>NC_083732.1:3407962-3717777 GCF_028564815.1 Eubalaena glacialis | reverse complement strand
AAATATTATTCCAACTTAAAATTTAAGGAAATTGTACCATTTGTGACAACATGGATAGACCTGGAAGATGTTACGCTGAGTGAAATAAGTCAGAGAAGGACAAGTACTGCATGATTCCACCTGTATCATGTATCTAAAATAGTCAAACTCATATAAGTAGAAAATAAATTGGTGATTGCTAGGGATTAGGAGTGGGGTAAATGGAGAGTTGTTGGTGACTGGGTATAAAGTTCCAGGTATGCAGAATGAATACTATCTAGGGATCTATATGATCTAGGGATCTATAAGATCTAGAGATCTATAACATTACAACATTGTGCCTATAGTTAGCAATGTGGTGTGTGCTTAAAAACTTAAGAAGGTAAATCTTTTTTTAAAAATATTTATTTATTTATTTATTGGCTGCGTCAGGTCTTAGCTGTGGCATGTGGGATCTTTTGTTGTGGCACGCAGCCTCTCTAGTTGTGGCTCGTGGGCTCAGTAGTTGTGGCTCGCGGGCTCAGTAGTTGTGGCTCGCAGGCTTAGTTGCCTCGAGGCATGTGGGATCCTAGTTCCCCGACCAGGGATCAAACCTGCATCCCCTGCATTGGAAGGCGGCTTCTTAACCACTGGACCACCAGGGAAGTCCCAAGATGGTAAATTTTATGTTAAACGTTCTTATCACAAGAAAAAAAGCAAGGGGACACAAGAAATCTTTAAGAGGTGATGGAATGTTTATTACCATGATTGTGGTGATGGTATCAAAAGTGTAAGCATATGTCCAAACTCATCAAAATGTACACATTAAATATGTACATTTTGTGTATATTAATTACACCTCAATAAAGCTAAAAAGTAGAAATTATCTTCTAAAGTGAGTTCTTAGCAGCACTCAAAGCAGTTGGCCACCCCCACTTGAAATATTTTCCTTGTTCGATTTCTGGATAGCCCACATTTCTGGTTTCTTTCTTCCATCCTGGCTGACCTCTCTCACTTTTATTGTCTCCTCCTACACTACCTGACCTCTAAATGTTGAAATTTATTTTTTCTATGCAGATGTTCTCCCAAGGTGATCTTAAATGGTTTATAAATTCTCAGATTTATACCCGCATCCCAAATCAGAGCCAATTTGTATAGAGGGAAGACTGTGAAGACACGGGGAGAAGACAGTAATCTACAAGTCAAGGAGAGAGGCCTCAGAAGAAACCAGCCTTGCTGACACCTAGATCTTAGACATCTCACCTCCAGAATTGTGAACAAATTAATTTGTCTGTTAATCCACCCAGTCTGTGGTCCTTTGCTATGGTAGCCCTAGCAAACTAATAGAGATTTTGGTACCAGGAATTAGGACATTGCTCTAACAAACATCTAAAATTGTGGAAGTGACTTTAGAACTGGTTAGTGGGTAGAGGCTGGGAGAGTGTTGAGGGGCATGTTAGAAAAAGGAACGAAAAGAGAAGATTTGGAAATTTCTCAGCCTTTCTATGTTGCAAAAAATGAGAAAGAGTATTCTGGAGGGAACATCAAGGGTGTGACTGGACAATCATTCACTACAGGGGCACAACAGTAAGCTTGAACTGAAAGATGGAACAGTCAGAGAACTTAAATATAGATTGATAGAGGTTACACAATCTGAGGAACAGAGAAAAAGAATGAAGAAAACTGAGCAGGGCCTTACAGAATTGTGGGACACCATTAGGCATACCAGCATTTGTGTAATGGAAGTAACTGAAGGAAAGGAGGGAGAGGAGCAGAAAAATATTGACTGTATAGTGGTTGAAAGCTTCCCAAACACTGAGAAACATTACGTATCCAAGAAGCTCAATAAACTCTTAGCATGACTGAAAGGAGGTCTACACCCAGACACATCATGGTCAAATGCTGAAAGCTGATGGTATATGTCCAAAGGAATTGAAAGCAGGAAGTCAAACAGATATTTGTATGCCAATGTTCATTGAAGCATTGTTCACAAAAACCAAAAGGTGGAAACAACCCAAGTGTCCATCAACAGATGAATGGATAAACAAAAAGTAGTGTACACCTGCAAAGGTATTTTATTCAATCATAAAAGGGAATGAAGATATGATACATGCCACAACATGGATGAACCTTGAAAACATTATGCTAAATGAAATAAGTGAGATACAAAAGGACAAATATTGTATGAATCCACTTACATAAAATATCTGGAATAAGCAAATTCATAGAGACAGAAAGTAGATCAGACATTACAGAAGGTTAGGGAGAGGGTGGAATGGAGAGTGTTGCTTAATAGTTACAGAGTTTCTGTTTGGAGTGATGAAAAAGTTCTGGAAATAGTAGTGAAGACTGCATGACATTTTAAATGCAACTAATGCTACTGAATTGTACACTTTAAAATGGCAAAAATGGCAAATTTTATGTTAAATACATTTCACTACAATTACAAAATTAATAATGTAATGTACCAAAAATCATTGAATTGTACACTTTAATGGATGAATTATATGATTTGTAAATTATATCTCAATAAAGCTGTCAAAGTAAAAGGATGGAAAAAGATAAACAGCAACAATAAGAGAGCTGGAGCAGCTATGCTAATATCCGAAAAAATAGATTTTAAGACAAAAATTGTTAACAGGAAGCAAAAACTGACAGAATCTAAAGAAGACAATAGACAATTCAACAATAAGAGTTGGGGACTTGAATTCCCCTCATTCAATAATTGACAGAATAAATAGGCAGAAGACTGATGAGGTTATAGAACATTTGAACAACATTAAAAACTAGCTGGACATAATAGACATCTATCAAACACTCTACCCAACAACAGCAGAATACATATTCTTCTCAAATGCACATGGAACAGTCTCCAAAATAGACCATATGCTGTGACATAAAACTTGTCTCAATAGAACTAAAAATTTGAAGTCATACGAAGTATGTTTTCTGACCACAGTGGAACTTGTGAAAGAAATTTGGGAAATACACAGATACATGGAAATTATTTTCAAGTATATAATTGCCTAAAAATCCTAAGGAATCTACCAAAAAAAAAAAAAAAGCTACTAAAACTTAAGTGAGTATAGCAAGATTTCAGATACAAGGCCAGTATGCAAAAATTAAATTCCTGTATCTAGCAATAAATAATTAAATTGAAATTTGAAATACCATTTACAATTGCATAAAATATGGACTTTCTAGGCATAAATTTGACAAAAGGTATTCCGGCCTATACAATGAAAAGTATAAAACATTACTAACAGAGGGCTTCCCTGGTGGCACAGAGGTTAAGAACACCTGCCAATGCAGGGGATACAGGTTCGGGCCCTGGTCTGGGAAGATGCCACATGCCGTGGAGCAACTAAGCCCGTGCACCACAACTACTGATCCTGCACTCTAGAGCCCGTGAGCCACAACTACTGAGCCCGCGAGCCACAACTACTGAAGCCCACGTGCCTAGAGCCCCTGCTCTGCAACAAGAGAAGCCACTGCAATGAGAAGCCCACGAACCACAACGAAGAGTAGCCCCCGCTTGCCACAACTAGAGAAAGCCCACGCACAGCAATGAAGACCCAACGCAGCCATAAGTAAATAAATAAAAATTTATAAAAACAAGGAAACACTTTAAAAATAAATAAATAAAACATTACTGACAGAAATCCAAGATAACCTAAAAATACATACTAGTTCTTGGCTCAGAAGACTCAGTTGTCAGATTTCCTCACATTGCTCTGTAGCTTCATGAGAATCTCAATGAAAATCCCAATAGCCTTTTTATTTTGGAGAAATCAGCACCAACTTAACATTTCTGAGAGCCCACAAAATTCTCAGCACTCAGATCCAGGATAAGAATGATTGGGGAAAAAATAAAAGAGAGTATGAATAAGACCCCCAAACTTCAAGCATTCTGGCTATCATATAATTAAAATGGAGATTTTGTTTTTGTTTTTTTTTTTAAATTAATTAATTTATTTATTTTTGGCTGTGTTGGGTCTTCGTTTCTGTGCGAGGGCTTTCTCTAGTTGTGGCGAGCGGGGGCCACTCTTCATCGCGGTGCGCGGGCCTCTCACTATCGCGGCCTCTCTTGTTGCGGAGCACAGGCTCCAGACGCGCAGGCTCAGCAGCTGTGGCTCACGGGCCCAGTCGCTCCGCGGCATGTGGGATCCTCCCAGACCAGGGCTCGAACCCGTGTCCCCTGCATTGGCAGGCAGATTCCCAACCACTGCGCCACCAGGGAAGCCCCTGTTGTTTTGTTTTTGTTTTTAAGATCTTTGTTCACTAGCTTCCCCTTCCCTTACCCTGGACTCCCTAAGGATTGTTAAAAGACAAAACTCAACAGAGTAAATAAAAAAATCTAATTGGCTTTATGCAACGATTCATGAATGGGGCAGCACCCCATCCAGCAAGTAGAGAGGAGCTCCGGGGAGCCGCACGAACAGAAGACTTTTAAAGGCAGAAAGAGGGTGGCAACGAGGAAAGAGCAGATTACTTCATTTTTCTTTGGGGGATGGAAGGGGTCTAGACAGGCTGATTAACTCACGAGCGCCGACTAGGAAATTCCAGACTGACTTTAAGATTACATTCTGCCAGAGATTGAAACTGGAATAAGTTTAGGTAGTAAGTTTCAGTTTGGGGATGATGTGGGCTTAGCACAAGTGACTCCATTTTGGGCCTGTTATCTTCCTTTTAACAGATTGTATATGTCCTCTAAGTTTCTCCACTAGATTGTGACAACTAAAAACTGTCGTTTGCCACCTGGTTCTACAAGGATGAAGTCAGTAGCCACTGCAGTCGCTGACCTTCAACACCTCCAGAAAGGAGTTCAGGGCTGAGATCAGGATGAGGTACCCTGTGCTCTGGGGAAAACTGGCAGAACGGGACTTCAGATAATTAGATACTTCCAGGTGAAAATTTTTATGAACCCAAACTCTTGCATCTTCCCACATTCAGAAAAGCACTAAAACCATTAAATCTCTTCTGACTAGCAGCAACCTTCTAGGGAGACGCGTGCTTGACTGCATGCACACTTGGACCAAAATCATCTACCCACCGACCTCGCCCCCCGCCCCACCTTTTCAAAGCACGTCCTCAACGCTGAGAGGAGGTGTCCCAGGGCATAGCCCTCAGTGAGTCCCCAAACAAAACGGAACCACAGCTCTCACGGTGTGGGTTTTCTCCAGTGGTCAACTGTAACCCTCCGAAGGTCAGGGCATTTTGCCTTTAGGTGTGTCCATCTCCGCCCCTCCCAGATCCTACCAGGTATTTGATGGGCATCGGGCCACCGCTGTAGAATGGGGTCATGTGTTCTGGGGCCCAAATCAGTAGGACCTCCAGAGCCACCAATCAGCAAATTGTGGAAACTCGGTGACAACTGAGTGCTTCCCTCTCCAGTTGCAGTTTAAAGGAGGCGAGGCGCGGGCCCCCAAACTACACACCTGTGCCCCCCCAATAGAAATACCGCAGAAGCTGCCCTCCAGGTCCAGTCCTTCCCGACCTTTGCAAGTGAGTGGGGTCGGGAGTGACCGCGCGGCCCCGCCCCCCAGGCCGGCCGCCCGCACGGAGCACGCGCGGCCCGCGGGCCGGAGGTCAGCTCGGGCCGCCCTCTGCCGCGGCCAACGCGGCGTCGGGCGGCCGGGTACTGTGACGCGCGGGGCGACCGGCGGGGCGGGGCGGGGGACGGTGCGGCGCGGCGCGGCGCGGGCGCGCACGCGCCTGAGCGCGCGCCCGTGGGCGGGCAGAACTCGGCGCTCGCACCGCCTTGGGCCGCGGCCCGGCGCCCGCTCCGCCTTCCGCTTCCGACGCGCGGTCGGTGGAGCCGGTGTATGTGCGGCAATAACATGTCGGCCCCGCTGCCCGCCATCGTGCCCGCCGTCCGGAAGGCCACCGCCGTGGTGAGTGCGGCGCTGGGGGCCTCGCGAGGGGTCGCGTCGCGGGCTGGTGGGCGGCGGGCCGGGGCTGGGACGGGGCGTGCGGGCCGGGGGGTTCGGGCGGGGTGGTGGGCGCCGCCCGGCCGGGCTGTGTGCGGGGGGCGCGGGGTCGCGGCGGGCGGGCGGGCGGCCCCGAGGCCCAGCGCCTCCGGCCCCGCATCCCCCAGACCCTGCGCGCGGATCCGCCCCGGGACCCCGGAGGCACCCGCTTGAGCTGACGGCGCCCCAACTCCAGGTGTCTCTGGAGCACGTTGCTGCCTTGTCTGTGCATGAAGGAGATGCCTTGATTGTGTCACCTTGCACGCCTGTCTTCAGTTAAGGAAGTTTGAAGACTTAGTGTCCTTTTCGATCAGAGGTGCTGTTCCTTAGGAAACTTGTGCGTGAGAATCTCAAACTTACTTTTAGCCGCCGGAAGCTCCCTTTTGGGATGGAGAAATTCTACTGTACGCGTGAGAACTTTCATGGTTTGACCTGAAAGAGACAAAACGATTTTTCTTGGAATGTGATCATTTGCCTAGAAGCCTGTCTAACTGGGACCTCTTTAAGTGCTAAAACCCCACGTTAATTATCTTAGGAGCTGCCCGGAGAGACGTTAAGTGCTTTTGCCCCTTAGCGAGGTCTGTAGAGATTGAGTAACTTGCTGGAGGTAGTGTTCTGTGATTCCGGCCTCCACCTTAACTGGGGCTCTGGCGTGTGTAACACTCCGCTGGGTTTATTTAGGCTTTGCTTACTCATTGTTCCTCTTCCGTTCTAGGTGATTTTCCTTCATGGATTGGGAGACACAGGGTAGGTACCATTGTTAGTACCCTAATGAAACGGGTCATGCAACTCTACACGAGCAAAGAATTCTAGGATTGTATAAAAATAGATTGATAGTCATCTTTCGTACAGTCCAGTCATGAGATAGAATCCTTTCTTTTTTTTGAAAACCCCCAGAATTTTCCCCTCATCCTCTTATTTTGTCATTCTTCACCTCCTGTGTCTGGAACATATTAAAACTGCAAACTCCTCCTTGAGTTGCCGTGGGTAGTGGATACCAGCGATGGGAGGTATGTTTGTAGAGATGCAAGTGAGAGCTTTCCAGAGGAGGTAAAATTTCAGGGCAGATTGAGGAGAACTAGTTGATTTTGATAGGTGAGATAATAGCAATGTGAACATTCTGAATGAGAGCTCCGATGTTCCCTTAAAAGAAAAAAATCAGTTGAAGGGCAGGGGATGCAGCTCAAAGATTTGTTTGGAGGCTTATCAAACACATTCTGTTGTGCTAACTGTAGCCACATGGTTTATCTTTCACTCAGTCTCATTCTATATTGAGAGCTTTTTAAAATTTAAATCAGTGGTTATCTGTTTGAAACTTCGATCAAATTGTTGTTATAACATTGTTGCAAAATTGAAGAATTGGAGGAAAAGTGAAGATAAATAAATTTTGATAAGATAGCCAAGAAACTATTAAATCTTTGCAAGGAGGCACTGGGCCAGATTAATTCTTAAAAGTGATTCCTAATATCCTTTTATGCCTCCCAAGTAGAGGTACATGACACATGCCTTGTATGGAGTTATGGGAAAGGTTATAGGACTGTTTCTGGCCATCAGGTAGTCCTATGAAAAGGACAGACTTACTTTACTATTTATTTATTTATTTTACTGAACAGAGGTTTTAGAGGAGCTCTGTTCTATCACCAAACCCTTCTTGATGCTGAGACCCAGGGAGGATCTTGCTCACCTGTAACTTTCCCAATAAAGAGCTTCAAGGTCTGAAGAATCAGTCCAGGGGGTAAAAGCTTCAGTTGTAGAAAGATTCTCTGTGGACCCAGTTTAGCCAGATTCTTTAGACCAAAGTTAAGAGTGAAAGTGATGAAAAAAATGAACAATGTGAGATTAAAAACACCAAGAGCAGCCATGACATCTTGATTAAGAATTAAGTTTATATAAAGAATTAGAGGTCTCCAGTTCTGACAGTATTTACTTTGGGGGATGGCACCAAAGAAAGCTGACGCTAGATTGCTTCCATGAGCACATGACGAAATTCAGAACCAGCCGATGTGACATAGTGGCAATTCAATGTTTGAGATACTTTTTGGAGAACTAAAGTTCTTTTGTCAGGTTAACGTAGAGGGTGATGGGGATTAAGCAACTCAGCTATGAAAATGGTCCGCTTTGCCTTTCTTGGTTAAGGTTCTTTTTTGCAGGACCAGCCAAGGTGTGCTGTCTGGTAACTTGGGTCTTGCAGTCTGTGTTCTCATGAAAAGTCTCTGATGGCCAAATAAGATTGGGAGACCTTGTATAATTCTATATTTTCTCAATTCTAATATGTCATTTCCCCCACATTTTTATGTTACTGAGATGGGTATTCATCTTACAACACGTGTGGTTATTGTGGTGGTGATTTTTTTTTTTTTTTTTTTTATAAAAGGCTTTTTTTCAGTGGTGCCACTTAGATTATATCTTAGTGTCTAGGAAATATGATATGGCATATTCTCCTCTAGAAGATTTACTGGGTATACACTAGCATGTTTAAAGCTCTGAAAAGTTCTGCAGGAAACACATCTGACCACAAAATTGTTTCTATGCATAACATGTATAATAAAACGTTAGTTCAAACTATATTGCATAAGATCAGTTTTCCTTCCAAAATAAAAACAGCTTGTCTTACGGTTATGAAAATGTTACATTTGTCTTGTAAAAAAAATTCAAGTGCAAATATGCTTGAGAAGAGGGTGAAAAACAGTTGAACAACCCAGAGATATATATTTATTTTTGATAGCGTTTTAAAACTGTTTTATTTTGAAATGCTTTCAAATTTATAGAAGAGTTGCAAGAATAAAACAGATTCCTCAAAACCTTCTAGACTCAGATTCACTGATCTCTATCGAATATGTTACCGTGTTTGCCAAAACTTGGGAGAGTAAATTGCCGACGCCATGATTCTTTATTTCCAGACTTCAACATGTCTCTCCTAAGAACAAGCAGAGTCTCTTACGTAACCACAGAAAATTACCAAATTCAGGAGATTCAGCGCCGTTTAACATTGTTATCCGGTCTAGTCTGTCACCTAACAGACCTTGGCAGCCGCCCCAGTCGCGTCCTTTGCAGTAGTCCTGTCCGCCGGCGCTTCCATCCCAGCCGCGCTGCCCTGAGCTGCTGCAGCTCTTCAGCCACTTTTAATCTGGAACATTCCCTCGGCTCTTCTTTGGTGTTCGCGACATGGACGTTTCTGCAGGGATCAGGCTGGTCCCTCCATTTAGGTTTGTTTGACATTTCCTCACGATGACGTTCAGCTTGTGCATTTTTGGTACGAACACTATGTACATGGTACGGCCTGTTCATTGCATCACGGCAGGAGGCAGGTGGGGCCGTCCGTCCCATTACTGATGCCAACCTGGAGCATGCAATAAAGGTGGTCTCTTTCTTCCTCTGGGTCTCTCTATGGCACCTGTTCTCCCTGTGTAGGTAGAGTGAGTCGTGGGGAGATGCGAATCGTACATCAGACTTTCACCTGGTATTTTTAGCGTCTGTGGATGATTCTTGCTGGAGTAGGTTGTACTGTGATGTGATTTTCTAATTCTGCCACTCCTTTGATGTCTGTTAGCTTGCCCCTCCCCACTTGTGTAGTGTGGACTCGTAGATTTACTTTGTGGGTTACATTCCCTCGTTGTTGTTATGTAAAATTTTTAACTACTTCTTTTAAAATAACTTCAAATTTACATGAAAGTTGCAGAAATAGTATTTAGAGGTCCTTCTACCTGTCACTCAGATTACGCAGTTGTTAACATTTCTTACACACTTGAGAATAAGTTGCAGACTTGTTGCCTCATGACTCCATAGAGCTTCAGTGTGTATTTTGTAAGTACAAGGACATGGCCACTTAGCCATGGTGTAACCATCAGTCAGGCCGTTAACATTGATCTGAAGCTACCATCACATCCATCAGCCCCACTTGGCGTTTCCCTGGGTTGACCCAGTGGTGTCCTTAACAGGTCCAGGATCTCAAGTTAGATTGAGCTGTCACGTCTCCTGAGGCTCCTTCAGTCCTAAGCAGTCCATTTTCTTGTCTTCGGTGACCTTGACACTTTTCCCCTATGGGCCAGTTCCTAGGTAGGATGTCCCTCAGTTTGGGTTTATGTGACATCTCCCTTTTGGCAGGGACACCGCAGAGGTTGCTGTGGTGGTCCTGGGACCACACTGTGTTGATTTTTGTGCCTTTGCTGATGATACTATGTTTCATTATCTGGTTAAGGTAGTGTCTGCCAGGTTTCTCCACAGTAAAATTAATAAATATAATTGCACTTAAAAAGTGTTTTGTGGGGAGATACTTTGATTTTATGAAAATATCTGTTTCTCACCAATTTTTCACCTGTGGATTTAGCACCCATTAACGATTGATGTCTGGATCTATTGTGATGGTTGCCAAATAATGATCTTTTAAAAAATTCCTTCATTTGGTATTTATTCGTTGGCAGTCTACAGTATTATTTTCAATCCTCTCCTTATTTGACCTCTCAGTAAGATCTGACCCACTTAACCACTTCTGCCTTTGAAACTTTGTTTTGTAAACTCTTACAATCTCAGCCTAGAAAAATCTCACACAGGTGGGCAATACAGACCAGCGACGCCTGGAATATATGGAGGGGAGGGAGGGGTTTCCATGAAGAGGGCCCGGCTTTCTCCTTCCCTGCTCCCCTTCGTCAGAGCTGTGCTTTCCGGTGTCACAGTCAGCTGTGAGGGGAGGGGGTGTTTCCGTGCGTGAAACATGACTATGGGTGGGGCACCTGGGGGGAGGCAGGTTCCGACCTGCACTGCTGGCCCAGAACTGCCAGAGCCCAAGCCAGCTTTCCGCGGAATTACGAATACGGGAAGGGGGATGACTAGGAAAAACCCTGTGGTGTTGGGCTGGAATCGAGAGACTAGTGTAATCTCAGACTTTTTAACAAGTTCCCAGACGGTACCACATTTTTGAAAACGACTGGACTGAATGAACTGTTTGAGGCCACACTTCTAGATACAGACAGAGTTGGGGCTAGAACCCAAGATTCCTACTCGTTTATTATTTACTAAAGTAAATTCCTTTGTCGCTTGAGCTTTTGGCTTCACGTCTAAAAAACCATTGCCAAGTCCAAGGTCACAAAGATTTTCACATGTTTTCTTCTAGGAGTTTTATAGTTTGATCTCCTACGTTTAGGTCTTTGCTATATTTTGAGTTAATTTTTGTACATGGTGTGAGGTAGGAGTCTAACTTCATCCTGTTGCATGTGGGTTTCCACTTATTCCAGTTACTTTTGTTGAAAAGACTGTTCCTTCCCCATTGATTTGTTTTGGCACCCTGTTCAGAAATAAACTGACCATAAATGTGAGTGTTTATTTCTGTATTCTCAAATCTATTTCATTGATTTGTATGTCTTTTCAGTGTCACAATCTTTATTACCGTTGCTTTGTAGTAACTTGAAATTGGGAAGTGTGAGTCCTCCAACAACATTTTTTTTTCAAGATCGGCTATTCTGGCTCTCTTGAGTGTCCAAATGAATTTTAGACTTAGCTTGTCAGTTTCTGCAAAGCCAGCTGTGATTCTCGTAGAGATCGCATTGACTGTGGATCCTTTTGGGGAGCACTTCCATCTTAAGAATATTAAGTCTTCCAGAATGTGGGATGTCCATTATATAGATCTTCTTTCATTTCTTTCAACATGTTTTGTACTTTTCACACTAAAGTCTCACATACACACACACACACACACACACACACACACACACACACGAACCCACATGGAAACACACATATGCACATGCGTGCACCCATATATAACTTCTAGAATAGTGCCTGGCTCAGTGTCAGTGTTACATAAGTGTTAATGTTCATAATGTTATTAATTTTTCTGTATTTCCTTAACACTTTGGGGGAAGGTGGATTAAAATAGAGAAGTAGTTAATAGAAAAGCATTTAACATTTATTTCAAAACTATTTAATCTAAAAAGGTCTTAAGTTACCTTTATTTTACCCTCTAATAGAGGTAATATGTGGAAAGTATCAGGTGTAATGTCAAGTGTAAAGACGCAGGGAGCTGTATGTATGTATAGTATGATCCCATTCTTGTAAAATCTGTATCTATTTCTCAAGTGATATGCATGGAAAAAATCGGAAGGAAATACGTAGAAAGTTTAACTGTTTTTTTCTGGCCAGAAGGATTTTGATGACGTCTCATATTCTGTTTTGAACATATATATGTACATATATGCATAAGGAGAGAATGTTAATTAAAGTTATTTTTTCAACTTCTTTTTCTTTTTTTTTTTTTGGCTGTGTTGGGTCTTCATTGCTGTGCGCAGGCTTTCTCTAGTTGGGGCGAGCGGGGGCTACTCTTCGTTGCAGTGCACGGGCTTCTCATTGCGGTGGCTTCTCTTGCTGCAGAGCACGGGCTCTAGGCACGCGGGCTTCAGTAGTTGCAGCACGTGGGCTCAGTAGTTGTGGCTCGCGGGCTCTAGAATGCAGGCTCAGTAGTTGTGGCGCACGGGCTTAGTTGCTCCGCGGCATGTGGGATCTTCCTGGACCAGAGCTCGAACCCGTGTCCCCTGCATTGGCAGGCAGATTCTTAACCACTGTGCCACCAGGGAAGTTCCATAAGGTTGTTATTTTTAATGGTGCAGTAAGCATGGAGAAATATCAGACAGCTGCTTTACTTGACTCTGAGGATTTTTTCTTCATATAAAATGAATTATATCATCTGTCTTGCCTACTTTGTTAGGCACATTGTTGGGAGGTTATAAAGAGATTAAAAAAATGTATTTTATAAATTATAAAGCCCAGTGAAGTATATGAAAGAGAAAACACTGCTCTTCAGGAATCATGAGAGATCATTTTTATCCGCAGGTAAAGCTGAAATCATAAGCTTTGGGTTGTTTCTAGGTTGGTAGTGGTCTTTTAAGGGGTTGAAATTTATCCTCACAGATTTACTCTTCTGTTATTAACTTACTGGAATTTAAAGCAGTATCTAATGGCGTTATTCATATGGTTTCTCCACCAGGCATGGGTGGGCAGAAGCCTTTGCAGGTATCAGAAGCGCCCACATCAAATACATCTGCCCGCACGCGTAAGTATTTTCAGTTTTCAGGCTTGGGATTCAGAGTCTGGAGAGGAACAATCGTGATAGCTTTACTTTTCCAGCAAAGCATTTGAATATAATTAATTTTTATCTTTTAAATGTTCAGCTTCAAGATAAAGATTAGTAAGTTCTGTAAAACTAAAATGTGTCCTGGTTATGTTGAATTTTTTTCTTATCTTTCGTGTTGAGAAATTTAAAATAATGCTCTCTTGGAGATCAGTTGAACTCACAGCCAGAAGAATTTTTGTAGACATACAAGCGCCTGTTAAGTTCTCAGGACATCCACGAGCTGTCTCTGAAGGGGATTTACCTATCAGGTTGGGGAGAAATCTCTACTACCTTGAAAACACGCCTAAATTTGATCAGTTAGAGACAATGTGATGCAGCATGGAAAGAACACAGACTTTGGAGACTGTTAGGTTTGGTTTTGAATTCTGAAAACATTTGTGGGTGTCAGAAAGAAACTAGTAAGTTTTGAGCAAACTCAGAAAACCACTAAGATGAACAAGTCTTAGGTCAAAGTGTGCTGAGAAGCAGTAGCCATGGAGAAACAGGTGGGGTGAGATACATGCTGATAGGTTAGTAATTCATCCTCGGAAGTGGTCGTAGCAGCAGAGTCGATAAATGTGAAAGAGGAAAAATATGAGATTACGTAAGAAAACATTCCCTCCTCTTTTTATCCTAAAAGGGTTGCTGTGTCCTTATTAATCTGACTCATGCCAGAGACAGAATTCTTCTTTTTTTTTTGTCTTTATTGGAGTATATTGCTTTACAATGGTGTGTTAGTTTAGTTTCTGCTTTATAACAAGTGAATCAGCTATACGTATACATATATCCCCATATCCCCTCCCTCTTGCATCTCCCTCCCACCCTCCCTATCCCACCCCTCTAGGTGGTCACAAAGCACCTAGCTGATCTCCCTGTGCTATGCGGCTGCTTCCCACTAGCTATCTATTTAACATTTGGTAGTGTATATGTGTCCATGCCACTCTCTCACTTTGTCCCAATTTACCCTTCCCCTACCCCGTGTCCTCAAGTCTGTTCTCTATGTCTGCAAGACAGAATTCTTGATGGTGTTGGAATTTCTGTACACTGTTATTGGCTCCAAGATTGAATTTAGTTTAAGGCTATTTCCCAACCTAGGGAAGTTTATGTTCTCATGGAAATTTTACTAAGATTTTGTGACCTCTAAGGTAGACTTGTTTCATGAGTCAGGAGGATGGTGGTGAGATGTAGTTAGAGTGTATTTGTTTTTCTTTCCTTTTGTACCTAGCTGCATTCAGGTTGTCCAGCAAGTTTTTCATCACAGAATTGAGTTGGGTAAAATGGACACTTAGGCAAGACTTATATTTCCCTTATTTATTTAGAGGTCTCTTAAACAAGCAGGTACATAGCTAAGAACTAGAAAATAAGCAAAAATGTAATTTGAGCCTATGGGAATTGATGCCACTGTTTCTGTGCAGTAAGTTGCTTGTATCCTTAGCCCCTTAGTCAGAGTCTCAGAAATTTCCATCTGTCTTGGTTACTGTTTTCCTTCTCGTGTCTGGTTTGAAAGTATCAAGTAAAGATGTTGAAGAAGGGAGATGTGGTTTATTCGCCAAGCTTAGTCCACTCCAGCTGCGGCTCTGTCTTGAGAACCATCTGGAGGGCGTGGAGAACAGGACTGTGCAGGTGTGCGTGCAGTGAGGCAGCTCGTCTGTTCAAATTGTAGCGTTCAGTTTTGTGAGAGCCTCGAGTAATCATCTTCAGTTGATGGAATTTATCAGGTTTTGTACTTCGGTATATTATGCTTATTTTTCCTTTTCTTTTTCTTCCCCATGTAGACCGGTTATGCCTGTAACATTAAATATGAACATGGCCATGCCTTCTTGGTAAGTAAGACTTCACTTACTCGTAAGAACTTTTTACTTATACTTTTTTTTTTTTAATCAGAAGTGCTTTTGCATATAGCAATTTTTAATTAATTATTTTTAAGTTGCAAAGTTACATATGTAACCTTTATTCGACTATTTCAGGTTTTATATGTTAGATTTGGGGTAAACTTAAGGAGCTGCACCAACAGGTAGAGAAACAGGAGAGAATGGGTGGAGAGAAATACTGTAGAGAACATCTCTTACTGCTTGATAAACCTTTGTTGATTTCAGTAACCAAATGTGTGGACGCCCCCGCGTGGCATCCACTCTGGTGAAGCCGCGGCCTCTCCACCTCCCACCTTCTTGCCTTCCTGGAGAGCTGGCCAGTTTTTAAGGAAAGCATTTCCTGTTGAGCCCTCTCAAGACATTCATGATGTCAGGCATTCCCTGTGTGCTTTACAGTCGGTTCTTTGTTCTCTGAGCCACTTCCAGACCACGCTTTCTTCCTGCTGCTCTGAGACTCTGCCATCAGGTCTGTTCAAAACTGATGACTTTGACAGCTGATTCCTATTTTCCTTTCCCCTCTAGCTCCTGCCACCGTCTTACCTTTCGGGTGACTAGGGGATCCAATGTCAATGACCCATTCACAGCCTTGACCGGCTTGTCACTTCCTGGACTCTCCTCTTCCTGCTGACGTTTTCCTCTCTCAGCTTCAGGCACCCACAGCATCCCCTGGGCTTTGTCGTCTGGAACTGTTCCATCTCTGAAGGCACTTACTTCAGACCTGATTGTCGAGCGTAGTTGTTCCTCCTGTGAGTTTGCTCCCCCGTCTCTGCACTGCCTGTTGAGGCCTCGTGGGGACTCCAGCCTGCCGCCACCTTGTCCTCTGCTTGTTCCCACTCACCTCTAACCCACCCTGCACCTTCGTTTTTATCTACTGGACATTCCTTGGCAACTTTTACAGGTTCCTGCCCACCTTGACCTTTGATTCTTCCACCTTCCCTCTCTGGCAAAATTCCTATCCAGAAGCAAAATTTCTACCTCACGTTGCTCGAGACCATAGCGGAAGCACCCAGCGGGTAGCGAGGTAGTCGGGGCCAAAGGAGGGCCGCCCAGCCTCTGGTCTGAGGTCGCTGCAGTGCGTGGTGACAGGTTTTGCAGAATGTGGATGGAGGTGGTCTGTGTGCAGGAGGTGTGGGCCGCGCGTGCGCGGGTGCCGTGGTGAAGTAGCTCTTTCCAGACGGCTGACTGACGATGCACTAGGAGGGAGGCGAGGGGCTGGGGTTTATTCCAAAGATCTTAGGGCTGTGGTTTGAGACTCCTGTGTGGGTGTCAGGTTGGACTAGGTCATTCTTCAGGTGTTTCTACCTTAAAATTATGTGGTACTGTGACTTTTTAATAGAATCTGTATCTAGTTGGTGTGAAGGGAACTTACAGGATGTCACATTCACTCATTTAAGTTGACCGTTTGGCCTCCAGAGACAGTTTTTTTTTGTTTTTTGTTTTTAATATTTATTTATTTATTTTGGCTGTGCCAGGTCTTAGTTGTGGCATGTGGAATCTTTTAGTTGTGGCATGCAGACTTCTTAGTTGCGGCATGTGGGATCTAGTTCCCCGGCCAGGGATCGAACCCAGGCCCCCTGCATTGGGAGCGCGGAGTCTTACCCACTCGACCACCAGGGAAGTCCCCAGAGACAGTTTAATTTGAGTTTAATGTTCTAGAGAATATCTTTGGCTAGCCTTTTTTCTCTAAAATTACCATCTTCTTATCAAGAGTAGATATTCTTAGAATTGAATGATCCTTTTAGAATTTTGTCTTATTTCCAGGTTTGACATTATTGGGCTTTCACCAGATTCACAGGAAGATGAAACTGGAATTAAACAGGCAGCAGAAAGTGGTAAGTAAGAAAAGTTTTATAGTAGATTCAATCGTGGTAGTGTTGTTGATGAAATACTACATAGCTATCTAAACTCAGGTGGTGCTGTCCTTCCTTTCTGATGGCTCACTGTCTTGTTTGACTCGTTAATTATGGTCCGTGAAGGTGAGGTGGATGGGGAGGAACGGCATTTATCAGACTTGAGTGCTGTCGGATGCATCGTTTTGCTTTGATTGACGTAGGCAAATGGAGAAAATCGCAGCATGTTTGATGGCTGTGGCCAGTTATTGTCATTAAAGAGATTTGAAATAAGGACAAAGATAAGGCTACACATGATGTCATGATATATAATGAAAATTGTGGTAATGGTTAGTTTTAGTGAGGGGCCCCTGCTCGAACACTGCTGGACCTGCCAGGCGATTCCTGTAAATCATCTCACTGGGCACTCCTGTAACGGTATTAGCTCTGCTTTACAGGGTCTCCAGTCACGTCCTCGCTTATGAACATGGTAACCCCGCTTACTTGTGGGGTGAAAGCATAAAGAACACTGACTTATCGGGAGAAGTCTGGTTTTAGCCCATGCACAGGAGTACGTGTGTCTGACACGTATGTACTGACACATTGACAAGCAGACAGCGCCGTGGCCAGGCCGGCCTCCCTCATGACCTGGGTGGTGACGCAGTGGCCTCGATGCGACAGGCCTGGCTGTGAGGCGTTCGTTACAGACGCGAGGTGATAGGTACCCAGGGAACCCTGCACGGTCTTCCTATTTTTACATTTGTTGGAAATTTTCAAAAATCGTTTAAAAACCAAAAACGGTAGGTAGGTTCCTTTTTAAAAATCTTTTTATTTTTTAGAAGAACTCTGAACTTTAAAACAGGGAAGATGCATTCAGAACATATTGGATATTAAGGAATGTCAAACCAAGGACACTGACTTTCAGGATCATCAAAAAGTAGATCAAAGCTAGACTCCTAGAGCTAGGATTTTGTCAAAATATAATAGGTGGTAGAGCTCGTGTCGGGTCTGGGGGTGAGTTGTCAGACCCTGAGAACATAGGGAGGGTGGGCCTTGTGGCGCGGATGGCCAGGCCCAGTGGGTTGCAGGGTGAAAGTCCCGTCCCCCGGTAGGGTTGGCCCGTGGCATTCTTTGTGTCTGACGTGATGTGTGATTGGAGAGAATCGGGTTGAGACCCAGAGTTAGGAATGAGGGGTGTCTCCATTTGGGGCCGGGAAGATGTGCCCATGAACAAAGAAGAAAGGGCTTGGGGTGCGTCCAGGGCCTGGAATCAGGACCGGTCACTCCACAGCTGACTGCGGTCACCATACGTGGTTTAACTTTATCTCAGCGCTTGGTGTAACCAGAGGAGTGAAGCCGTGTGAAACGGAGGGAAAGTGGCCCCAGCTCCCTGCCCCTCCCCAGCGCAGGGCTGCTGCTGCCCACGCTGCATCTCCTATCCCACCGGGCCCTGCGGTTCCCCCTCAGTAAAGCCTCAGGCTTCTCAGCGAGGCTTTCACCTCTTTACCCCTCTCCTCTCCTCTCCTCTCCTCTAGCCCATTTTCCCCGCGCTCACCAGGGTACCCCTTGCTTTTCCGGCGATTCTCACTAAGAACTAAATTTATACAGAACAAAAAAAACATTTAATTTGGGCTTTGGGGTTTTTGCAGTGTTCTAATAAAAGCAGGTTTCAGGTTTTTGGTAAAAAGGAAATATAAAGTTGGAAAGTTTCATCTTAAGAAGATGAAACTTACACATATGTCAAAAATGAGAGGAGATAAATTTGTAAAAAGTGCAGTTATCCCCAAAACATAGTATTATAAAGAAAAAGGAAATTCTAGGAGTTAATCAAGTAATACAGTTAATGATGTGTGTCAGAGTATTTTGCAGAAACAAAAGAATTCATTTGATTTTTCTCCCGCATTGTTTACTGGCTATAGGGAAAAGTATACTGTATCTTTTCTTTTTTTTTTTTTAATAACATAGTGAACTGTTTAAACAACGTCAGGCACAAACCATGTAAACTACTTAACTACCTACGATTTAAAAATAACAGCTTTTAGGTACAAATGCCTGTGGTTCATTGAAGAGAGAGAACTGTAAAATGTGTATGAGCAGAATGGACCATGGATAAAGGACTATCCATATCCATCTGTTGATGAGAGAAAAAACTTGTTTACAGATTATGCAACAAATAGTTGAACAGTTTAAGTAACAGCTGCAAAATCTGAGGTTTTGAAAATCCATTCTAGTTTTGTATTTTAATAGAGTGCTCCAAGTTTTTCACTTGTTTCGACCTTTAATATACTTTGTGCTTTTCTGTTATTAATTTTTTTCCTATTTAAATTATATCAATGGGCTTAACTTTGAAAGTATTGGTGATTTAACTTTTATGTTATTTTTAGTAAAAGCTTTGATAGACCAAGAGGTGAAGAATGGCATTCCTTCTAACAGAATTATTTTGGGAGGATTTTCTCAGGTAAGATAAAAGTTTGGGTGATATGTCAGCGTCATCAGTATATTTATCTAGAAGTCTGTAGTTTCAATCGTTTTTCTATGGAGGAGTCCTGTTTTTAGAAGATGTTATAGAATCTGATATATTACTTACTGTTAATGCTGATTAAGTTTGAATGGACCAGAAATAATGATTGATTAATTAGACAGTACGTCATGCTCTTTTCCTTTTTTAGTTTTGTCTCTTCAGTGATAGCCTTCACCCTATAGATGATGTCTTGAAAGTCAATTTATTAAGGAAACTGATTGGAACCTGGAATGTATTTTTCTAAAATAACTAGTACACATGCAGTTAGGTCTGAGTTAACACTCTGTACCTCTCTGAACAAAACTCTGCCTAAACGCAGGTGTAAGTCCCCTTCCCAGGAGAAGACAAGCAATGGAATAATAAGGTCGAAGACAGGAGAATTCCTTCCCTCTGTTTGTCACAGATTCCCAGTGGTCGAGCCCTGCAGACTTGCCTGTAATCCCGGTGGGGTGAGATCGGGGTAGGGACTCCCACAAAGCGACCCCAGTGCAGGGGCTGCGCCGGCCGCTTCCTGACCTCCACTGCATCTGTCCTGGTCCCTGGGTCGGGGGTGCTTCAGCCTCACCCCGTGTTCAGGGATCCCTCAGTGGTTCCCGTTCTTGAGTAGATGGTGGTCGTCCTTGGGAGGGGAGCAAAGTCAGTCTTGGTAACACCACTCTGTCCTCTTCCTTCTTCTTGTTGTGTAAGATAAGTTTTAGATAAAAGTATATGATGTTTATTTTCGGCATCTTTCTTCTCTTTCTGTACTTTTTCTCCTGCCTTCTATACTTTTTCTACAGTTACATCATACTGAGTTTACATCTTAATTTCAGCTCATCACCTGTTTGCCATGTCACTCACCCCAAACTGCCCTAGCTGCCAGTCTGTAAATCCTCTGGGTCAACAATTTAGTGTCCAGACTGCCTGAATTAGGGCAGTGTCAGAATTATGGAGTCATTTAGAAGTTAGAATTCAGTAGAAACACAGGTCGTTGATATAATACAGTAAAAAGAAGTGTTATTGATTTGGTATGTGTCGAAACTCACAGGTAATGTACATTGTACTACACACTGTGACGTAAATATGGGTACAAAAATGAATGCTTCATTCAGACAGGAGTCTGTCTATGAGATTCGTTGATTGTAGTTTGCAGAAACCAACTCCTAACACCTTAGGCAAGAAAGAGTAAGTTACGAGTCTGGGGTCACATCCCAGAGGCCACGGATGAGAATGAAGCAAGGCCCCAGGAGGCACCAGGACTCGGGAAGCCATCGGGGCTGTCTCTCACCTGTTTCTCTGCCCGTTGGCTTCACTCACCTGTCTGTCTGCAGCTGGCCGTCTGCTGCCTGTGGCTTTTCCCGTTCTTGAGTTTACATGTTACATTTCCAGCCACACAAAGAGAGACTGACGGTCTCTGAATTTCAGTTTTAAAATCTCTCGGATGAGAAAGAATCTCAGGTCCTCTCGTGGCCCCCGTGAGCCGTGGGCACGGGTCAGAGGGCACGCAGGCCCCAGGATACGGGTGTTGTGAGCCGGCGGCCAGTGCTCCAGAGGTGTCCACCGCGGGGTCCTTCTCGTGAGTTCTTGTTTTGGAAAGTAATACCAGTTTAAGACCAGATTAGATTAGATTCGATTTTCTACCTACAACTTTGCCGAGGAGGAGATAGTTACTCTAGGGGACTTCCCTTGTGGTCCACTGCTTAAGACTCCGTGCTCCCACTGCAGGGGGTGTGGGTTGGATCCCTGGTTGGGGAACTAAGATCCCACATGATGCACGGTGCAGCCAAAACAAAGAAAATGGTAACTATAAGTTCGGAACGTCCCTACAGCATTGTCAGGGCATCAGCGGGCTCTGCCGTTGGCTGGTTGGGCGGTCGCTGTGGTCTCACGACGGTCTTCAGTGTGGAGAGTCAGGTCCTTGCGGACACGGCGGGGTGTGCATGTATTTCTACCAGTTTGCCTATTGTATTGGGCGTCAACCACCCACTTTGATTTTTTTATGAACGGTGTTGATAACAAGAATCACTCCCGTTGCTGCCGGCAGAAGTTGTGTCCCACTGACTTTCCCTGTTGTCTTTCCAGGGAGGAGCTTTATCTCTGTACACGGCACTGACCACACAGCAGAAGCTGGCCGGCGTCACCGCTCTCAGCTGCTGGCTGCCCCTGCGGGCTTCCTTTCCACAGGTGCCTGGCCCACGCCTGCGGCGCGGCAGCACTGAGCTGAGGGATGGCAGATGATGTTGAGGGCACCGTCACGTTATGATTATTAATAAACTTAATTTTTTAAAGCAGTTTCAGGTTCACAACAAATTGAGCGGCAAGTACAGAAGTTGTCCATATACCCGCGTCCCCGTACACGCACAGCTCCCCATCAGCATCCCACAGCACAGGACACATTTGTTATAACCAGTGAACCTAGGTGACACGTGAGTGTCACTCAAAGCCCGTAGTCTACATCAGTCATCCTTTTTTAAAAAGAATTGCCTTAGACTTTTGTGATGTACTATTGCTAGGCTTTATCTGTATACTACACTGTCTTTACCGTGGGTTGCATGGAATAGAATAAGAAATGAGTCCAAAAAAAAAAAATAAAATAAAAGAGTCCTTAAAAAAAGAAAGGAAGAAAGGGAGGGAGAGGGAAGGAGGAAGGAAGTCCTTATTGTCATAAATTCTATATTTGAAGTCTTTGGTCCATTTTAAGATATATATCAAAATTAGGGCTATTTTTTACACATAGAAATGATGTTTTTGAATGCTCCGTATGTTCATTGCTTGGTAGCAGAATTTTAGTGTAGAATATAATTTCTAAATACTCAACAGTATAAAGCAATATATAGTACACATGGGGGATATGGACGTTATTTTATTTTCAAATTCATCCTTAAACCTAGGGGGTTTTTTCTTTTATCACTATATAGTAACCCTTTGGTGTCTTGCACATAGTAAGTGCTGTTTATTAACTTTCTTATTCAAATCAAATAAGAGGGACTTCCCTGGTGGCGCAGTGGTTAAGAATCCACCTGCCAATGCAGGGGACATGGGTTCAGTCCCTGGTCCAGGAAGACCCCACGTGCCGCGGAGCAGCTAAGCCCGTGCGCTCGCTGCAACTAGAGAAAGCCCGCATGCAGCAGCGAAGACCCAACGTGGACAAAAATTAAAATTAATTAATTAATTAATTAATTAATTAAATACACATTCTTAAAAAAAATTAAAAAATCAAATAAGAGCTGCAAAGAACATGACTCAGCTAAAACATACTTCTTGTGTCCAGCCACCCGAACATATGATTAGGATACAATGTGTTTCAGGAACTGATTCATTAGGAAAACATACAGTACAAGGCAGGGTAATCATATGTCCTATAAAAGTTTAAATAAAGAGATGGGGGGGTATAAGGATGGGAGGAATTTTATTTCTGTGGCCAAATATAACCTATAACGTGAGTAAGCACGTGTTGTATGTGCCTAGCGTAATGCTCCACACACCTGAATAAATAATCCTGGTCCTGTTCTGTTTTTTGCAGGGTCCTATCAGTGGCGTGAATAGGGACATTTCTATTCTTCAGTGCCATGGAGATTTGGATCCTTTAGTTCCCCTAATGTTTGGTTCTCTTACTGCTGAAAGGCTAAAGACATTGGTAAATCCAACCAATGTAACCTTCAAAACCTATGGAGGCATGATGCACAGTTCATGTCAACAGGTAAGTGTTTGGAAGCAGTGATTATAGAGACACGTCTGCAACTGTTTGCATGTGATATTTTTAAGATAAATAACATTTGACTGCTTGGGGATTTAAAGAAGTTAATTAATGAATTCACATTGAACCATAGGTTAGTAGGACTTAGATCAAAGTTTATGCAACTTAATTCAACAGACATTCACTAATTTCTTATTACATGTAAACACTGTAAATAATTCAAGGACAAATAAAAAACATTTCTTTGTTAAAATCTAAAGTAGATTACTTAAAGTGAAAATTTTTAATAGGGAGAAGGATATATATCCAAGTAACTATATAGAAAGCAGAATGTGATATGTGTTATATTAGAAGTTTTTTAAAAGTACTCTGAAAAACTGAGACGGGTGATCGTAAGAATGAGGGTTGTCAGGATAGGTTTGGAGGCTTGAAAAGGACTAGAATAAAAATCAATTGCTAAGCACTGAGACAGTCCAAGTTAACATTTTTTGCAACTGTCAGCTGGCGAAATCATTTGCTTCGGGACAGAGAAGGCAGGTAGTAATATGACTTATCCAGAAAGACGGGGAACCTGGGATTCTAGGTGTTACTGAGAACATAGTTGAGCCCCTGATGACGCGTTGAATCTGGAAAGGGCGACACGCCGGGTACCAGGAGGGAGAGGCTGAGGGTCCAGAGCAGTGATTTTCAAAGCACACCCGGCGCCCCCGGAGCTTAACAAACACACAGATGCCAGGACTCCAGACTCGGTCCCTCTGAGTCAGCACATTGAGGCTTCAGGAGCAAACGCAGGTGGCTGTGTGTGTGTGGATGAGACTCTGTTCACTACACTGGAGAACACTGGACGGATGATTCGGGGCAGGAAGGGACAGGAGGTGGGGCTGGAGGAGGTGGTGTCGCAGGAGACCCTGGGGACCGCACAGCGGGTGAGACAGGCCACCGCCGTGCCGTGCCTTCTTTCCCGCGTGAGGAAGTGATGCGGGTGAAGGTTCTCTGCATGCTCATGTGTGGGTCTGGGAGGCTCAGCTGTGAAATTCTAGGGGTGGCAGCAGGAAATGTGTTTGAGGGAAGTGAGAAAGCTGGGCCAGACGTGGGAGGTGTCGAGCAGTTTCCTCTGTGATGGATTCACCTCTGCGTCTCTCCAGGACTGCCTTGGGGACCTGCTCCCCTCAGCCTCAGCTGGCTGGTTGTGTGCGAATCCTTTTGAAAGGCACAAAGCATTTGGTGCTGTTGATTTAGCATTTCATTCTAATGAGGGAGCGTTAGAAGCTGGGCGCGGACACTTGGTTGATGGCAGGTGTGTACGTGCCAAGTCTTCTCTGTGTAGTTACTGTCACTTTTAGACCCCCTTCCTCTCCCCCCGCCACCCCCAGTGTTTTATTTTGTACAAGCAGTGCAAATGCAGACCATTTTCATAGGACTTCATAATACGTGAGAGTGATCATTGAATTACAATAATAATCATCGTAGGAAATGTTTTCTAATTTCTATCGGCGCCTCATTTCTCTTTCACCACTTTTTATGTAATTGTAGTAAAAATGTGGTTTTAGTTGTATTTAGTGGGGATTTAATTTCTGATTTGTGTAACTGCATATTAATAATCTCTTTATTCCAAACAGGAAATGATGGATATCAAGCAGTTCATTGATAAACTCCTACCTCCCATTGATTGACGTCACTAAGAGGCCTTGTGGAGAAGTGCACACCAGCATCATCGTCGTAGAGTATAAAGTTTTTTCTGTGCCCGATCTTGAAACCTCTGATGTTTGCAGTGTTAAAGTGTTTTGCAAATACACACCAATGACACAGACTAAATAAATCTCCTCATGGGAAATTTATGATCTTTTAAGTTTCTATGTATGTATTTGTATAACATGATCCAGAATATATTCGTATTAAAATAGGTGAAGCAGCTAGCTTCTTTCTCTCATATGTAATTCAGCAAAATAATAAAATACTGCAACCAGATTTTTTATTACATCACTTGAAAATTATTAGGATGCTTAATGAAAACTTGTTCAGGTATAAATGAGCAGTTAAGACATAAAAAGTCTATGCATGCTGTGACTTAGACTCTGGACTTATTCCCAAATTACTTAGTCACCATGCAGTATCTGTATTTTTATATATGTGTTCATATGTACTTAATGATTATAATACATAATAAGAATGAGGTGTTATTACATTATTCCTAATAATAGGGATAATGCTTCTAAGTGTCAATAAAGAGAAATATTGCTGTCTTCAATTAATGGCCCTTTTATTTTGGGGACCAGATTTTTCTTTCCTGAATATAATTTCTATTTAATACTCTTTTTTCCTCTCTAGAAAAGAAATGTGTTCCTTCTTCTTTTTTATCCTTCATAACAGACCAAATATTGCCTACTTGCCATAGACATCTGCTGTCAATACGTGCTGTAATTTGACATTCTTAATCACAGACATGACGGCACTGAAAATGTATTTATACTTGTAGAAAGAAGCCAGACATCCCTTCAAAGTTTCTACACTACTTCTTAAACTGGACCTTTGTCTGCAGTTTAGGCCTGCAGAGTTACTCGAATCTTTAGTCCAGGTAACGAGAATAATTCTGTGGTTGTATATTTCTGTAATTAACTGAAAGAATAATTAGGTCATATTCTAGTATGTTCTGAAATATTTAAGACTGATCTTACAAACTGTAATTTCTAAGATGATTTGTTCTAAGATGATTCTCCTCATAGCATAGAGTTTTAGTTTACTTATTTTGCACGTTTGAAACCGACTGCTGTAGGAAATGAACAATCCATTTGAAAAATTTGCTTTACTTTTATCTGCCAGTGGACTTAATTGAAATTTTCACTGTAGTCAGAGAGGATCTTTTTAAGTTAGTTTCTGTGCAAACATAAAAGTAGCAATTATTTGATTTTAAATAGATTTTTCAGATTATTGGTTAACATTATTTGAAAACAAGTTTATGGGTAATAAAAGTTAGTCAGAACTCAATACATATGGTGTAGTTACCACCCAGTTTAATATGTAGCAAAAATGTACGCCTGATATTTCTGAACTGTTGTTAATTTTTCTGCTGTATTCCAACTGACTAGAACACCGTTAGGAACGCATCTTTATAAATGGGTGCTACTTGATGATGGAAATGATTTCGTATGGACAGTGTAGGATGTTAATAATGAAGCCATACGTTTATGTCTGGATTTACAGTTTTTAAACAATCATTTACTAAGTCATTTTGCTTTTATCTTGAAGAATATAAACTGTTGTTTCACTTACACAAATCAGCAAGATCTAATTTATGGCAAGAAATATTCCATTGAAATGCGCTGTAACGTGGGAAAATGTAAATCTTTTTCACGGTTTCTATCAATGTGAAATAAAATGTAATTCTGACTTTTCTGTGACTGGCTCTTTGGAATATTATTTTTAACATTTGGGTTTCCTTGGAATGGCTGTCTGTAAGGAAAAGGAGGAAAGCGACAGTGTAATCCCAGGAACACACATTGAGAGGGAAGTCTGATGGTGGTGTGGCCCTCGCCTGGCTCTTCTCCAGGCGGGGCCCAGGCTTCCTATTCCTCAGTGTTATGAACAAGCTGAACCAATCTTCAGTTTGATTTTCAGTGTTCCTAACCTATTAAAGAAGTTTGGTGTTTCCCTCTGTCTTCTCCTTCCATGTAGTAGTCGTGGGATTTTTTAAATTAGTGTCACAAATCAGTTATCCAAGTAGTTTCCTCTCCATTTATCTCACTGCTGATTTCTGACTTTCCCCAGTAAGGAATCCCGTCTGTTCTGCCTCTTAAGCAGTCCTTCAGCTTCTGCTTTTGAATAAAGTGACAGCTCACATTTTTGCGAGGCTGCTTGTTCCATTTTGGGGTAGCCCTCGTGGTAAGAGAGTTCTGTACTGTAATGCTCTCTTCAACTTCAGCTCTTTTTTAGATTTATCCTTCTTCACAGCAGCATCGTATTTCACGTGATAATCTTTGATTTCATCATCCTTTTGAAACTCTTGGTTCACAATCAGATGTGGTCAGAGCGTGGTATTGTTTACATCTGTCGACAGGTAACGACAGTGTCTATGTATGTGAGTCACTGGGAGGTTTGTCTACTACTGCAGTCCTTCTTATTGCTACTTTTTAGAAGTAGATACATGACACCCTCCTAACAACATACCATTTTATTCATAAAATTTACTAAAAAGTGAAAATTTGTTTATTTGTGAAGTACTTAATATATTCCAGGCAGGCACTGTACTAAGGACATTTTATATCCTTTCCTCATATAATCTTCACATCAACCTTATCTTCATTTTACAGAAGAGGAAACTGATCCCTGGAGAGATGAGCTGTTTGCCTGTGGTTACAGAGCTATTATGTGTAAGAGCCAGGGTTCAAAGTGATGTGCCTTAATTACTTTGTGGTCCCCTGCCTTGCCCTGTGCCCCTGTGAGGTAATTTAAATGCTTCTAAACATAAATAAATGAATAAATAAATAAATAAATACAACACAAACTTATATTTCATATAATTCAAAACACCTAGAAATGCTAAATAAACTAGGGTAAAAATCAGCTTGCCCTAAAGAAATTGCATCCTGCGGTACCCAGAGAGAACTGAAAAGGGACCTAAAACCCACACGGCACACTTGACTTGGGGTCTCAGAAATAACTCACCGTTATGAAGCTAGCGCCCTTTTAAGGGCTGCGCTCTTTGTCACAAGGTGAACTGGAAAAAAGTCTGACTGCCAGAAAGCGATGGGGAAGCTTGTCTGTTTTGGCTTGGGCTCTGAATGAGAGAGAAGGGAGCTCTTCACTTGAATTTGTTTAACCAGAAGCTTGTCCTCATAGATATTTGGATTTTGAATTTATACTATTAATGTGGCCTGGAAACACATAAGCTTCTAAGAAGTTAATATCAACAATTTCCTTGGGGACTTCCCTGGCAGTGCAGTGGTTAGGCCTCGGCACTTTCACTGCTGGGCTTGGGTTCGATCCCTGGTCGGGGAATTAAGATCCAGCATGCTGCAAGGCGAGGCAAAAAAAAAAAAAAGAATTTCCTCAGACTGGCTCTGCCCCTCGGGCACCTGGAAGAGGCAAACAGATTCTTTTTATTTGTTTATTTATTTATTTAGGCGGGCTTCTCATTTCGGTGACTTATCTTGTTGCAGAGCACGGGCTCTAGGCATGTGGGCTCCGTAGTTGTGGCACGTGGGCTCAGTAGTTGTGGCTCACGGGCTTAGTTGCTCCACGGCATGTGGGATCTTCCCGGACCAGGGCTCGAACCCGTGTCCCCTGCATTGGCAGGCGGATTCTTAACCACTGTGCCACCAGGGAAGTCCCCAAACAGATTCTTTATGGAGAGTGACATTCTGAACCCAGGCTGGTTAATTTAGCTCTGCCAAAAGTGAGCTCAACACCCCCAAAGGATGAAGCCTATGAGAGAACTACCTACACAGGAACACGAGGTGACACAAAAGGTGAAGGGATCATTGGGCTCTCAGGAACTTTAAAAGGATAGATGGTATGAGAGAGTTAACCAGCCAGAGAAAAGAACAGACAAGTGAGAAGAAGCACACAGTATCAGAAAATGCAGCTTTGGGGACACGGGTTCGAGCCCTGGTCAGGGAAGATCCCACATGCCACGGAGCAACGAAGCCACAACTACTGAGCCTGCGCTCTAGAGCCCACGTGCCAACTACTGAACCCCGCGCGCCTAGAGCCCGTGCTCCGCAACAAGAGAAGCCACCATGATGAGATGCCCACGCACGCAATGAAGAGTAGCCCCCACTCGCTGCAACTAGAGAAAGCCTGCGCGCAGCAACGAAGACCCAACGCAGCCAAAAATAAATAAATAAATTTATAAAAAAAAAGAAAATGCAGCTTTGAAAAAGAAAACGTCTAGAAGTGAAAAATAACCACTCAAGTGAAAAATCTTAATGGAGAAGCATTATTTATGATGGTAAAATATTTGAAACAACCCAAAGTGGGACAAAAGTGGACCAGGTAAATAAACTACCCTCCACCTACACAGTGGATTGTTAACACTGCTATAAAAAAAGAATGAGGATGCTCTGTCTTAATTTGGGAAGGATTCAGAATACATTATTGATGAAGAAATAATGTAAAAAACAAAGGGGAGGAAATAAGACCATATATTTGACTTGGCTAGAATTTGCATTAAAAGAAAACCTCAAATGCGAGAAGGATGCAAAGAAGAATCTAATAAAAGTGGTTATGGATTGGGGAACGGATGAGGCAGGTAAGGAAAGGAGGGGAGAAGGCCGGCCTTGGATGTGCTTTTTTTATTCTTCAGATTTTTTACTGTGGTAAAATGTAACAAAATTTACAGTTTTAACCACTTTAAAATTATACAGTTCAGTAGCATTAATTACATCCACATTGTCGTGCAACCGTCACCACCATCCACCTCCAGAACTTTATCAACTTCCCAAACTGAAACCCCATACTCCTTGTTCTTCAGATTTTGAGTTGTAATATCTGACCTACAAAAAATATTCAAATGGATGAATTAAACTGCATATTAGGGGCTTCCCTGGTGGTCCAGAGGTTAAGACTCCACGCTCCCACTACGGGGGCCTGGGTTCGATCCCTGGTCAGGGAACTAGATCGCACATGCTGCAACTAAAGATCCCGCATGCTGCAACTAAGACCCGGTGCAGTCAAATAAATAAATATTAAAAAAAAAAAAACTGCATATTAGACACAACAGACGTGTATGTGTGTGAAATTGTGTATGAAAGAAAGCTCTGAGGAATTTACTCAGAAGAAATCCCAGCAAGCAAAAGGGGAGGGTAAGAGACTAGAAAAGTAAAATGAAGAGTCCAATGTAAAGTTTAATGGAAGTTGCAGGAGAGAAGAGAACGGGAGAGGAGCAATACATAAAGATAAAATGACTGACATTTTTCCAGACTTCAGGAAAGGTAAGAAATCTCAGGTTCAGGAAGAAAAATGAGTTACTAACAGGATAAATAAACTAAGTCTCTAAAGAGACATTTCATGGTGCAAAGGAAAACTGCATACCATAGAAAAAGATCTTAATAGCAACCAGAGAGAGCCTGCTTTCACTGTCACACAGCATACTTAAGAAAAACACCACCAGAGGTCTGAAGATAATGGAATAACATCAAAGTGGGAGAGAAAAGGACAATTGGGAACTTCTACAGAGGTCAACTCATTTCACAATGAGGGCAAAAGAAAACCACTTTGACATAGAAAGTTTATGAGAAAAAGAATACTGACAGAACTGTTAAAAGGTGTTCTTTCAGAAAAAAAATGAGCCAGAGGAAAGGAGAGATGCAAAGAATGGGGAAAGAGTGGTAAACATTTGGATAACTAAACAAGCACCGACTGCATGAAACTAATACTAACTTGGGATCTGAAACACGATAAAAATGAAGTACCTGCCAAAATCAGTTGTACTTTATATACTAGCAAGGAACATGTGAAAACCAAAATTTAAAATACAATACGACTTATAATTGCCCAAAAGAAAAAAAGAATACCTAAGTGTAAACCTAACAAATCATGTATAGGATTTGGAGGCTGAAAACTATAAAATGCTGATGAAAGACATCAAAGAAGATGTAAATAAATGGAGACAAACATCGTGTTCATGGATTGGAGGACTCAGTAAAGATGTTACTTCTCCCCAAATGGATAGAAAATTTAATGCAATACCTCTCAGAATCCCAACAAGATTCTTGTAGCTATACACAAGATTATTCTAAAATTTATATGGAAAGGCAAAGGAACCAGAATAGATTAAACAGTATTGAAAAAGAAGAAAGTGGGAGAAATCCATTGGATTTCAAGACTTACCATACAGTGACAGAAATCGAAACTATGTGGTATTGGCAGAGAGAGACACATAGATGAACAAAATAAAGCAGAAATAGCCCCACACAAGCACAGCCAAATGGTTTTGGACAAAGGTACAAAAGCAATTAAACGAAGGAATGATAGTCTTTCAACAAACGGTGCTGAAGCAATTGTTCATCCAAAGCCAAAGAAATGAACCTCGAACTAGACCTCATACCTTATACAGAAGTTAACTTAAAATGGATCATAGACTTAAACATCAAATATAAAACTATAAAACTTATAGAAGAAAACCCGGTAGAAAATCTTCAGGATCTAGGGCTTGAAGTGTTTCTAAATAAGAGAGCAAAAGTATAATACCTCAAAGAAAAAAATTAATTGGACTTCCTCAAAATCTAAAACTTTGGCTCTTTCAAAGACCCTGTTAAGAGGATGAAAAGAGAAATTAAGACTGGGAGAAAATATCTACAAACCACATACCCACATATCCAGTACCTATAATATATAAAGAACTCTCAAAACTCAACAGTTAAAAAAAAATCCAATTAGAAAATAGGCAAAAAAACATGAAGAGATACTCACTGAAGAGGCTACATGGATGGTAATCGAGCAGATGAAAATACATTCAACATCGCTAAACCATTAGGGAAGTGAAAAATTAAAACCAAAATGAAATATCACTATATACTTATTAGAACAGCTAAAATAAAAAATAATGTCAATGCCAAATGCTGGTGAGGATGCAGAAAAATTGAGCTTTATTTCATCCCCACCCCTACAAGTTTGGAAGCTACATATCGTTGTATTCTTTTTTAGTTAGCCTTACATTGTGAATATTTAATCTAAATGGAATGACTATTTCTCATCTACTTTCCGAAAATAGGAGAACCACAGAATATTTCAACTTCTATCATCCCTCCCATTGTATATAAGAAACCCACAACTTTCCTTTTGAAGCATTCATAGATTGACAGGGAATTATGAAGATAGTACAGAGAGGTCCTGTGTACACTTCACCCAGTTTTCTCCAATGGTTACATCTTACATATGTAAGATGAACAGAGCCTAAGAAATCTGTGGGAACCCATCAAGTATATGACATACACATCATGGAGTCCTAGGAGAGAAGAGAGAGGCAGCAAGAATATTTGAAGGAACGATGGCAAATCTCTCCCCCCACCCAAATTTTGATACCATTCCCACCAGATTTGTACTATGGTTCCACTATCTCCACATCCTTGTCAACACTTGTTTTTATCCATACTTTTATTCTAACCATCCTAGTGGATGTGAAATGGTATCTCATGCAGCTTTAATTTGCATTTCCCTAATAACTGATTGTGTTGAGCATATTTTAATGTGCTTGTTGGCCATTGATACATCTGGAGAAATGTCTAGTCCTTCGCCCAACTTCTAACCAGGTTGTCTTTTTGTTGTTGAGTTTTAAGACTGCTTTGTATGTCCAGGACACTAGGTTCTTATCACATATGATTTGCAAATATTGTTTCCCATTTGGTGGGCTGTCTTTTCTCCTCTTGATAGCAATCTTTGATGTGCAAACCTATTTAATTTTATCAAAGTCCAGTTTATCTGTTTCCTTTTGTTGCTTGTACTTTTGGTGTCATACCTAAAAAACCATTGAGAAATCCAAGGTCATGAAGATTTATCATTGCCATTTTAACAAAATTAAGTGTTTCCAGGTTGCCTCTTGTAAGCTCTATAAAACTAACTCTTGTCCCCAACACCCCTGGAAAAGTGCACCACTGCTTGTGAGGCAAGGTACTCCCCAATCCATGGATTGTTTTCCTTTGGATAAAGCACATCAGACTCATCACTAAATTGTTTCAGTTTTGTCATTTGACAATGTTATGTGTATTTTACCACAGTGAAAGTATAGTAAGCTGATTCTTTGTAAAAAAACAAAAATGACATTAGAGTAAATGTACAAAACTACAAACATAAATGGCGATTTGTACATACTCATTAACTGATGCATCAAGTGGACAACAAACTGAGGTATAAGTATTTGACAGTAAAATTAATTTCGGGCTAATGGGCCCACATAGCACTTCACATCTGCCGTTATAGAATACACATTCTTTTTCAGGACACATAGAATATTTATAAAAATTGATAAAACAAATCTCAGTAAATACCTTAGAACCAGTAACTTTGCAATCGCATATTTTCACTGCAATTTAAGTTGGGAATCAATAATAAAAAGACAATTTTAAGATGAAAATAAATAAATAAATAAATAGGGACATGGTTCAAGTTACTCTTTCCCCCAAATAACTGAGGTAGAACAAAACCTGACACCATAGTAAAGAAAAAACATTATTAGGTGGTGAATTTTGACTAATGATGGTTAAATTGGGTGTGGGGATAGGTCTGCAAACTGCACGAGATGGTAGTCAAGGGCGTTAATTGGGCAAAGACCTATTGAAGGAGCCTATACTCTCCAGTATTGATCATTTCAATTTTCCACCTTGGCTTTATGTTGTTAGTCATAACCCTGTAGGACGTCAACTTCCTCACTGACCTTCAGAGCAGGCGAGATGCCTTCATTAACTTCTTTGATGAGAACGTTACTGTCAACTATTATTCAACTGTATTCAAGGTACTGCGTCCAACATTCTGAGTCAGGAAACAAACAAGATTGGGTCTCCGGCTTTACGGCGCTTACAAACGACTTTAAAGAGGAAGCGCTTACAATGGTCACATTCCTACGATAAAGGCCTATTTAGGGGGATGGGGAATCTGATTTCCAGGCAGCCGTCGACGGCGGGGAAAATGCTGGGGTTCCGACTGACTGCAGAAGCCGCCCACGTTCCAGCGTCCAAAGCCGCCCGGCTCGGCGCCCCGGGGCTCTCTGCGGGCGCCACAGCCCGGGGAAGGGGGACCGGGGGACGGGGAACGGGGGACAAGGGGCGGGGTCCGGTGGGCGGGCGGGGCGGGGCGGGGCGGGGCCGGAGGGAGCGCGCGCAAAGCTCGGCCGCGCCGCCCGCCCACTTTCACGACAGCCGGAGAAGGCCTGCGGCCCGGCGGGCTTGTTGCCCAGCTGGTCGGCTGTCGATTGGAGGCCCCGGCTCGGCGCGCGCGGAGCTCGATTGGCGCTGCCTGCGGGGGAGGAGCGCCGCTGCCGCTGCCGCCGCCGCCGCTGCCGCCGCCGCCGCCGCCGCGGGCTCCGTGAGTGAGGAAGCGCTTCGGTCAGGCCTGCTGAGGGCCGTCGCCGACGCCTGGGCTCACCCGCCGCCCCGCCAGCTCCGCTCGCTTCCCGTCTCCCGCGGCCCGGCGCGGGGGCAGGCCTGCCGGGGCCATGGAGGACGAGGTGGTCCGCATTGCCAAGAAGATGGACAAGATGGTGCAGAAGAAGAACGCGGTGAGCGCGGCGGGCGGCGCGGGCCGGAGGGAGGCCGGGCGGCGGGCGGGGGCCAGTCGGCCTGAGGGGGCTCCCGGCCCGCGGTGAGCGCGGCGGGTGCCGCGTGATGGCGGCGAGGCCCGCGCTCTGGAGAGGAGTTCCTGGGGAGGGGGGAGCTCCGTGTCCCGCGGCCGCGTCTCGGGCAGGGGTTCTGGGGGGGCGTCCTGTCCCGCAGCTGCGTCCCGGGCAGGGGTTCTGGGGGGCGTCCTGTCCCACAGCTGCGTCCCGGGCAGGGGTTCTGGGGGGCGTCCTGTCCCGCACTTGCGTCCCGAGCAGGGGTTCTGGGGGGCGTCCTGTCCCACAGCTGCGTCCCGGGCAGGGGTTCTGGGGGGCGTCCTGTCCCGCAGCTGCGTCCCGGGCAGGGGTTCTGGGGGGCGTCCTGTCCCACAGCTGCGTCCCGGGCAGGGGTTCTGGGGGGCGTCCTGTCCCGCAGCTGCGTCCCGGGCAGGGGTTCTGGGGGGCGTCCTGTCCCGCGGCCGTGTCCCGGGGAGGGGGTTTTGGGGGGGTCCCGGGGAGGGCGTCCGGTCCCGCGGCCACCGGCGCTGGGACCCGCCCTGGGCGCCCGAGGCCCCTCGTGATGAGCGCAGCCCGGTAAACTCCATCGAGGCGTCCTCCTCGTTATTTTAAACGTGACGGTGGTAAAGCCTCGTTGGTTTAGCTGAAGAGTGCAGAGAGCCCTCCCTGTTTGAAAGAATTCGTTCTCTTTCCCGGGCTCATTGGCCAGCAGCGAGAAAACAACATCACACAGAGGTTTGTGGTCCGTTTTAGACATGAAACTGTTAAAGCAAAACGTGAATTTCCTGGATCTTATTTTTGAGGAAGGCTGAACATTCCCTTGATTGTCTCAACTACCTTGCATGTTTGCTTAGCAATTAAAAAAGGTGAACGACGCCAGTGTACTTGGCAAGTTGCTAAACTTTTTTGAAAAAGTGGATCTTGTTAGGCCGCGGAGTGCGGGGAGCTGTGTTGAAGGCACTGCCGCCGACGAGGCCGTGCTGCCGGCTGGATCTGGACACATGTCGTTGCTGGTCTTCTCTCAGTGGCTTACGGTTGATACCGGTGGCGTTTTCTGTTACTGATAACGTGTGCACGTGAACGTGTTCTCCTGTGGTTTGCATGAGGTGCTCCAGTTTCTGCATTTCTGTCCACCTGTGTGGGCCACTCTCAGTCCCTTGCTTCCGAGTCGTCTATTTTCAGCTAAACTTCTGAAGTTCTAAGTCAAACGAATGTGAAGGAGAGAAGGGCTGCTCTGATTTGCACAGCACTTTGGAGCTACAAAGCGTCTGTGCAGAATTCTTTGGGGACTCACGACAGCTGTGTTGCATTCATTTTACAGAATAAGAAACTGAGTCAGACCAAGCAGGTCACCTCCTTAAATGAAGTGTGCGTTGTGGATTAAGCCAAGACCCGAGTTTTCTGCTGGGCAGCATGCAGAAGTAGTGTTAGACACCGAATTCTTAAGACTTCAGACTTGGTGTGCGCCTCTTTTCCTGTAACAGGTGCATTGCCCAGCGTGCAATTTCATACCCTGTTAATCTGTATTTGCAATTTTGGCTTTTTAAAGTATTTCCTGTTTGTTTTCTGTTCCAGACGTTGCCTGTGCCATTTATTTTTTCTGTTGATACAGGCCTTTCATTCCTCACTGCAAGTGATGAGTTCTGTATATTTGATGGGCTGAACATTTCTGTTATTCTGTTTAAGCTGGCAAGTTTTTTTTTCTTTGCCTAGAGAAGCCTAGACTCCCCTAGTAGAAGCTGGCTCCTAGGGAAAAAGGCCGTTTCTTGGGTAATTTTTTTCCCGAACTCAGGCTATAAAATGTGTACCTTTTAATCATTTAGTGCACTAGGTGTTTTTGTTTGTTTCCTTTCCTTGAAATAGACGTTTCCTAGAAAAGAGGAATTCCTTAGTGAGCAAGTATGGAGAAGACCAGTTTGTATTTATCTGCAGTTCTCAAATTATAAACACATAATGCGTCAGCAAGAGAATGAGGATAAGCTCCACAGATAATCCTCAAGTCTCATTTTTCTTCTCAAATCTTATATTTCTAGTAGTACAGAACTTTACCAGTATAAAAACTTGCCCCCCCAAAAGAAAGGTAAAATTGACTGGCTCTTTTACTTTTTTTTCCTTCTCTCTTTTCCTGTCTGTCTTACAGAAATTCAGATAGGCAAATGAAATAGAGAAAGGGAAATGGTCTGAATGATTCTCCCTCCCTGCCCTCCAGAGCACATCAACAGCCCATAAATAGTTTTTTAAGTGTTCAGTATTTTAACAGAAGTCATTCTGTGGGTTTTAGGATTATGGTAGATTTGTTTCTCTTTTTTGTGTGTCTGGTTTCCAGATTTTCTCTGTGAGTTATTTTTTATATTATTTTGATACTGTGAAAAAGTAAACTTTGCTTGAAAAGTAATAGTTATCCTCTGAATTGAAGTTTAAGTGCTGTTATTAGATATTGTTTTAATAAAACCGTAGGTGTCACTTTTAAGTAATAATAAAACAGCTACCATTTATTGAGCTATTACTCTGAGCTAGGCATTCTACTAAGTTACCTACTTTATCTCATTTATTCCTCAGTTTATTGAGATAAGTATTATCTCTATTCTAAAAATGAGGAAATGAAGTATTTAGAAAGTTAAGTGAATTGTCTTAAGCCTAATAGCTACAAAGAGGCCAAATGAAGATGTGAATCTAAATCTATTTTGCTTCAAAGCCAGTACTACTCTGTTCAACTACAGCCTCTCCAGGAGACCCTTGCATCTGTATCTGAACCTTGCCCAGGTACAGTTGTACGACCAGGGCACTTGCTGTCATGGGGCAGACGGGCTTCCCTAAATACCCCAACAATATCTTGACCTGGTACTACCCAGGGTGTTGCCTCATGTGTGTACTTGATCTTAAACAGTACACACTTTGAGGCCATGATGAACCACGTGAAATAGTGCCAAATTTTCAGGTATTAGCTTTTTTTTTTTAAATAATGTATTTTAAAAATTTTATTTATTTATTCATTTTTGGCTGCATTGGGTCTTCATTGCTGCCCGTGGGCTTTCTCTAGTTGCAGCGAGCGGGGGCCGCTCTTCGTTGCGGTGTGCGGGTTTCTCATTGCGGTGGCTTCTCGTTGCGGAACACCGGCTCTAGGCGCGTGGGCTTCAGTACTTGTGGCATGTGGGCTCAGTAGTTGTGGCTTGCGGGCTCTAGAACGCAGGCTCAGTAGTTGTGGCGCACGGGCTCAGTAGTTGTGGCTCGCAGGCTCTAGAGCGCAGGCTCAGTAGTTGTGGCTTAGTTGCTCCGCAGCATGTGGGATCCTCCCAGACCAGGATCGAACCTATGTCCCCTGCATCAGCAGGCGGATTCTTAACCACTGCGCCACCAGGGAAGCCCCAGGGTATTAGCTGTTTTTTACATAGCTTTTTTCTTGTCATTTTGACTTTATCAATAAGCAAGTCTTTGACTCCTAATCTTGGTTCAAATCCTGGCTCTTCTGAACTTTAGCTGTGTGATCTTAGGCAAGTTTCTTAACATCTCTAAAATGTTTTTCTTGGTAGTAAATTGGAGATAGTTTAGTAAAGATTAGATGAATATGAAATTGTTGGCAGTGCCTAGGATACGGTAAAGGCTAAAAAACCTTCTGGGTTATCTTTGTAAAGGATTTATAGCACTAGACTGTAGAAAGAGGAGTCAGGTGAGAGCGTAGAATTTTCAAGCTCACGGACACATTTTGTGGGGTGTTGAGGTTTGTGTATTTTTTCTGCACTGAAGGCTCAGGGCTGAGTAGAATTAAATTGCAGAGAGAGAAACTGAAACTAGGTGTTAGAATTTCCTAGGAGCAGGGATACCTGAAATATGTACATTTCTAAGTCTTTATTGTACCTGGGTTAGAAAGAAAACTTTGGTTTCCATATCAGGGTTAGATTAATTAGCATAAATCGAAATTTAGAATGACTGCATAATCTTTTATAACAGCTTTATTTAGCTGTACATTACAGTTCACCCTTTTAAAGTACACAATTCAGTGGTTTTTAATATATTTGCAGATTTGTGCAGCTATCACCACTATCTAATTTTAGAACATTTTCATCACTCCAGATAGAAACTGTCCATTAAGTAACCCATTAAGTAGTCACCATATCTACCCCAACCACTAATCTACTTTAATAAAATAAAAATAAAAGCTTTTATTTTTTAATTTTTATTTATTCATTTTTTGGCCACGCTGTGTGGCTTGCAGGATCTTCATTCCCTCACCAGGGATTGAACCCAGGCCACTGCAGTGAAAGCACTGAGTCTTAACCACTGGACCGCCAGGGAATTCCCACAAGCTTTTAATTTTTATGAAGTTGAATTTATATATTTTTTCTATTGTTGCTTGTGCTTTTGGTGTAGAATAACTACAAATTTGAGGCGACATAGTAAATTTATATTTCCTAGTTTATAGTGATGTTGCTGAGCTGTAAGTCAAATATTTATAATTTGTTTCCTTTTTAAAAAAATAAGTAGCATCTTAATTTTTTAGACCTTAAAATCTCATCATAATTCTTAGTAAGAATTGTTTTTGAGTTGATTGGGCTTAAATAATGCTCTCTTAAAATGCTGGCTTTATGGCTCTTTGAGAATATTGTTATGGTAGAAACAGATAATTTTTATATCTTTTATACCTCTTATCAACCATCTCCTCTGTTAGGCACTCTAGATTGATACTTCATATGTGTTACATTACATCATTTGACCATTTTAACTACTCAAGGTTGGCGTAGTATGCTCATGTACATATAAAGAAGCTGAAGCTTGAGAAGGCCAAGTAACATTCCCCATATCTTATAATTTGGAAATGACAGAACATGGATTTGAATCTAGATCAGTCATATACATGTAGCCCGTGTTCTCAACTGTATATTCCATGTTGCTCCTTCTCTCTTAACGTCTCTTTGAAGGGAAGGATTTTTGTATCCTGTACAGTCTTGTATATACTGGGTTTTCAGTATACCATATTTCATAAAAGTACTCCTTTCTGATGACAGGTAAGAGTACCACCTATGTAATATGGTAGTGCGGTAGCTATTTATTTTTTAGCCAGTACTATGAACTAAATTTGACTCTGGAAGTTAAGGTAGAATCTTTCTTTCTCTTGCATCATTGTCTATAGGAGATGCTGCAATCTAGTAGACTTGACCTTTAGAGGCAGGTGATGATTGGGGACTGTTTGGTAATGCTGTTCATCGGAGTTCACAGAGCAGAACTGCCACGGGAGTTGGGGGAGGGGTTATGGAATGGAAAGAGCAGTGGTGTAAGGGTCAGGAAACTGGATTCTTGTCCCTTTACATTACCCATCAGTGTGGCCTCGGGCAAGTCACTTACCTTCTCTGAGTTTAAGGTTTTTTTCTTGTATAATTGAGGGTTTGAAGTAGATGCTCAAAGGTTTCTGCCTATTTTTGAATTCGCTGAGGTCAGAAAGGGTTTCTGTTGTGCTCATTGCTGTGTCCTCAGCACAGAGCAGAGGTTGGCACATGGTGCTAGTTGGGTATTTGTTGAGAGGCAATAAGTGTCCTTTGACAGAATGGGGTAAATCTCACCTTTTCTAGTTAGTAATCATGTGACCTTGTGCAAGTTTCTTAACTTAACCTGGGCTTTAATTTCCTCCTCTGTAAAACGGGGACGATAAGATTCCCTCCTTCCATAGGGTTTATTGTAAAGATGAAATGAGATACTGCGTGTAAAGTGTTTAACACAGCGCTTGGCACACAGTGACACTCAAAAGCTTTTGTCACTGAATTAATATACGATCATCTCTTTTTTGCCCTTTCACTCACCCAGATCATCAAAGTTGTTTATTTCTTTTTTTATAAATTTATTTATTTGTTTATTTTTGGCTGCATTGGGTCTTCGTTGCTGCGCGCGGGCTTTCTCTAGTTCCGGCGAGCGGGGGGTACTCTTTGTTGCGGTGCTTGGGCATCTCATTGCGGTGGCTTCTCTTGCTGCAGAGCACGGGCTCTAGGCACGCGGGCTTCAGTAGTTGTGGTGCGTGGGCTCAGTAGTTGTGGCTCGCGGGCTCTAGAGCGCAGGCTCAGTAGTTGTGGCGCACGGGCTTAGTTGCTCCGCAGCATGTGGGATCTTCCAGGACCGGGGCTCGAACCCGTGTCCCCTGCATTGGCAGGCGGATTCTTAACCACTGCGTCACCAGGGAAGTCCTATCTTCCTTTTTAATTGATCCTAGGTCAGAAATCGTTCAGAAAGACCATGGAGACATGGGTAGAAGAAAAACATCTATGGTAGATAAGGATACAGGCCCACAGTCTCGCAATCAAAACCTTTAGAGTCTGATATATTTGAGAATTCCAAATTTTTCAGGTTTATAAAGATGATGTAGTACAAACATCATATATTTCATAATATCCTCAGTGAGATCTGGGCAGTTCCCAGTAATCAGATATTAGCATTTCTGTAGTGAAATGCAGCATTTTCGCATTAAGTGGGATAAGTAGAACATAAATAGCTTTATGCATCTGTTGAGATGGGATGTTGCTGCCAAGCGAGTTTACTGAAGATCTGTGAGAAATGAGAAGTCTTTTGGTTTTCAAAGGATTTTGGTTTGGGGATTTGCAGATACGGGATTGAAGATACTCGCTCACAAAAATGTCGTGCCTATAGAAATTCTTGATTAATAGTAAATTTAAAATCAGTGTTTTATTTTTTAACAACTCTAATGTTTTACTATTTTTAGTTCCCGCTAAAGAAAAATTATGGAATTTTATGATCAGAAGGAATCTGTAAGCAGTGGATCATTAACATCCTTCCTTCATAATAGTCTGTTTCATAATTTCTTTTGAACTTAAGTTTTTATTTATGAGGTATTGGGTTAAATTAAAATGATGTCTCTGTTTGTTGCCAGAAGAAAAGTTAATACTGTTTTATTCTCTACAGCCAAGTCTGTCTGTCAACTTTAAATGGAAAAATTATCTGACTGGAAACCTCTGCTTGATTTTAAATATAAGAAATGTACTGATACCATGAGGTTCCATGCTTGTTTCTTCCTTTGGGGTGCGTATGAGGGATGTGTCGCAGGGCTTTCTGTTTTCCCTGGGTGTGCTGTGTTTCACTGCTTCGTAGGGTGCTAGTTTTCATATTTTAACATTTCAGAAAGCAGAATGAGTTACACATGTTGCTGGCCAGATGGCCGTTGGGATGCACTTTCACAGGCGGAGCGTCAAACCCAGCATCGACATTTGCGGAACGGGTGTCGGTGGCTTGGAAGCAAATCTGAGAGAGTAGTGGCGTGCTCTTCGACCCTCGAGGGACCAAATGGTAGCAGAGAAGCGGGGGCGAAGGCAGGGAGCCCCGCGCACCTCAGTGCCCACAGAGAGCTAGTGGCTCTGAGCTCTTTTATGGATTCTTTCGTGAAGTGTTGTGTTACTAGTGTTTTGATAACAACTCTTTGTGGGCTAAAGACAGATATTATTGAATCGGAGTCAGTAAACAATGTATAAGCATTAGACTCTGAGTGCAACATAGTTTTAGAACCGCCTTAGCCAGTTTTGATTATATTTTTCTTTTTCTGTATGTAAATGGTGATACATGATAAAAATTCCAAGTCTAAGGGAATTGCAAAAGTAAAAAGAGGTGATAAAAAAGTTTTCCATAGTTTAATAGTTTTTTTGTTAGTGGTATGTAGAATAATGATTTGTCCAAATATAGTACATTAAGTCACTATTAGACTAAACGAAATATGACTAATTAAGTGGATGTATTAGAGGAGCTGAAATATGGCCGATGGAGTGACTATCAGATTGGAACGTTGGCCACAAGCTGCAGGTGGCGCTGTTGCTTCTCCCCTTTTAACCTTAGCGCTCTCCATAAAGCTTCCAGGTTTGTTCCGTCTTCCTCAGCTACGTGGGAGCCTTTGATTCTAGGTGGCACCTGGCAGTGGACAGGCCTGCGAGCTTAACGCAGATCTTAACTGTGGATTTCCTTTCAGAGTTTGCTTTTTACTGCTTTGCAAGAATCAGGTAGACGGCAGTGTTGTGCCTGAGCAGCAAGGTACTGCGGCCTCGTGAGAATTCCAGGGAAGTGATGCCCCTCGCGAATGCTGGAGGTGCCGCGGCCTCTTGGGGACCCTCCCCTCCGCCGCCATTCCCACGTCCCCAGGCAGCTGCCCTCCATGAATTTTGGGGTGTGTTGTGCCACCACAGTAAGAAACATTTTATGTTTGTAATTGGGGCACATATAGACAAATACTGCTGAAAGTAAACTTTCACGAAACAACACTTAGGTGCTGGTTATAACCCAGTAAATGCATTTTATGATCCTCTAGTGAGTTGCAACCCCTGTTTGGAAAACTCTTTCTGTCTCTCATCTATATATCTATATACCATTCTCCTCACATGAATAAGTGAGCCCTAGTGAATTGTAGATAGGAAAATATAAACTTAGATCTCTAGTTACTCCTTGCTTTACTATCTGGGAAATTCAATTTGAAATTATTTTATTTTACAGGCTGGAGCATTGGATTTACTGAAGGAGCTTAAGAATATTCCCATGACCTTGGAATTATTACAGGTATGTGCTAATATGTATCATAATTTTTGAATAGGTATTTTTGTATTTTCCTGTTATGGTGAAACATTATTAACTTTTGTTTTTTTAAGATGGTAACATAAATCAGTAGTCTACTAAGTTACCATTGTAAAAAAATGTTGCCTTTCTCAGGAAGAATAAAACATACCCTCTGAGGTTGACAGTGGGAGTGAAACTCACTCTGAAAGGAAATTGGACTCTTGGCCCTGACTTGACCTCCCAAGATTTCCCTTTCTGGATCTGCGGTCGCCAGCTGTGCTGCATGAAGCTGGCCTGAGGGTGAGGGTGCAAGGGTCACTCGCTCTTCTCCCTCTCTCAGCGCCGGCCTGCCGTGTGCACAGTCGGGTGTCTGGTCGTCATTGTGTAGAGTCATTACTCAAGTCTTAATGTTGCAGCAGGACTAAAACATAAAAATACAACTTTAACACAAGTCAGAATGTTAAAAAGGAAACTGAATTGTGAGATGAATCTGGCTGTTTTCTGCTATACATTTCTTATTATCCATGAGTGCCGCCTTTGATATTTCCATTCCATTAAGTCAGAATTTAGGGAAGGGTGACAGGGGTGTGTACGTGGTTGAGAAAAAAAAAAATCACATGTATTTTCACTAACATCTAACTGAAATCGAGCATTTCTTTCAATTATGAAGGCAGTCAACCACAGTTGAATTAGTATTTATGACTAACTGAAAGAAATCACAGATATTTTAATCTCATGTTGTAGATATACATGTTATAGATATGTTGACGTGTGTTTTTGCCCGTTACTATGGTAGCTCTTATATGTTATGCTAGATCTTATTTAATGTTTTAATAAAGGAGCACGTGTATTACTGTATCACATTTAAGAAAACATTTTGTAACTTTATATAACTGCTTTTCTTTGTAATCCTATGTATTTTATTTAATCCATTTTGAAAGCATTCTGAGGAGGAGTCCATAAGCTTCAGTTTACCAAAGGGATCCATGGTGGGAAAAAAGGTTAAGAATGCCTCCTCTAAGAATAGAACCAAGAGGAGAAAGGAAGCAAGTCATTAAGTCCTGTCTTCTCAGTTCAGATATCCTGTCCAAGGATCTGCAGGTCTGGCAGATCAGTTCTGAGAATAACCTTGGGTTTGTGTCAGTACCTTACCACCTAGTGTGGCCTTATCCTAGCAGTTCTGTGTGGGGATAATCACACTGAAAACAACAGTAACCTCAGTGTTTGTTTAAGAGATGTGTAGTTTTATAGAGGGTGTGGAGTTTGGGTAGGGTTATCATTTGTAATACACTTTGATTTTTTTATATGCTTCAATCCTTGGAAAGTTTATGTATTTATATAACAAACATTTGAGTTTTTATTAGGATTAGAAATTGTGTTGGGGTTATAAAGATGAATAAAATATGGTCTTTCCCCCTCATTGAGCTTAAAGTCTAGTAGAGGAAAACTGCCACGTAAACAAACAGAAAGGTATAGTTGCCCGGATAGAAGTCTGTATAGGATTTACAGTAAGTCCCCTACATACGAACGAGTTCCGTTCCGAGAGCTCATTCATAAGTCTAATTTGTTTGTAAGTCCCACAAAGTTAGCCTAGGTACCCAACCAATACAGTTTGGCTATATCGTACTGTACTGTAATAGGTTTATAATACTTTTCACACAAATAATACATAAAAAAACAAACACAAAAAATAAAGAAAACATTTTTAATCTTACAGTACAGTACCTTGAAAAGTACAGTAGCGCAGTACAACAGCTGGCATCCAGGGGCTGGCATCGAGTGAACAGGCAGGAAGAGTTACTGACTGGAGGAGGGAGAGGAGGTGGGAGGTGGTAGAGCTGAAGGGTCGTCAGCAATAGCAGACGGAGGGCAAGCTGCAATTTCACTCACGCCTGACGCTGATGCACAGGTTCTGGGTCCTTGCTGGATTCAGTTCTATCTACCCTCTTGAAAAAACGGTCCAGTGATGTCTGGGTAGTAGCTCTTTTTTTCTCGTCATAGATGACATGGTACCACTGGATTGCATTCTGAACGGCCTCTGCAACCTTCGTGTACCATTCTACGTTTGGGTCCTGTGCTTCAAAAACTAACAGTGCCTCCTCAAATAGAACTAACTTATGTGATTGGACATGCGAACACCCGTTCGCATCTTTGCAAGTTCGCAACTTGAAGGTTTGTATGTGGGGGATTTATTGTATTTGTTATAGGTAGGGCAAGAAAGAAGCACAAAGAAGTTTACTTCTTAATCTGATTACTTAACCTGGGAGGCTCAGGAAAGCCTTCATATGGTGATAAAGTATAAACTGAGTCTCAAAACATGAATAGGTTCTCCCTAGGCAGATAGGACCGGGAAGGGTATTCTAGCAGAGAAGGCAGGATGTGGAAGCAGTACGACATGTTCAGGTGGAGGAAGTCTGACGCAGGGCTGAAGACACAGGCTGGCTGGCATGCAGGGCTGCAGCTGCGATCCTGAGAGCATCCTGCCCGGCAGCGTGGGGCGGGGGAGTGCGTGACCAGGTTTGCAGGGAGGAAGAATCGGGAAGCTTGTTGACTGACGCAGGTACTCGGGGAGCAGTGATGAGGGCCTGAACTGAGGGCGTAGCAGTAGGAGCGGAGAGAAGGGGTACTTGTTATTGAGGGACAACCTACAAGGATTGGTAGCCGAGCAGGTGGGGGGGGTGAAGGAGAAGGTGGAGTTTAGGGTGACTGAGATGTTTGCCGTGGTGACTGGGTAGATGGTGCCATTTTACAGTAAAGCAAAATTCAAGAAAACCTAATGTGGTGGGGTTGGGATGAGAAGGAAATAAAGGTGGAAGGGTAAAGAGATAAAGGATAATTTTGGATCCATTGGGTTTTGAGATGCCTGTGAAACAGATGTAGATTCTGCTGTGTAGCTGAGTTTATATCCTAGAGCAGTGCTGTCAGATAGCTTCATAGTCCTTTCCTCTTTCTACTTTCTTCTACTCTTCCCAAAATACCTCCTAAAAGGAAGAAACAAACTTACTCAAATAATCTTAGTGTTTCACTCTACCTCCACAGCCTCGTTTCTTATTATTCTTGACCGGACAATCTCTCCCTTAGGTGAGCATGTTTATTACAGACCCCTGTGTTCTCCTTATGGGTTTTCTTAGGTTTTAAGCAGAGCTTAGGTTTGGTCTCTTTAGTGATCAGAACATTCTGTGATAATTAAAAAGCAGTCACCCTACAGCACACGGTTTGTTCATAATCTCCTTATACCTTTGCTCGCCTCTGACTACCTCCTAAAGTCCCATTTTCTTTGCCAATCCATGTTGATCCCAAGCTCCAGAACTGTATTAGTGACTCAAGTTATTTCCTCCACTCATTCCAAAATTGGGTTTTCTTCTAGGCGGGGGTTGGGTGCTGGGGAAGGAGGGACGCCACAGGCATCGGGGCGGTAGCAGTCAGCACGTTAGCGGCATCCTGTGGGGCAGCTCGGAGACCACGCGACTGAGCTGTGCCGTCCGCCCAGGCACCTGCCTCTGGAAGGTTTTCTACATTGAAGTGCCTGCCACACCAGCTAACAAAGTAGTGTTTTAGAGAAGTTCTAAAACGTTCTAAAGTTCTAAAAGTCTTTTCTTCACTGAAAAAAGTTCTGAGAACATATTATTTTCTACAGGAAAGAAGCCACTTTCTGTGGGAAAAAAATCCCCAAAACACTAATCTCAAATCATCTTGGGGTTTTAGAGCCATGAGTCCCCTGTGTCTCTCTGCTGTGGAACCTTCATCCGCCTTGCTCAGCTCTCCAAGAGAAAACACAGGGCACTCCAGCCAGACACACATTCTAGATTCTTCAGCAACTGTCCCGATTCTCTTTGTTGAGTACATTGAATAATTTAAAAGGAAATCTTAAGGACCCATTTATTTCTCGGCCTTAAAGTTTATAGCAGGGGTTCCCTTCTCTTTTTTTTTTTCTCACTAACAATTCCTTTTGTTATTTTTTTCTTCCATATCCATATTTTGAAAGATTGTCTACTGACAACCTGAACTTACTAAATAATTTACCATTTTTTATTTATCATCCATAATTGGCCTGTCATAGCCTTTGTGTTCTTTAAGCACAATTTGAAAACCATTGATGTGTTGGAAAGAGCATGGACTTTGGAGGTGACAGACCTGGATTAAAATCCAGTTTTGCCAGTTAGTAGTGGTGTGATGCTGGGCAGTTATTTATTGATACTTCCAGTCTGTTCATCTTTAAAAATAGGGATAATGATCTCGACTTTAAAGGGCTGTTAGGAAGGGTAATGAATATGGATGCTCCCAGCATAACCCCAGGCACGTAGTGTCGCCACAAGTCAAATTATCTGTGTGTGTTCTGTGACGTCCATTCTTAATATCTGTGATAATGTGCTGGTGTTTAAACCTATGTGGGTGGTGGTATTTGTTTGGGTGTCTTTATAAGTTGCAACAGGTGGTGTACAGAGTAATCTGTAGGAGAATGTAGAGAAGCAAAGTGCGTGTGCTAGCTGTGGTTGCATCAGCCTGCCTTGTGTACAAACACAGACACTTTATCTTCTGTTCTTCTCTTGTGGGAGAGACTGATTTCGTTTTGCTAGTTAACCAGCCTTACTTTAGTAGCAAGTTACATGCTTGCAGGTCTCAGTGATGAGAACCTTGATGCGTCTAATGTTTGATTTGAAGATGTCTGTGTCTTAAGTCTACAGTCTACCACTAAAAGAATTCAGATAATTGATTTTTTTTTTCTGTTCTAAAATGGAAACAGGCATCTGGGAAAGAAGAAAAGGAAACAATGAATTGCCTGAAATAAAAGCGCTTATACGTATTTTTTTGTTATTGCCTTGCAGTCCACAAGAATCGGAATGTCAGTGAATGCTATTCGCAAGCAGAGCACAGATGAAGAAGTTACATCTTTAGCAAAGTCCCTCATCAAATCCTGGAAAAAGTTATTAGGTATAATAGATCTTCCATTACATATATTTATGATGTTCTGGTTTCTTCAGACATTGGGTTGTTGAATTTTTTTTCTCTTAATGAATATAGATGTTTTGAAATCAGTGCCTTATAATACGGGAGGGGGCTTTTGTCTGACTTCCTTGAGGGTTCTACTTTTTAAACTAGTCAGATTTAGCTTTCTTGTTTTTCAACACTTACAACTGAATTGCCTCTTTAAGAAGAAAATTTTCCTCCAAGGGGAAGGTGTGGCACTTTTGGAAAAGGTTTTTGAAATAGTTTTCTAACTTACAGAAAATTTGCAAGAATAATAAAAATAACTCAACGTGTCCTTTTTCTAGATCATTAATTTTTAACATTTGCCATATTTGTTTTGTCATATTCTCTCTCCTCTGTATGTATATACTCTCACACACACATTATTTTTTCTGAACCATTTGTGAATAGGTTGCCGCTGTCATGCTTTATTTACTCTTTAATACTTAAGTGTGTGTGTTCTTGGAACAAGTTTATTTTCTTATGTAATCATAATACAGGAAATTTAACATTGGTGCAGTACCTTACTCCGCAGCGCATGTTGCAGTTTTGTCAGTTGTCCCAGTAACCACCCTTCCAGCTTTTCTCTCCTCCAGAACAGGACCTAGGCCAGCGCCACGTAATCTAGTCTGCCAATGTGGAATAGTTCTTTTAGTACATCGACTTTTGAAGCACGCACGCCCCTCCCCCCTCCCCCCTTTGTGGTTGTGTGTGGGTTTTTGTTTCTTTGTTTGTTTTGTTTTTTTGGTCTGCACAGCGCAGCTTGTGGGATCTTAGTTCCCTGACCAGTGATTGAACCCAGGCCCATGGCAGTGAAAACGCGGAGTCCTAACCACTGGACCACCAGCGAATTCCCCGCTTTGTTTTTAATAACATGTTCCTTATTTGGGGTTTATCTGGCATTTTCTCATGACTAGATCTGGTTGCGCATCCACAGTTGAGGTACTGTATACGTGTGTTGTGTCTTTCCCAGGTATCGCGTGCAGAGGCAGGGTGGTGTTAAGGTTGAGACCCAGCCAAGGTGTGCACTGCATCGTTATGATTTTTCCTCTTGTGTCTAGTAGGAGTTCTGTGGCGGTCACTTTAAGACCCTGAAACCGTCTTGCTCCCCATCGGACCTCCCCCCCCCCCCCCCCCCCCCCGGTTTAGTACCCACTGACTGTGGCCGAAACCACCCTTTACAGTGACAGTTGCAAAGTTATGATTTTCTAGCTTTTCTACTTCTTCAGTATTTATACGTCATCATTCTATAAGAAAGAAGCCTCCTTTTACCTCCCAGTTCTTTTTCTATTATTAGTGTGGGCACGTGGATTCTTATTCTATATAATGGATTATAATCCATTACTGCTCATATTTATTTTGGTATTTACACTGTCCCAGCTTTGACCAGTGGGCACCCCTTCAGACTGTCTCCTGTGTCCCTTTGACAAGCTCCCTTCAGTTGTGTGGTTTTTTTTTTTTTTTATCTCTTTCTTACATTCTGGCATCACAAAATATGTTGGACTTATCTAACCCAGCCCTGGAATGAGCCATTTCCCTAGCAGTTATCAGCCTTATATGGAAGAGAAAATAGAAAAACTGAAGCTTTTAAAATTTCATAGACAGCAATAGTAATAATAAAAGACTTACTACTTACAAGAGCTTGGAAACTAGGAACCAAAAATTGTAAAGCCTATAAAATTTAGAAAGTCTAATCTGAAGAAAACTAATGTAATATATGATCCTGTATTGGATTCCTAACCAGAAAGAAACATTGCTATAAAGATCATTATTGGGATAATTGGCAGAATTTTATAAGGTCAGTGGGTAGGTAAACAATCTTGTATCATTGCTGGATCTACTTACTGTGGTTATATACATGAATTTCTTTATTCTTAGGGAATTCATAGTGAAGTATTTAGGGATAAGGGAGCATAGTATCTGCTACTCATTTTCAGATGGTTCAAAAGAGATGTCTTTGTGCACACAGTGGTGTGTGTGAGTGTGTGTGTTTGCACATGCGTGTGTATGTACGTGGCAGGGGGTGGAGGATGAATGAGCGAGGAAGGAAGTGTGCCAAAATGTTAACAGTCGGGGGGGGGCGGTCTGAGTAAAGCTGTTTGTAATGTTCTTGTAACATCTGTGCAACTGTCAAGTTCTTTCCGAATAAAAAGCTTTTTAAAAAAGGCTGATCTTTAAAGACAGACTGAAACTCTGTATTTCATTTAAATTAATTCCACATTCTAAAGTAATTAAAATTAGCAACAGAAAGTTGATTAAGGACCATATATGTACATTTTTATTCCTGGAAAGAATGGTTTACGTTTTGTGGGAGAAAAGAGTGGACATTGCAGTTATGTTCATTTAATCTTAAAGAAGTTTTACTCTTGTATACTTATTGGAGGTATCTAATATCAGTACAAGTTCTTCTTTAAAAATGTTATTTATCCTAAAAGATTTACATGTTCATTAAATAAAATTTGGAGAGTTGGAGGAGGGAAAAATCATCCTTATTAAATCTCTCTCTAAATACAACTGTCAGTTTCTCCTCTTTTTCCTCCTGGTGCATGAATTTTGCTTCAACTCTAATTTTACTTATGCTATGTATACTTATTTATATTGTTTCTTTAGTGAAATTTTTTTGTATTTTTCCATCATCGTAGCTCATTTTTATTGGCTTCAGAATAATCTACTGGGTGATGAATATCTCTCTGTTTAAAGCTTTTTCTTTAGATTGTTAGCTAGATTTCTGGAAGATCTACTACTGCTTCTAGGTGGCACAGTTTTGAATACTTAAGATATGCCAAGCATCAACCTGTATTAGTGCATTTAGTTCTCCTGACGATCCAGTGTGCTCAGTGCTATTGTAACCCACATTTTGTGATGAGGCAGCTGAGGCACTGAGAGATTAGGCACCTTGTACGCAGTTGGATTGGTGGTGAGTAGCCAGGGTTGGATGTGATCTGCAGACAGTCTGAGCCCAGAGCTGGAGCACTTCCCTGGGCTTCTGCTGTATTACCCACGGCACTCTGTTCATGACTGGTCATACCTCTACTGCCCTGCCTTCTCAGAGGACTGCCCCAGTACACACTGCACTAGAGCTGCTTTACTGCTCCCCCATCATTGGACCCCTGTTAGACAGTATCGCCTGGTTATATCACCTTTCCGAAGCTTTCTACCTGTTACTTTGGGAATACGTCTTAGTCCTTGCTATATTCTGTAATGTCATTATTGATCTTTGTTTTCTACCTCACAATACTGTAGCGTCTTTAGGCCTTCCAGGGGAATTATAGAATAAAGGGGGCAATAAAATTGGTGTGTGAGAACTGACGTGTGTCATAGGGACTTGAATTGTGTTTCAGGTTTGGTCACCCTAACATTTACAAGTGAAGTTCTAGAATTGTGATTGGGACCATTCTCGGTCAGTCAGTGTCATCCAGGTTGGTGTATTAGGTCATCTGGTGACACTCATGCCTCACCGCCAGAGATTTGGATGGAATGGTTTGGGATGGGAGCTTGAGCATGAGGACATGCTTAGAGTTGCCTAGGTGGTCCTGCCACACAGTTGAATGTTTGTTCTTCTGTATCCTATACAGAGGGATGTGGAGAATGGAATTATTTATGTAGCTCTTATTTATGTAGCTCATGTAGGGATCAAAATGTAGATCAAAGTGGGTTACACAGTAGATCCAAACATTTTCTGAACCTAGCTTCAAGGCTGTTTTGGTTGATTTAAACATGAATGTTTCTTTTCAGTGCTGAACTATTGCCTTGACCCAACCTATTTTACGTACTTTATTTCCCCATGTCTAATTGCTCACTTCCTTAAGTCTTAAAGCTTTTGCTTTATTAGTATTAATAATCTGTATTAGTTTACAGATTTTTTAAGGTAGAGGAGGTGCTGGGTAGGCCTAACTAATAATCCTGAGGTATATTCTTTGAAAATGTTATTTGTTTACTATCCCTGAAATATTTATTTGTATTTTGAGTACCACCTCAAACTTTTTGACTTCATGAAAAATTATCAAAACGATATTGCTGTATATACTTTGCACTTTCAGTTTTTTAAATGACAGTGCTAATGTTTTTCCATATTCTTTCCTTCCCTTGTTCTGAATACTTTTCTCCCTTTTATGTTACCACTGGCGTATGAATTTATGGTTCCCCCCAAATGAAGGAGTTTATTTGGGAATGCCGACTGAGCACCCATGTACATATGCTAATAGAATAGCTTGCATAAACTTCATTTACTTGTTAAAAACTTAGGATTTTAGCGGGGGTTTTTTTGGTTGCATAAATAGCTTGATAACATGTAGCAGTCCCATGTTTTGTTTTGTCTTGTTTTGTTTAAACAAGTGCTGACAACTTAGGAATTTCATAAATTTTCAGATGGACCATCAACAGATAAAGACTCTGAAGAAAAGAAAAAAGATACTGCAGTTACATCACAGAATAGCCCTGAAGCAAGAGAAGAAAGGTATTTCACTTTATGGAAACTCACTTATGTTGAAAGTCATAGTTTTATTTGACCGTCACTTCCTCCATGGTTTTATGATCCCATGTCTGTACTCCTCTTTCTTTTTTCCAGTCACACGGAATCAGTATAAATGTATATAGCCAAATATTTAAGGTTTCTTATAAGATTTCTGGGAAATTTAAAAGAGAGTTAGAAGATACTACGAAAAAGAGAAATGATTTACATTGCACTTGGCGAGTGTAGTTGGATGGGCCCTGGGGTGGCACTGGGAGAGTTGGGAGTGGGGGGACTGACTAGGTGACTAGGGTTCATGTGGTTACTTCCTTTATTTGCCACATTTCTGTTTCAGATATTTTTGTCCCTGAATCTGTTTCTCCTCTTCATGGTTCTGTGTTCCTTCCCGATTTAGCTGTTTGTTGTAAGAACTTAAAACGTGTTCAGTAATGAAGAGTTCAAGTTATTCCTTGGCCACTTAAGAGGCCTTTGCATTTATTCTTTCCTGTGACACGTAGTGAACTGTGCCGTGTCCCATGTTGACGTGATCAGGGATGTGCCTAGTATTCAGTAGATTAAATACAGACCCTCTGTTCTTGGGAGCCTTGACTTTGACTTAGAGCAGTAGTTCTCAAAGGGCGGTCCCCAGGAGCAAGCCTGGCAGCTTTGTGAAAAGCAGATTCTTGGGCCCTACCCTGGAATTACAGAACCAGGGTTTCTGGTGGCGGTGCCAGCCAGTGTTGTAGCAGGCCCTCCAGGTGACTCTGGCGCACGCACACTTTAGGCCTCCGGCTTTAACTTCATTTGCTTCTCAGTATTTTCCCCGGGCTGGTAACGCGTTCCTCATGTTTTGTTAGTCAGCAGAGTGATTAATACCCCTACGCTGTGTGTTATGTGTAAGTGCTAACTAACTTGATGCTAAAAAAGGTAAGCTAAAGATAGGGTTAGACACCAGTTGTTAATAAAGTTCATTCAGTTCTTTCCAACTATTTTGAGATGATTTTGGGCTTGTAGAAAGTGGTACGAATAGTGTAGAGAACTCCCAAATTGCCCCAGTGATATTTATATATGTATACGCATATGTGTGTATAAATGAATACACACACGAGTTTTATTTTGAACCAGACAAGAATAATTTACAGACATTATGCCCTTTACACCCCTACATGCTAAATACATCAATGTGTCTTTTCTAAGAACAAGGACATTTTCTCACAGATAGCCACAATACAGATATAGTATCTGAACATTAACATAAATCTGATACTTTTTCCTAATCTGCAGGCCTTATTCATATTTTAGCATGTGTCCCAATAATATCTTTTGTTGCAAAGGAAAAAGAATTTTCCAAAATATCATCTTGGGTCACATTGCATTTAGTTATCATATCTGGCTCCTTTAATCTAGAGTAATTCTTCAGTCTGTCATTGTCTTTCATGACCTTGATGTTTTTGAAAAGTACAGGCCATAATTTATGGATTTTTTAACACATGCTTTCAGCTGTGTTACATTCAAAGTAATGAATGATTTAATGCCTTGAATATAATATATAAAGGTACAGACAAATATTTTAAATAGACATTGAAGGAGGAGTGAGTTCTTAGTATATTTTCATCAGTTTTAAGTGATTGAAGTTTAGGGATAGAGCCTTTCTACAAGAGCATAGGGTTATTTTGTGTGAAGTCTGCCGAGGTAAGTGATTGGTATTTCCATACACACACACACACACACACACTCACTCATTCAAACAGTGAAGAAAAAGTGTAAAATATTGAAGAAGTGAGTCTGAGGTATCATCTAAAGGAAGATAGAAGGTTAGATCTAAGTGAGTTGCAGGTGAGAAGGGTTTTACGCCTTGGTGTAAGGATTTAAGGAGAAAGTGGTGCAGTTAGCTGCTTAGAACGTCAGAAGTAGCGCCAGAGGTAGTGATGTGAGGGAAGAGAAGGCCCTTCGTCCTCCTGGCAGCTCCCAGGGGCCACGGGCACAGAGTGAGCTCGTCCTTGAAGGAGCCGAGAGTGGCGTTTTTAAACAGGGCGTGTTCTTCAGTGTGTGCTGAAGGCTGGGTACTGTGCCCCGGGGCACAGAGAGGAGTGAACTGAGTGAATGCTCACCTTTGCTCGTGAGAAGCTCGGGCTGGCGGCGGGAGGCACAGACCTGTGTGTAGACGCCGCTCTGGGAGACGGGCAGCAGGGCTCAGAAGGCCTGCCTGCACAGCGGCCGCCCTGCCCGCGCGGGCTGTCTGCGAGCGCGGCCACTTACATTCGTGGGGTGAAGGGCTGGCTTCGTCTGGAAAGGTTTGTGGCAGAAATCTACATGGGAATAAAGTTAACTGAAACCAGTCAGAAAGGTATTTTGCTAAGAATCTAATGAAAGAAGTTAATCAGAAGTAGTGGAAATGATTAGGTTGACTGGAAAAATTGCCCAACTGTCCTGATTGAATTGATGTTTCTGGGGAGAAATTAAGAGACAGTGTTGTATTTTCACAACTACTTCTCACTACACGTGGTTTTTATCCCGAAGGGGGTGTTGTACGTGTAAACCTCACTGGTTGTCTAATTGCAACAGGGTTTTTCAAGCATTTTCCCCTCTGTTTTTGGTCGAGAACGGTCGTAGTCTCTGGTGCCATCCCCTTACCTCTCTCATAACCAAGATCCTTGCTTTGCAGTTGTTGTATTGAGCTGTAATGTGTATTTTCTGTATGAAAAATATTGTTTAATGTTTAAGAGGATGATCAAGGTTAAAAAAGTAAAAGACAGGAGATTTGTGTCATCTTTATTAAAATTTTAACTTCTTTTTAATCTATATGCAGGCAATTTTTTTTTCATGTAAGAGTCACTGAAATACTGTTTCATTTATTTATGCCCCAAATTTTTGTTTTTAGAGAGTGATAGTAACGATGTTCACTTTAAGAGAGTTTTCCTGACTTCTTTTTGGTGTGTGTGTGCGTGTACGTGTACTTCAGTAGCTCCAGTGGCAACGTAAGCAGCAGAAAGGATGAGACAAATGCCCGAGACACTTACGTTTCATCTTTTCCTCGGGCACCAAGCACTTCTGATTCTGTGCGGTTAAAGTGTAGGGAGATGCTCGCTGCGGCTCTCCGAACGGGAGGTGAGTTTCGCGTACGTCTCGTGAGTTTCGGTGGTCAGTCCTTTGACCACTGCCACTGCTGCCCTGTCCGCCTCCTTGTGTCTGTCCTCCCGGTGGGATCCTGATGACAGCTGCTCGCCACTGCCCAGCTCAGGGAGGGCTTGCTGTGAGGGGGTTACTGGTGGCAGAGTGGAGGGCGCAAACTGGGCCTCTGCTTATTACTGTGTATTTCTGAGAAATGGGTTCCTTCTAATATGTGGATGTTTCCCCTGATCTGTAGTAATTTAAGCTTTTCTTCACAGTCTTTTTTCTCCTCACGTTTAATCTGCAAACTAAGTACTCTACCCTCAAGATTGGGAGTTAACAATACTGTATTTGGGTCCCATTGTTAAATGTTAGTATGACATATAGTAAGTTTTATATTCATAATTTCATTTCCTACTTTTTTTTTAAGTGGAAAAGAGATCTTGAGTTATATATGGGAGCTTTAATTTAATTTGGAGGTACTCATTCTTATGTAAAATTTTGCTTTTAAAAGTTTCATGTATAGAAATATTTATCCTCCTATACAAATTCATCCTTTCTCTTTTCTACTGTACTGAACCACAGTTAGTATGACCTAGTTTTCTCCTTACTCTGCCCTTTCTACTCTGATTCCTTTACTGTCTCTTTATATATTTTTTCTTTTTCTTCCTAGTTTCTTTTTATTTCCTTCTATCCCTTTGAATATTTGCATAGGAGTCTTCTGATTATGTCCGTATGTGTGACTGGCAGATGAAATGAATGGTTTCTTGGCATTGAAGCCTGAGTCACAGGAGACAAGACAGTTCTTTATAACTTTCTCTACTCTCTGCTGGAGCAACCAGAATTTATGGAGTTGTGAAGTGAGGAATTGCCTGCTAGATGCATTACTTCCCCACTCCTGAGGGATAAGGAGTCATCCATGCAGGAGCCCTTTGGACATTAGGTGAATCCAGAGGAGGAACATAGTGGGTAGTAGAGAGACAAGATTCCAATGAAACTAAACTGAAAGGATTCTTTGTACAGGGCAAGTGGGGTTGAAGAAATAGGAATACAGTTTAATTGACCCTGTATTGAAATTTTCTTTTAACCTGTTATAATCACTTTTTCATGACAATTCTCTGTGCCTGTGTTTAGATGACTACATCGCTATTGGAGCTGATGAGGAAGAATTAGGATCTCAAATCGAGGAAGATATCCTTTGCGTGTATATTCATAATTGTTTTAAGAAATCCGCTAGATTATTTTTTCTTTCTGTAAAGAATTCAAAGTTTTATTCTTCAGTTTCTATCTTGACTGTTTTGTTGGGAAAGGGGAGGGCCATCCATGTCATTTTATTCTTCTTGTTTTCCTGTCATTCAAAAGTAAAACACATAGTACTGATAGTATTTTTATTTTTCTGCCTTGCAAATTGAGAACGTAGCATCTCAATTGAAGTGCAGAAGGGCATGGAAAACACACATGCTAGTAAATGGGAAGTAGGGTTTCATCTTTGGGGGTTCTCAGCAAAGCGTGTACAATCCCCTGAGCTCATTATCCTGGACAGGAGTGTGTTCATGCTGGGGGCCTTGGGAAGGGCTCTGGGAGAGGGAGGGGTCTTGCACGTGGGTCCGGAGAACAGGGAACATCTATGTGACAGTGTGACTGCGGGACTGTCCTGGTTGAGGAAATGGCCTTGTTAGAAAGGGAGCTGCTCTGGAGCTGGGCCCCTGCTGTCGCCTGTTCTCTTGAGAAAACCACCTGCTAAACTAGCTTCTTGCTGAGCCAAGGAGGAAATGATCCCTCAGGGCTACTGTGAAAGGTTTTCTCTCAGAAGGCCCTCCAGGGAGCTGTGTAGACGGTTTTTTTTTTTGGATTTTATTTTATTTTATTTTTTTAATAAATTTATCTATTTGTTTGTTTTTATTTTTGGCTGTGTTGGGTCTTCGTTGCAGTGCACAGGCTTTTCATTGCGGTGGCTTCTCTTGTTGCGGAGCACGGGCTCTAGGTGCGTGGGCTTCAGTAGTTGTGGCTCGCGGGCTCCAGAGCGCAGGCTCAGTAGTTGTGGCGCACGGGCTTAGTTGCTCCGCGACATGTGGGATCTTCCCGGGCCAGGGATCGAACCCGTGTCCCCTGACTTGGCAGGCGGATTCTTAACCACTGCGCCGCCAGGGAAGCCCTTATTTTTTTAAATTTATTTATTTTTGACTGCGTTGGGTCTTTGTTGCTGCGTGCGGGCTTTCTCTAGTTGCAGCAAGCGGGGGCTACTCTTCGTTGCGGTGTGCGGGCTTCTCATTGCAATGGCTTCTCTTGCTGCGGAGCATGGGCTCTAGGAGCACGGGCTTCAGTAGTTGTGGCACGTGGGCTCAGTAGTTGTGGCTCGCGGGCTTAGTTGCTCCACGGCATGTGGGATCTTCCTGGGCCAGGGATCGAACCCGTGTCCCCTGACTTGGCAGGCGGATTCTTAACCACTGTGCCACCAGGGAAGTCCCTGTGTAGTCTTTTTGAGACTTTGAGGATCCTTGGTAGAATGCAGATTTAGGCAAGGGAAAGCATGTGTAAGTTCAAGCTCTTATTCTCAAGTTTTCTCACTCAGATTGCGTATCTGAGTTACATTTTGAAAGCCTTTTACTTTGTGTCTTGCTTGGCATTAAACATTGAGAAAGTATTGCTCATTCATAGCATAAAAGTATGATCACTGTTTTTTGCCAGTTACAGATCAAGAAATCAGGCAGAAACAGTGCCTTGGTGTTAACTTAATCTAAATTGGAAACACTGCTTAGAACTTTCAGGAATTCTTATTGTGGCAGAATAGGAAAAAGTTATCTTACCTTTATAACTTAACCTTTTTTTCCTTAATGGCCTAGTACCTATCTATCAAGAAATAAGGAATACGGACATGAAATACAAAAATAGAGTACGAAGTAGGATATCAAATCTTAAGGATGCTAAGAATCCAAATTTAAGGAAAAATGTGCTGTGTGGGAATATTCCTCCTGACTTATTTGCTAGAATGACGGCAGAGGTGAGTATATTTGTACATTTCTATGATGGTATTCCATGATATCAAGTGTAAAGTCTATGTAAATCATAAAGTACTATATAAATACTACATATTAATAAATTGTTATTAGCTATTCTAATATACTTATATATACAGTATACCAGACAAATACTTAAGGTGATTGAATCTGTTGGCATCAGTACTTTGTCCCTTTCAGAACTGTGCCGTGATCTTTGGGTGATTGCCTTAATAAATTATTGTCTAAAAACAAAAGTGTTTTTTACTTACTGTAGATTCATGTAGAATCAAAGAGTCGAATCTCTAATTGCAAACAGACTTTGTAACCTCCAAGCTCTTTTCATGGTTAAATATTAAAAAGTTGGTTATATCTTATTGACTATTCCTTATATTTATTTAGAAAATGGTGGAGAAAATGGAACTCATTGTCTGCTATTTATATTTGTAGCTGTTCATAGATAATAGCTGCAGTGTGTCTGCAGTCTCACGATCTGCCTAAGCATCCAAGACGGTGAATTTGTCTTTCTATGTAGCTAATAAAAATTGTTATATTTTTAAGATTCATTTTTTAAAACCTCATTAAAATAATTTAAAACTTTCACAAAGTAGAGAACAAAGTATAATGAAATCCTATATATCCATCACCCAAGCTTCAAGTATTTTAAATAATTAGTCACCTTCTTCATCTATCCCTTTTTTTGTTTTCTTTCTTTTCCCCTGAATTATTATTATTACTATTACTTTTTTAGAAATGACCTCCAGGATTTATTTATTTATTTATTTATTTTAATAATTTTATTTATTTTTGGCTATGTTGGGTCTTCGTTTCTGCGCGCGGGCTTTCTCTAGTTGTGGAGAGCAGGGGCTACTCTTCGTTGTGATGCGCGGGCTTTTCATTGCTGTGGCTTCTCTTGCTGCAGAGCACAAGCTCTAGGCACGCGGGCTTCAGTAGTTGCAGCACGCGGGCTCAGTAGTTGTGGCTCATGGGCTCTAGAGCACAGGCTCAGTAGTTGTGGCGCACGGGCTTAGTTGCTCTGCGGATGTGGGATCTTCCTGGACCAGGGCTCGAACCTGTGTCCCCTGCATTGGCAGGTGGATTCTCAACCACTGCGCCACCAGGGAAGCCCTCCCTTGAATTATTTTCAAGCAAATTCCAGACATTATATCCTTTTACCTTTCTATCCTTGGGAGATATCTTTAAAAATATGGTATTTTTCTTATGTAACTACATTGTCATCATGACATTTAACAAATCTAATGATAATTCCTTGGTATATCTAATATCTAGTTCATGTTCATATTATGTTCCTGATTGTACATTTATTTTGTATCAGGATCCAAAGTCTAGATGTTACCTTAAGTTTGGTCTCTTAAGATTTTGTGTGTACATATTTAAATCTAAAGCAGTTTCTTCTCCTGCTCCTGCCCCTTTTTTTTCATAACATTGACCTGTTGAAGAATCCAGTTTATCTCTTGTATATCTCACAGTATGAATTGCCTGTTTCTTCCTCATGATGTTATTTAACTTCTCTGTCCCCTTTATTTTCTATGAACTGGAAGCTAGTTCTATAGGCTTGGTTACATGCAAGTTTCACTTTTCCTGCATAAATACTTCATCGGTGGTCCTTCTTATTTCATGTTGCATCACATCAGGAGACACATATCTTGTTGCTCTAAGGGAGCGGAAATTGATCAGGGGTTGGTGTCCTGACAGTCCGCTCCCTCTGTTGTAAAGTTCTGCATCAGCCTTTCGTCTGTGTGTTCATCCACTGAATTGGTGATTTCATTAGGAGTTGCAAAATAGGGATTTCTAAAATTGTGTCATTCCTTTCACATTTATTAGCTAGATTTCTTTGATAAGCACTTTCCCTGAGTCGAAGGCTCTTGGTTACACTGTTGGTAAGAACAGGAAAGGCAGGGTAAATGTGTAGTTCTTTCCTTTTGGTGAACAGTTATCAGAAGGAGTTGGCGCCCTACTAACTGCCAGTGGGGGCTTTTGTTGCCGTTTTTGCAAGCGTTTGTGCTCTCCTTTATTTAAGTGTCACCACAGACTTGTGACTTCTTATTTATCCAGTGGGGATTGGTCTTTTCAGTAATTCCTATTGTTGGCTGAAGAAATCATCCCCTCTGGCCAGTGGGAGCTCCTGCTTGTAGCTCCTCTGTCCGTGTGACTCACTCACAGTAGTCAAGTAGTTTCTGCGCTTTCTGGCACAAGATGACTGACTTATCTTGTGCTTTTCTTGACTCAAAACTGGAACCAGACATTCCTCCAGAGGCCTCTGGTTCCTTTTTCGGTAGTGGGCGGGGGGTGCAATAGTAGAGACCATAGTCTGGATCCTAGAGGTGCTCATTGCTACAGGCTTACATTGTTTATAAGCCTTTGAACAGTAATTAAATCCAGTTTTCACATGCAGACTTATAAGTGTTTGAAAAAATTTTAAGAGTAAGCAAACTCTTACGAGTTCTTTGAGGAAAAATATTAATTTTTCACTTTTAAAACTTTAAAAGTTGATTTTGATCTTGTTAGTATTAAACTAAGGGAGCGTAAAAAGCATTTCGTATATGTATAGAAGATGCCCGTAACTGAGTGGTATTGCTACCTTCTGAACAGGAGATGGCCAGCGATGAGCTCAAAGAGATGCGGAAAAACTTAACCAAAGAAGCCATCAGAGAGCATCAGATGGCCAAGACAGGTGGGACCCAGACGGACTTGTTCACATGTGGCAAATGCAAGAAGAAGAACTGCACTTACACACAGGTTTGTGATTGTTCATAGATTCTTATTTTCATACTAAGAATGCTTGCAACTCCTATTTCAAAACAAGTAGTAAAGATAATTACCAGTATTTTGATATTTTTTGAGAGGAGATATCTCTTAAGTATAACAATGCATTCTTAATACTAGCAGATTCCAGTTAATTGAAAATAAGTTGAAATAGTTATACTTCCATAGAAATTGTTACTGTGAAAGCTGTACAAACTGAAATTGATTAAATATTATAGAATTTAATAAAATGGCCATGTTTTTTCTCTAAGAGCTAACAAGCAGTTGATTATTGGTTAGTATATAAACAGGCTACAATTCTTTTTATTTGGCACGATCATGTAATTTAGGGAAAGTTCTTTGCTCTCCCTCACTCGGAGCCTGGGTACTTTTAGGTTAACTGGTTTCCAGATATTTATTCCTTTTTTGCAACATATTGATGGCTTTTATCTTCATATATGATGTGACTGACTTTCCTTTTTGTTCTTGAACCGCTGAAAAGAGCCGTGTTATAGTTGTTTTGATTGTATGTGCATATGTGAAAAAATTTTTTCTCACTGTCATTAATTTCATTTGCTATAACTAGGCTGTTTGTGCTATGTCTGTAATCCGCTAAATTCAAAATTTTCCCTTTAAAGAACAACTAATTGTTTCAGGTTACTAGAGAGACTTAGGGGATTGAATTTTTTGATTGGCAGAAAATTAAGCACTTTATAAAAATAATGTTTAGTTTATTTGTTATTCTGTAAGTATATCTACTTATAGAAAATGTTGAAAATACAGAAACGTATGAACAAGAAATTTAAAGTCACTCATTAATCTGCCATCCAGAGAGGGCAATGATCTGTATTTTGGTGCTTGTAGTATTTTGTGGATTTTTAAAAAACCTAGTTGCAGCTAAATACTGTAAACCATTTTATATACTTTTCCTCACTTTGTGTAAGCATTTTCCTTTGTTTGTTTTTTTAAACCTTTATAAACATCTTAATAGCTGTATAATATTCCATCAGATGGATAGACTCTAACTTATCTCATTATTTCCCTGTTGGATGTTTAGGTTGTTTCCAGTGTTTGTGTTATTATTAAATTATACTCTTCAAACATCCTTGTACACAGATCTCCCCTCCCAACTTTATTGAAAAATAATTGACCAATATAATTGTATATATTTAAAGTGTACAATATGATGCTTTGATATACATATACATCATGGAATGCTTACCAAGATCAAGATAATTAACACATCTATCACCTCACATTTTCATTCTTTTTTTTTTTTTTTTTTTTTTTTGGTGAGAATGCTTAAGATCTACGCTAACAGTAGTCCCCATGCTGTATGTTAGATCCTCAGAACTACTTCTTCTTATAACTGAAAGTTTATACCCTTTGATCTACATCTTTCCATGTCCTCCCATCTATTCTGTTTCTGTGAACTCAGCTTTTTTTTTTTTTAAGATGCCACATATAAGTGATATCATACAGTATTTGTCTCTCTCTGTTTGGCATATTTCATTTAGCATAATGCCTTCCAGGTTCATCCATGTTGTCTCAAATGGCAGGATTTCCTTCTTTTTTATGGCTGAATAATATTCCATCGTGTATATATGCCATTTTTTCTTTATCCATTTATCTGTTGAAGGACATTTAGGTTGTTTCCATGTCTTGGCTATTGTGAATAATTCTGCAGAGAACATGTGTGCAGATAATCTCTTTGATATACTGATTTCATTTCCTTCAGATGTGTACCAAGATGCAGAATTGCTAGATCATATGGTAGCTCTGTTTTTAATTTTTTGAGGAACCTCCACACCATTTTCCACAGCAGCCACACCAACTTACATTCTCACCAACAGTGCACAAGGGTTCCCTTTTCTCCACACCCTTGACAACACTTGCTTTTTCTTGTCTTTTTGATAATAGCCATTCTAACAGGTGTGAGGTGATATTTTCTTGTGGTTTTAATTTGCATTTCCCCAATGATTAGTGATGTTGAGCTCCACACAGATCTTTGTGTTTCTAATTACCATCTTATGATAGATCAGATATCAAGTTCCTAGGTCACAGAAGATGGGTATTTAAGGCTCTTGTTGCTGCCTAACGTAGAAAGGTTGTGGCAGTTTATATTTGTCATAATGAAATATTTGTAATTTTTACATCCTTGCTAATTTGTAAGAGAAAATTGATATGTCTTTTCATTAACATTTCTGTGCTTCTTAGTTATGATGAAAAATTTTCATATTTATTAGCCATTTATCAGTAGTATAATGTGTGACTTTAGATGAACAGATAAAAGATGAAAAGACAAGGAAGGACTTAGAAAAATGAAGTTTGGAAATGTGTGTTTGTTTGACATTATTTCGCTCATCTGAGCTTGTTTCGGGCTCTTATACATTTTACTGTGGTACCGTTCTTAATTAGGTTGGACTTTTTGTAGTATTGTGAAAAGTAGTATTTTTCACCTGACTTTGCCGCAGGTCCAAACGCGGAGTGCTGATGAACCGATGACAACGTTTGTTGTCTGCAACGAGTGTGGAAACCGGTGGAAGGTACGCGCCTCCTGGGGTTCCCGTCTCACCTGTTTACGTGGGGTGGTTCTCCATGGGCTGGTCTCTCCGGGTCTGCTTCGGGGGCCGCCTGGATGTCCCGGTGCGTGCACGTGCTCACGCTGCCCAGTGCTGGTGTGGCTGGAGTCTGTCGTGGAACGTACTGTTTGCTGCCCTACTAGAAATAAAGAGGTTGACTTAATTTGCCAACCTTCATGTCGTCTTGTTGCAGAAATAACAGGATTGAATCTTAAATGTGCATTACAGTGTCACAGTCCTGTATATACTATATCCATTCAGTTGCTTCCACTCTTGTTCTTCCGGAAAACCTGTACAAGTGTATGGCTTGTCTTCATAGATTTTGGTTCTGGAAAAACTACTCTACCTTGTTGAAATCCAGCCCGATGGGTTTAGTGTTTATTTTAGGAAATCCAGATGAGCACCGCCGCAGTTTTGTAGGCTTTCCACTAAGCCTTCCTTTGTACGGCCTGTGTTCTCTTGAATTAGCCCCGCACAGGCAAGTTATGTTATTTGAATGATTCATTCTTGAGTGATTTTTGTGAGCCACAGAAATATAATTTAAAATTGGGAGAAGAATTACACATCATACCTGAGACAGAGTTGGGGATACTAGGAGTGTGCGACTGGGGGGGCTCACACGGTAGGAAGATACTCCCTGGAGCCAAACAGGATTTGAACTGCTTTGCCACTTAACGTTACCGAACTGTGATGTTCTCATGGCCCACGTTACAGGGTGTGGTGAGTGGTAGAAGTAATATATTTAAAGTGTCTGGTCATTGTTGGTGCTCCAAAAATGCTGGCTACTTTTATTAGCTTTTGTGAAATTTGTATAAGATTCTTTTCTTTTTTAAGTTATACTTACATTAGACTTTTTAGTCTAATGCTTATTTTGAATTATTCATATAGGTTAAAGCATTTTCTGAAAATCAGAAGTGAATTAAAAGGCAGACAATGGGAGAATATCCTTCTCGAGTATAGTGTGAGACTTTGGCTCTCGGCACTCTTTCCGGGCTTGAGGACAGTACACATTTTATTACAAAGATTCGTTCTGGGCCGGGAGATTAATGGTACTGAGAGTGTCTTCATGGCTTGAAACAGTGTCTCCCTTCCTGAGTTGGCAGGTTTTTTAATTGGTCTAAGAGAGGGATGTTCAGTTTTTTTCAGTCCTGTTGGGCAAATCTGGCTTTTCCAGAGCGCTCTTGATTTGTTTACATGATGCATCGTGATGATGAAGATGATGATGAAGATGATGATGATGATGATGATGATGACTGGGTATATTGCAGTTTGTATTGAATACAGGCAATTTGCTGCTTAAGTGCTGACGTAGTTCCTGTTGGATTTAAGAAAATTCAATTTAATGTAGAAAGCTGATGCCTACAGTGGCTTACTCTAGAAGTTCAAATTTGGAATTAATTTTTTTAACCTGAAATTAAGGAGAGAGGTACTTAAGAAAATATTTTATACTGTTTCTTTATTTATGTATTCCTAGTAATTCTAAGTTGGAAGAGCCAAACACTTAATATAGGTGACTATTCATGTCTGGAAAACACAGCATCTTTTTTAAAATTGCCTCTTTCTTTAGCAATTTAAGGTGTATGCTGTGTTAAATGTGGGAAGGGGTACAACCCATTGTCTGTATTTAAAGGTCTCACAAAATATTTCTTCTTTTTTGACAGTTCTGTTGAGTTGGAAGAATTGGCAAAATGTCTGGACCATTAAGAAAATGGATTTTGTAATTAGCTTTAAGACTAGGCCAACCAACTAGTTTTCCTGCAAATCAGATTTTTAAAGTAACATATATCCCTTGGGTTAGTCTCTGTTTTTGACATAGGATCCCTTCCTTAAATGCCTTCTGTAGTTTCAGAGCAGTAAGGAGACCACATAATAATTGTATGGTATCTGTTTCAAAACTTTTTTTTCTTTCCATTTTTATAAGTAAGTTGATGTTAAACTTTTGGCAGTTTATTTTTACCTTTTTTTTTTCCTTCTTAAAGGAAAATGTACCTTAACTTTTTTACAATCTGAAACATACACAGTAAAAATGTTATTCTTCTCAGTTAATACACAAATGGAAATTACATTTTTTTCCTATATTGGCATGTACCTGCAAATATTAAAAGAGGAGAAGAGGTAATGTCATTATAAGTTTATCAAACATGGTGTGTATTCAGATAATACTTGACCAGCTTATCTAAATTGTACATAATATTTCAACTAGCATATGAAATTGATTTTAATTATGTTCACAAGTCTGGGATAATTAGTTATTATTTTGCATTTGTAACTAACTGTGATCCTCATTTCTTGTAATTTCTTGTACATGTTTATTACTTGTTTGTAATAGATTTTACTTTTGGAAACATGACTTGACTTTGTTGAAATCGGTTTGGTTTGTTGTTTATTTACCTGTTTGACTTTGTAGTGTATTTTACTTTTGCAGAACACTGTTGTAGTTTAGTAGGCTTTTCCTAAATCCCAGCTCAGGCAAAGAATGAAAACTTTTGACTGTTTTTTCGTTTTGTAGGAAGACATACTGGGAAGAAAATGTTAGCATTTTAGGATAGTGTTGTTCTTACAAACAGTTCATGACTTAACTTTGATTTGGAAATCTGTGCTGACCAAGGACTTTAAGGTTTATATAAATCATTAACGCTGTGGCCTTTCCGCATGGACGCTAATGGAGCACATTTCTGTCCTGACTCTCTTTCTGTCACACAAGAATGAGGTTGTGGAACAGACTAATACTTGGGCTGTAACGCAGCTCATTTGCAGGAAGGACCTTACAGTTAAGTGTGTGCCATCTGTTTTGTTAGGAATAAGAAAAAATGATTTTCACACTTGGTCTAGCACATCTTAAGGCCACTGTTAACAAAGTCCACGTTTCATTGTGCTCCGTCTGTGCTCTCAAACCTCTATAGGAAGATCTGAGTACCTGCTTTGCACTCCCCTTCGCTCCCTCTTCTCCACTGCTTACTGCAGGTCAGTTTGATGTAATAGAGAAAACAACATCTAAAAGTCCATGTTCAGACCCCACATAGAGGAATTGGCCCACTGGTACCATCCCACCTCTACTTTGTCAGGTCACAGAGTAACCTTTTATCATTTGAAAAATAACGTGCATTTTTGAAAGAATGAATTTAATAAGAATAAAATTAAAATAGTCCCACTTTTAAATTAAGTGATCCATTTTTAAATTTGTTAATAAAGTTTCTTGTTATTAAACATGTATCACATTTTGTCATTTTTATTTAGATATTGATGCTTGCTTTACTTTTTGTTTAAAAAGTTCTACTTTCCCAACTATTAAGGTGATTTTAAAGTGCAGTTTTAGTTAAGTGATGGCTGCCTGGTTGTAAGTATTAAGGGACTAGTATTGAGCAGTAGTACAGAGCACGTTTGTCTTCTTTCCTGGACCCCTGGTGAGGGATGCAGGCTGGTTCTGAGCAGAGCACGTGAGTGCATCCCTTGTGTGCACTTGACATAATATGAGAGACCAAATAGTGAATCTTATATTGGAAAATGCCAGCCAGTTATAAAGTAACTGGAAGTGAATGTTCTCAAGGGTAATATTTGCTAACGTCTATTTCCAGGACAAAGTCACTGTGTTAAATGAACATATACAGGAAGTAAGTTAGAAAGGTGTAAGGGCAGTTAACGAAGCACTGTCCCAGGAAAGCAGAATATCGCCACCTTGGTTTTCCTGCTCACCTGAGGGTGATGAGCATTGGTATGAACGTTGAGAAGCCATGGCAGGAGTTCTGAAATGCTTACATACACGCAGACGTCAAATCTGTCCTCACAGATGGAAGAATGTTTAAAGTATTAACGAGACTAGACTTTGACAGTGATTGTCTACAGGTCAGAGTGATATTCGGGGATTTGAGTTGAATTATCAAAATAAAAACTAGAGTTAAAGTCATGAGATTTAAGGAGTTTTCATCAACAGTTCCTCTTTCCTGCCCCCGGCGGGCCCCACCTCCACCCCATTTAGCTGGAGCAAATCAGCAGTTTGAGAAGAATTGAATATCCCACTGGGAAATGTAATGTGAATAGGCACTGACATAAAATCCACATATTTCTGTAAGCTTCAAAAATAAGCAGAGTGTCAATACCAACATTGAAGATGCTACCTCACAGTGAGTAGGACAGAGTTACTGCCTGATGAGTTCCTAGGTAGTAATGGAAGAATTAGGCTGAAGGAAGCTTATAAGTGAAGTCAGTCCAGAGCAGTAGACAGGTGTGCTCGGAAGTCTCCCCATGTGGCTGTGCTGTGGCCAATAGCTGTAACTTAGGGAAGGTGGAGTCCATACGTTTTTATGGGAAACTTGTTCACTGCTGTATTTAGCCCCTAGAAGAATGGGTGTCACATAGGAGGTGCGTGTGAAGTGGTTTTTCTTGGTTCTGTTTGTGTTACATTTCTTGACCGTGTGGGAGCTGGGACCTGAAGACTGTTCCACGATTGAGGACCTGCGGGAGGAGGGTAGGTAAATAGTGTTGGCGATACTTTAGACTCCAGCTCCAGAGGAAGCAGTAACAAGCTCGAGTCTCGGGAGGTTTCTTTTGGTACTGAAGTTCTGCAAAGTGATGCGACAGTTTTATTATTAATTAAAAAAGTGTTCGCATCGGACCTGTGTACTCTGGTACTTGTTCACCCAAGTGGGGGATGGAAATGAGAGCACAGGTGACTGCCTCCAGTGACTGGTGCTGCTTCCTCTCCCCAGCGCTGTAAAAAGACAGCTCATTATGATTATTTTTTCCTTAGTGGCCCTGACTGCAGAGAGGAACAACATTTCATGTGTGATGTGCCCTACAGTCCGGTTAAATTAGCCCAAGTGTTTTCATAATTGGAAGGCTGAGCTGCTTTGACATAAAAAGGCTTTTTCACTCTTATATGTGGTTTACAGTGTGTATCCAAGTTATTTTTGTAATAATGCCATTGGAAAGTATAGCTGATAATAAAAAGGCAAAATTGTGAGAATACTGGCAAGGGAGGGCATAACTGTATCTTTCGATTTTTTTGGCACTAGTTCCCAAACATCTTTTCTGATTCATTTAGGGGACACCTCGCCTCCATGTGACCCTGGTGGGTCTGTCATTCAGTGTCCCACCCCACCCCATCCCATGCTCCTTTCCTGGGGTTACTTTATGAAAGATGGGAGAAGCACTGTTTCTCCTGGACGAGCTAAGCCAGCAGGAGCTGCCCCTGGGGCTCCCTGTACCATTTTACCAAGAGTGTGCAGAGACCCTCTCTGTGTGATGAGCCTGGGGGAGGCTGAGATGGGGAGAAGGTCTGGGTCCAGCCACGTGGGTGTTGGAACTACCCTGGACTTCCTGCTAATGAAAGCCAGTTTCCTTTGTGTTTAAATTAGTTTTAGATTTCTGTAACAAGCAATGGAAAAAAGATGGTTTCATCCTAAATTGTTTTGGATGAATATTTAAGTAAATGTATGATTCTAAATGAAAGTACTGATAACAGAACATCAAAACCTGTGGGAACACTACTAAGATTTCCAGTTAACTGCAGAAGCATTTTTGATCCAGAAGGAGCATTAAAGTCACACGTCAGTATCAGGCTGATTTATCTCGGGATTGTTTCACTGATGGGTCCATCCCTGCCCCCTTAATAATTGCAGTCTTCATCCTCTTTTTAAATTCATATTTAAAAACATATCCATAAGATCAAATGCTCATTAATCCTCTCCCCATTAAAAACTTTAAAAATTGAGGTATACAGTTGACCCTTGGACAACACGGGTTTGAACTGCCTGGGTCCACTTATTTGTGGATTTTTTGATACGTACTGTGGTGCCATAGGACCCACGGTTGGTTAAATCCACAGATGCAGAACCTAGGATATGAGGGCCAACTAAAATTCTGTGCAGATTTTTAACCTGGTGGAGGGTTGGCTCCCCTAACCCCCCATGTAGTTCAAGGGTCAGCTGTAATTGACATATATAACACTATTAGTTTTCGGTGTACAACATAATGATTTGACCTATGTGTATATTGCAAGGTGATTGTCACAATATATCCATCACCACATCTAGTTTACAATTTTTTACATTAATTAATTTGGTTGTGCTGGGTCAGTTGCAGCAGGCGGGCTCCTTAGTTTCAGCTCGTGGGCTCCTTAGTTGCGGCATGCGTGTGGGATCTAGTTCCCTGAGCAGGGATGGAACCCAGGGCCCCTGCATTGGGAGCGTGGAATCTTAACCACTGTGCCACCAGGGAAGTCTAGTTTACAATTTTTTTTCTTGTGATGAGAACTTTTAAGACCTGCTCCCTTAGCAGCTTTCAAATATACAGTACAGTATTTTTTTAAATAGATCTTTATTGGAGTATAATTGCTTCACAATACTGTGTTAGTTTCTGTTGCACAACAAAGCGATACAGTATTGTTATCTATAGTCACCACACAGTTAATTTAAAAAACTTTCTGTGTTTTTTAAGTAGATAATTATTTTTTTATTCAGACTTCCCATTCTGAGGCTAATCAAGTTTTAACTGCTAGTTTTCTTATGGTTAATATTTTGATTATTCGCCTTTCCAGAATGTTCCACTGGGACAGTTAATTCAAGTGGATGGATTATAATGTCAAGGCCACAATTTCATCCCCTATGAGATTAAGCTGGCATTACTCAGGAAAAACCCTGTTTGATGACTGCTGTACTTTAGATGATTCAAAATTGAAATTTTTTGATTACACATGTCAGGAAGGAAGCTTAATGGTTTAGCTCCAAATTTGGTAACTAACAGGAAAAAAAAAAAAAAAAACCTGACTGACTTGTGTAAGACAGTATCATCTTTATATATGAAGAATGATTTTTTTTTAATGTTTATTTTGTCATGTTCAATGAGAAAAACTGGCTACCTGAGCCTTTGTGAGTTCTAAAAACAGAGAGGCCTGCTGGACGGCTACTCAAATACCACGCCGGGAAACTGGCTGGATTACCTTCGTCTTCTATGTGGAAGTTGTGAACTAGAGAAAATGATCTCCCTGGCTCTGTAGTTTTCTCTGTTACGTCGGTGTGTGTGTACGTGCTCATACCGGGCTATCTAGTCCTCTTTTCCTTGGAAATGGGCCCTGCATAGCGGTTAAGAGCGTGGGCTTCTGGTCTGCTCAGGTTCAAATGCAGCTGCCATGTACCAGCTGTGAGACTGACCAAGTACTGCACCCCTCTCTGCTCATCTGTAAAGATGAGCATCCTACCGTAGAGGGTTGTAAGGACTAAACAATAATTTACAGCAATAAGACACTGGACCAGTATCCAGTTCCATCGATGAGAGGACTCTTTTTGGGAATGGCCATTATTAACGTTATAAATGGACACACATTATACATACCCTACAGTTTGCTGTTTTAGCTTAGAACACTCCCTGCCAGTGCATGGAGATGTATGCCAGCCACCTTCACCGTAGGGCAAGCAGTCTAGGGGTATATACCATTCCCCTGAAAACCTATTCCCCTGTGGGTAGATTTTGATGTTTTGTCGGGTGGATTCAGCTAGTGGACGTGTGCATGCAGAATGATATTGCCAGATTGCTTTCCAAAAAGTCAGACTAGTTCACCCACCTGCCAACAGTGTAGGAATGCCCATTTCCTGACACCTTGCTAATGCTGGATATGAGCTATCCTTGTGACTTTCGCAAACCTAGGGGGAAACGGTAACCACTGTCATCTCGTTGTTCTGAGTTCACATGATTATCATTTTGTGTATGTTGTGTTCATATTTTCTTGTTTTCTAGCCAGTTGATTTTTTCCATTAATGGTTTATATTGTGTTTTTCCTTTTCTGTCTATAGAGTTGTCTAATTTGTAGACACCTAATACATTCTGCATAGTAATCTTGAGTGTGTTTTATAGCATAATATTTGTGTTTTCATTCTTTTATGTTTTTATGTTGTACAGAATTTAAATTTTTACATAATCCAATCTTAGTGTTTCTTTTATGATTTCTAGATTTTACGTTTTGCTTAGATGCTTTCCATCTGAAGTTACAAAAATATTGCCTACATTTTCTTCCAGTATTCTTATAATGTTCTTTTAGACCGTTAAACCATTTGGAATTTATATTTGTTTATATATACATTTTTTCCAAATGGAGAGCCATCCATCCCAACAAGATCAACCTGTCAAATTTTACATAAAATTTTTTTAAACCTTGGAGTTGCATTGAAGGGGAGTCCAAAGAAGCTTCCAGTGTGGAAAGAAGTCAAGGGGGATGGAATCTAAGAGCCGAGTCTAGGCAGCACCCACTCCGGGGGCTGTTGTGTCCCCAGAGGCACCCCCCGGCTCTCCCTGCACCGGTATGGGGACGAGGAGCTCCTCTAACTGTCCTTCGGGAGCGCTGGCTTCTCTGTCCACCTGGCAGGGATGTGCGCTCAGCCCTGCTCAGGCTGTAACCCTCCAGCCAGTCCCTGTGTTGACAAATTCCCCTGACAATACTCCAGCCTAAAGCCTAGGCCCCCGGCTCCAGCTCCTCCTCCACCTTTTACATCTCCACTTACCTCCTGCTTGACAGGCCGGAACTGGACCATTTGGGGCTTGCTCCAAGTACCAATGCCTTCCCTACACCTCCGCCCCCCCCACACACTCTTCTTGTCCTGTAGGTTGTAGTTCTGGTGTCACCTCCGCCCCCAAAGCTTCCCGTAGCCTCCAGGGCTTCCAGAGCTCAGCTCATCTCTGGATGGGTACTCCCCACTGCTATCACCACTGCCCCACACGTCTGTCATCCTTACTTGGATGTAAACAGCTGGAGGGCAGCGTTGATGCCTTGATCCCAGTGACGTCCTCTTTGTCTAAGGAAAAAAATGGGGCCCTAGAACATGGAGTCAGAATTAAGATGCAAACTCTGATACAGAGGATGGATAAACAGCAAGGTCTTGGTGCACGGCACAGGGAACTCTATTCAGTATCCTGGGATAAACCATAATGGAAAAGAATAGGAAAAAGAATCTATATATGTATAACTGAATCACTTTGCTGTACAGCAGAAATTAACCCAACATCATTGTAAATCAACTACTTCAATAAAATTAAAAAAAAATAGAAGCACACGAGGCGTTGACGCCTTGAAAAGGAGGAAAGAGCACCTTCTCTGGGGCTGGGCTGGGAAGGTGGGCATTGACCTCGATCCACGCGGATTTATAGGTCACGTGAGAAGGTGCAGGGTTAGCGGCACGACTTTCACAGTAAAGGGGGAGGTGAGGTGTTTTGCTGAGAATGAGGATGAGGGCTTAGGGTTGAAGAGCATAAGGAAGGAATCATCAGGCTGAAGGGCCAGGGAGGGAGGTGGCCAAGAGGAGGGCCGTCCCATTAGGGCCTCGTGTAAATCACGTTCCAACCCACTACTCAAACTATTCCGGATTCTGGATGCCTTTCTTTCCCATTCATCCTAGTGATGGGTTTATTCAGGACGGTTTAGGCCTACAAACCCATATTTTTACCTGTGAGCCATGAAGTTATCCTATTCACCTGTGATAAAAATAGTGGGATCTAAAAAGAAAATCCTAGTCTGGGAGCTAGAAGAGAATCTTGCGTGTGTACCCACTTACTTAATCTTATATTTCCCAAATAGTGACATGTGAAAAAAAGATTGAGATAAAACTCTTGTGCTTTATATTTTTAGAGTGAAAATGCCCATATTTCTTTCAATAGTAAAAATGGAGATATGCTTATTTGAACGTTTTGTGATGAACACCACCTACGTGAAAATTCATTCTTCGGGTTGGCAGATTCTGGTAATAAAGGTAACTTTTCAACAAAAGCATTTTCTAAGCAGTACGTCTCTTATCAAACATTTGAGGCTGATCCACTTCAGAGCCCAGGGCTTTACATTAACCACGTAAGATACACACGCACATAATACGCATCTACGTACATGTATCCTAAGATAAAGTAGAATACCAGTTTTACAGGTAGCGGTCACATTTTTATAAAATGGGAATTTGGGTCCTGTTCCCATGGAGGTACACGCTGCAGGCAGTGTGGTGTCTTCTTGTGTATCCTTTGTCACTGAGAACGTGCTACTGTCATTGTAAGTGTAAATATACTACCTTTCTACACAGCCGTACCCCATTTTTGCCAAAAGTATCACAGAAGGTGGCCGCAATGTACTTGGTGAATATACAGCCTTCTGCAGAATATAAAAATAACCCGAGCATGAGCCAGCAGAAGGCACTACTGCCTCTAAATCCCCTGTCCTACACGGAGTCCACGAGTTCTTTGTTTTATTAATAATAAATATTTTGAACATCCTAGGCTTCCACTGCTTTCTCAGATAAGGAGCGAAGCAGGTCTTTGTAGAGAGCAGAGTTCATGAACCGGGGGTACGAGTCCCTGTGCATCAAGGTGTAGATCTGCAGCTGGGCGTCGTCGAAGATGTGCGGGGATGGCTCGGCCATGCTTCTGTTGATGGTCTCCCTCACGCGGGAGTCCAGGCTGACCTGCCGGCGGGGACACATGGGGCTGTGTCAGACAAGGGCCTCTTTGGACATACACCCCAACTCCCATACCCTGTTTGGTGTTTTAAAAATCCCAGACCCAACAAGGTCATCCCCAAACCTAAGCTGTTGAAAGAGGAACTGAACACAATGAACAGTGGTCCCAAACTTCAGAGGCATCAGAAGCCCTTGGAAGGCTCGTTAAAAAAGAGTGCGGGGGGGGCCCCCCCAGAACTTCTGACCCAGTGGATCTGGGGGCGGCTGACAGTTTGTATTTCTCATGAGTTCTCTCGGTGATGCCGGTGGGGATCGCACTGCTTTAGAAAACCACATGCTGCTCTACTTCTTTAAAATGAGGGGACTATGGCCGCAAGGAAGAAAGGTAGCGCACGTTGACTTACCCCTGGCTAACTGCCTAAGAACACTAGGGCTAAAACCTGGAGATCCAGGCTGGGGTCAGGCAGAAGTGACCTGAAGCACCGTGGAAGGGTCGATAGCACGGGCTTGGGCTTAACTCCCGGCTCTGTCGCTGTTTAGCTGCGGGACCTCAGGCAGAGTGAACTGTGCCCTGAAGAACTGCTCCATAGGGACCTCCCCGGCCGTCCAGTGGTTAAGACTCCGAGCTCCCAGTGCAGGGGCCGTGGGTTCGAGCCTTGGTCGGGGAACTAAGATCCCGCATGCCGCGTGGTGCAGCAAAAAACCCCGAAAAACCTGCTCCATAAAGCAGGGGTGACGAGGGTGGTAGCTGGTCAGGGCTTAATGAGAATGAATTCAAAGCGTGGGGAGTCCACGACGTCCCAGGAGCTGCTGGCTTCTCGCACTCCGACGTCAGCGCGTCCTGGACGAAGCGCATCCCGGACCAGAGCGGCCCGCGGGAGCCAGACAGACGAGGACAGGACACCACCACCAAGAAGGACTCCCACGGCTTCTCTGCCGCGTGAGGAGCCTCGGCTGCACCGTCTCTGCACCAGGGGGGCAGGAGAGATACGCGACGCATGTGCTGTTGTTTAATATAAAATCGAAAGTGTGCTTATCCAAGTCACTGAGCACGGGCTTCAGTGATCTGTCTTTCCAGAGGCATCTCTCCACCTCCTCCTGGGAAGCCCCTCTGCCTGCCCACATTACTCAAACCTAACCTCGGGACGGGCGCAGCATCTCCGGGATGCTCGGGAAGGGCTGGGACCCCTTATTCCCCGCAAGTCAGGGTCCTGCTCACCCTCATCCCCCCTCTGGCTCTGTAATCGGCACAAAGCCCTGCTGACGCCGCCTCTTTAACGCGGCTCGAATCCGGCCACCGCCCCCCTCCCCTCTGCCGTGACCCTCGTGGAGGTCAGCCACCCCCTCGACGGGATTTGTTCACCAGCCTGCTGACTGGCCTCGGGCGGGCCGGCAGTCCAGGGCGTCTCCGCACCACCCCCGGACCCACGACTCGGCTCCAGACCTCGTGCTGGTGTCGGTGGGCTCAGGATCAAGCGCAAAGCTGGCAAGTTCCAAGTTTAAACTTAGGAGGCCCTTTATCACCTGCTCCCACTGGCTCCCCAGCTCCGCCTCACTGTTCCACTCAAGAATTCAAGGAACTTGGCGTTCGCCTGGAATTTAAAGGAGGAAGGAGCGAGAACTAGCTTGTCTTTGTTCTAGGAGGCTGTCTAGGGGAACTGTCTAGAATGGCCTGGCTACGTGTACCTCTCTGTCAGGTCTTGGCTTCCACGTCGCTCCCCGGTCCTGGCCTCCCAGCCACCCTGAGCTGATCCCCACGGCTGCCCTCACCACCAGGCCATGCCCTCCTAGAAGGTTCTGGAGTGTGAGGGCCCAGGTCTTAGGAGCTCAGCTCCTGCCAGAGGGGGGACTCGACACTCACTGTGGGCTGAGAGGAGAGAGCCTCCTGCTTGCTCTTGTTAGAAAATTAGACTAAGCGTGGGACTTCCCTGGCGGTCCAGTGGTTAAGACACCGCCTTCCAAAGCAAGGGGTGCGGGTTCGATCCCTGGTCGGGGAACTAAGATCCCACATGCCTCGCGGCCAAAAAACCAAAACATAAAAGAGAAGCAATATTGTAATAAATTCAATAAAGACTTTAAAAATGGTCCACATCAAAAAAAAGTCTTTAAAAAAAAAAGAAAGAAAATTAGACTAAGTGTTACTGCAGAAAACATCAAAAAATATTCTAGGGGACTTCCCTGGTGGCGCAGTGGTTAAGAATCCGCCTGCCAACGCGGGGGACACGGGTTCAAGCCCTGGTCCGGGAAGATCCCACATGCCGCGGAGCAACTAAACCCGTGCGCCGCAACTACTGAGCCTGCGCTCTAGAGCCCACGAGCCACAACTACTGAAGCCCGTGCACCACAACTACTGAAGCCCGCGCGCCACAACTACTGAGCCTGCACTCTAGAGCCCAAGAGCCACAACTACTGAGCCCACAAGCCACAACTACTGAGCCCGCGAGCCACAACTACTGAAGCCCGCGCACCTAGAGCCCATGCTCCGCAACGAGAAGCCACCGCAATGAGAAGCACGCGCACCACAATGAAGAGTAGCCTCTGCTCGCGGCAACTAGAGAAAGCCCGCGCGCAGCAACAAAGACCCAACGCAGCCAAAAATAAATAAATTAAAAAAATACATTCTAGTTCACAAACAGTTAAGGCGCAAATGGAACTGTTTCATTCTCTACAACCTCCATCTGAAGACCGTCCCTCAGGTGCTGGTGGGGACAGGGTCTGCTCAGGACGGGAAATGGACACAGGGTTGCTGAGGGTGGTCACCCGGGGTGAGCCTGCTCTGCCGGGCGTGGGCAGGACTTCACATCGGCCCCCTGTCACTCTTCCCAAATGTTCGGGCAAGTGGGGACCTCCCCTTCCTACACAGGAGGGAACCGAGGTACAGAGAGGCTCGGAAACACACCCGAGGTCATGCAGCTATTAAATGAGAGAACTGGGGCTCAAACCCCAGTGCATCTGACCCCAAGGTCTACGCTCTTAAACTTTTCAAGCTTTTACATTTCAAGTAATAGATGCTTATATTTGGGAGGAAAGGGTCGTCTTTTTATATCATCTTTGCTTTACAAATTTGCCAAGTTTTTTGGTTGTATAATGCTTTGAAAGACAGTGATGAAAAACCTTGCCTTAAAAAATAAAAAGGAAAGTCATGACAAAATAAAAATATGTGGAAGCCATACATTAAAGGACAAAAATTCTCTTGCTTTTTGTTAACCCCAAATGGAAAGAACTTTCTGAACTTCGTATCCGTACATCTGTCAATGGAATATCTCCAACTTACTGCAAACTTAAGGGAGCGAAATTGAGTCCCACTGTCTTTCTCCCAAGCATGGTCCCCACCCTGTCTGCCTAAACCAGACGTGCAGTCATTCCAGACTCAGATCAAAGCCATCCTCTCTGGCTTCTCTTCAGCTGGCCTGGTTGGACCATCGTCATGTCTGGGTTGGAATTCGTCCTCTAACTGGCCTCTGCCTCTGGTCTTCTTTTCCTAATCTATCATGTGGTCTTCAAAAATCCAAGTTTGATGATATTACCAGGCTAAAATCCAAGCTCTTCCCGGGATAAACCTCAGAAAGCCTCAGCCTGGTCCGCAAACCTCTCCACGCTCTCGGACCATCCTCTTCCTAAACGTTCCTCCCGCTGTTGGCCACCGGCCCCAATTGTTTGGTAAGCGCTCTACCCTTCAGCCACCAACCTTCCGACGCTTTCACTGTTCCTGTGACCCCATGCTCTTATCCTTGGCCCATCTAGTCCTGTCCCCTGGGATGCCTTCATCCCGCTGCGTTTCTGGTAATTTCCTCCTCATTATCCTTGGCCCATCCATGGCCTCTCCAGGTACCTCTTCCTCATCCCCCCCGCCCCCCAGGGATGGCTCGTCCCCCAGCCCGTCACGACCACGAGACGTCGCACCCAGGGCCCCATGTCTGCTGCCCCCTTGTCTGTGAGCTCCCTGACAGGAGAGGCCCTGTTTTATGAGCTTTACATTCTGAGCGGCACATGTGGGAATCTACCATCGGAGCTACAAGGCACTTGGGTTTGAGGCCAACCTGACCTCCTAGATTTTAGATTTGGAAGAATGCAAACTGAGAGATGGAAACTTGATGATTTCACTCATCTGGTCATCTCTCTGATGTAACAGAGGGACACTCTGGGGCGAACCTCTGCCACATCAGCATCATATTAGTGATGCTCTTTCCATCTGAAATCAGGGCACCTGTAAACGAGGTTTTGCTCAGATTAAAAGGATAATTTTATTTAAAGGAATGCTTATAGGGTGTCATTTAAAAACAGTGTTTACAGCAAAATGCATAGACGCCTCCTTCTAGAGAATCGGATGAAAGTTATAGATACTTTTCCCAGGAAAATGCACACAATCTTTGACTGATTTCGGGGGGCACTTGGCACCCATTGGTGGGACCACCCCCCAAGGCGTTTGCACACTACGAATGGTGGAGCAGTCCTGACCAGGCCGGGTGGCCAGACACTGAAGGGGTTCCTTTCACCCACAGCCTCCTGGGGGACGTTTCTGGTGGGTACGTACCTCTTTCGGAGAAAGAATAGAAACGTAGTCTTCATATATTATTCTTGCTTTCTCTTCAATCATGGCTCTATTAGCTTCTTTTTTCAGTTCCTCACACGCCATCCAGAAGAGCATGTTCTCCTCGCTGAACTCCGTTCGGAGAAACTCCCGGAAAGCGTTCCGTCCCGCGGGCGTGAGCAGGAGCTTGTCGAAGGACCGGGCCCAGGCGCTGGCCTCCTCCAGGGTGGGAGCCGGGCTGCGCGGGGGCGGGACAAAGGGGCGAAGGGAGCAGAGCTATTGGTGGCTGATGTGAATTTCATCCCGAGCAACGTGTCCTTTTCGCTCTGAGAATGACAATGTGCCCTTAGGCCCTTTTAGGCAGAGAAAGAGCTGCTCTCGTTTCCTTGCGCCTTCGGCAGAAACACGTGTGGCACTTTCCAACTGTCTAGCTGGACGGCATCACTGCTGCCAAAGGGCCTGCAAACCAAACTGCTGGAATAACTGCTAAGAACAAGCCTGTACACCTAGGCACATCCTGGCAAAGGTTTTAAATTATAAAAGTAAAACAAAAAATTCTTACAACCATCTGACCACAAACTCCCCAGGCGGCTGTGATAGACCCAAGTCAGACCTGACCACCTGGCTTCCAGAACAGTCATGGGGCAGTGTCTGCCCAGGGTTCGAAAAGATTCAAAAGAGAATGTTAAAGAGAAAAAGAAAAGAAGATAAGTTATGTCCAGTAACTGCAAGTGATGAACAGCGATGACGAAATGAGCACTTACGGATTCACCTTTTACCTGGAGACCTAGGCCATCGGCAGCACTGCACTCACCTGGGTGCTAGGTCCGCACGCTGCCCTCTGGACGCCCCCCTCCATCCCCGATGGAACTGCTATTCTTGATTTTGGGGCTTACCCTGTTTTAGTTTATTTTTACTTACATTTTCATTATATTGAGGTCAGAAAACAATCTGTTCAACAATGATCCTTATTAATTTCTTTTCCCTTACCCTTTTTTTTCATAGTTTTTATGTATGGATGTATCCCTGAAGAATATATTCTTTCGTTTTTCTTTTTTAAAGACGCTGCTTTTATTTTTATTTTATTATTTATTTATTTATTGGCCGTGCCTCGAGGCTTGTGTGATCTTAGTTCCTTGACCAGGGATTGAACCCATGCCCCCTGCAATGGAAGCGCAGAGTCCTAACCACTGGACCGCCAGGGAATTTCCCTTCCTGGACAATTCTGATAGTTGAATTCAGCCTACTCATTTTTGTGATTCCATCTTTAATTGGTTTAAACATTTCAGAGACCATTATTTTATATTTGATTGCAGATAATTCTAACATCTGACGTCTTTTGGCCTCTAAATCCAAGTGTTGTTTCTACTGACTCTCATTTGTGGTAGGTTGTGTCCTTCTAGTTTTGTAATTTTTGTTTATTTATTTTTTATTTTATTTTATTTTTTGCTTTATTTATTTATGGCTGTGTTGGGTCTTCATTTCTGTGCAAGGGCTTTCTCTAGTTGTGGCAAGCGGGGGCCACTCTTCATCGCGGTGCGCAGGCCTCTCACTGTCGCGGCCTCTCTTGTTGCGGAGCACGGGCTCCAGACGCGCAGGCTCAGTAGTTGTGGCTCACGGGCCTAGTTGCTCCGCGGCATGTGGGATCTTCCCAGACCAGGGCTCGAACCCGTGTCCCCTGCATTGGCAGGCAGATTCTCAACCACTGTGCCACCAGGGAAGCCCTAGTTTTGTAATTTTTGGTTGGTCTTAATCTTTGGGAAACTGAGAGTCACACTTGATGGCATTCCCTTTCCTCCAGAGAGGATGTGTGTGTGCTTCCTACTGACTGGGGGCCACTTCTGCTGCTTTTGTGGACCAGGGCTGAATCCTGGAATCCTGGCTTTAAGCTCCTTGCCCTACCACCTCTGCATTGGCTCTGAGAGGAAACCCTTCTGTCCTGTGCTTAGCAGTCACTGCTCAGGGCTTTGCTTACTTTTTATTTGGTTTTGCTTTTCAGGTGCTTTGTCCTTTTCCTTACTTTCTGTGAGCCCAGTGTTGCAAAAACTTTTAGACTTATGCAAAATCTGTTCTTCTGTCTTGGGAAGGCCCTCGGATGATCTAATCTGCCACACTGCCAAAGGCTCTCCATTTAGTTTTGGGGGGTAAACAGTGGATCGCCAAGAATTTGACATGTAGTGAACTTCTCCTAATTATATGATGATGATAGAAAAAGCTCTCTCCCACATGCAAAGTTTATAATGTAAATTCTATGTCCTTTTCCTATCTTTAAGATGGATTATAAGTGACCCAGCAGAGAAACATCAGTGAAAAGCTGAAGACCAGAGAGTTCCCTGGTGCTCCAGTGGTTAGGATTCCGGGCTCTCATTGCCATGGCCCGGGTTCAATCCCTGGGTGGGGAACTGAGATCCCATAAGCCGCGCCGCATGGCCAAAAAAAATAAAAAAGCTGAAGACCAGACAAAATGGGTCATAGAAAGCGAGTAGTCAGCTGAGCCAGCAGTGGGACACAGACAGATAAACAATCATTTCAAGTTTAGTTTCAAAGTTAGATTCAGTGTGTATAGATGAATCCTATGTAAGTACAACTGTGTGGAAATGCACAGACAGTTCCTTTGAGGATACGTAAAAAAACTGTTGATGATTTATATTTGGAGATTGGGACAAGGTCTGGAGTAAGAGGACAATTGAGCTTTTATTGTAAAACTTTTGTATTGTCTGATTTCTGTTTTTTATAACAGGTGTTTAAGCTTTTCATCATGAAAAGAATATTCTGTATGAAAACATAAATCTCTATCATAACCAGTAAAATTAGTTTTGAAAGAAATATACATATACATGTTTTTTGGCTATGCGGCTTGTGGGATCTCAGTTACCCCACCAGGGATTGAACCCGGGCCACAGCAGTGAAAGCCCAGAATCCTAACCACTAGCCCACCAGGGAACTCCCTGAAAGAAATATTTTAAAAGATGCTTAAAAGATAATTTAAAAATAGTAACTTAAAGCAATCTACATAAAAATACTGGATTCTTTTTAGATAGGTTAACTAAATTGGCAAGGCTTAGTAAAGAATGCTAAATTAAAAAAAAAAAAGAATGCTGTTATGTTCCTTAAATATGGGGATTCAAAATATACCTTCTTACTCCTTTTAATTTAAGAAATACATGTAAAAGAATGACTGAAAAACTTAAGGGTAATCAGTAGTACCCTTTAAAAAAAGAGAGAGAGAGAGAGAGAGAGAGAGAGGGAGGGAGAAAACGTATCTTTTCCATAGTACCAAAGAACCCAGGAGCAAAGAAAGCACAGTTCATACAGTAAAAAAAAAAAAAAAAAAAAAAAAAAAGGAAATAATTAGGGGGTATTGTAAGTACACAATCAACAAACATTCTAGAAGATTAAACATATCTGTAATCATCAAGACAACTGACCCAATGTAATTGGATTTTAATTCCCAATTGAGTGACAGAGACTCAAACTGGGCGAAAATCCAACATAATGCTATTTTCGGGAAGCATACAAAATACTACCAAAAATTATAAACAAATAGACAGGCAAAGACATGTGAGGGAAATGCAGATGAATAAAATTAATATCTAAATAGAAATGGAAGCAAAAGGCATCAAATTGGATAAAGAGTCATTTTATATTATTGGCTATGACTGAGAACAAATAATGGCCGATATACATGGAATCCTTCCCTCTTGCCTGGCTCTGTTCTCAGTGCTTTACTGGTTACTCAATGCTCACGACAACCCTTCTTTGGCTGAGTCACAATACACTGTTATTATCCCCATTTTACACACAGGGAAACTGAGGCAGAATGTGGCTGCTAAGTGCCCAAGGTCATACAGGCAGGATGGACAGAGCCAGGACCAGATGGGGGCTTCCTGGTTCCAGACAGGACTCAAAGCCTCAAGCCTTGGTGCAGAACACAGTATACTGAAATACATAAGATAAAAGCGGGACTTCCCTGGTGGTGCAGTGGTTAAGAATCCGCCTGCCAATGTAGGGGACATGGGTTCGAGCCCTGGTCCGGGAAGATCCCACATGCCGCGGAGCAACTAAGCCCGTGCGCCACAACTACTGAGCCTGCGCTCTAGAGCCCACGAGCCACAACTACTGAAGCCCATGTGCCACAACTACTGAAGCCCATGCTCCTCAACAAGAGAAGCCACCGCAATGAGAAGCCTGCGCACCGCAATGACGCGTAGCCCCCGCTCGCTGCAACTAGAGAAAGCCTGCACACAGTAACGAAGACCCAACGCAGCCATAAATAAATTAATTAATTAAAAAAAGAAAAAGATAAAAGCTGTTTTTAACAGACTCATGAATTGTGGAAGATTTTAATATGCATCCTAGACTTTGAAATATCTGGGTAAAAATAAATAAAATAAAGAATGAAGAAAAATATTTTAAGTAAACTTTTAGGTTACTTGTTTCTTTTTCCCCCCTCAAAAATAAATAATTTAAGACAAGACCTATTTGAACAATGCTTTTAGGATATTTGTCTATTGCCTGCAGTTATATTGGCATAACACAAAGAAAATGAATAAGAATAGGTAAGTGGAAGTAAATCCATAGATAATACAGGAAGGAAAAAAGACAATTTTAAAATTTGGCATTATGGAAAGTAATTTGTTTTTCCAACTTTTTTTTCAAAATACTTAAAAAATAATACATTTACTAAAGTATAAATTTATAGCTAAGAAAAAAAATGGACCTTTAAAATTTTCCTGAAACCCTAACTTGTGTCTTTCATTATGTTCTTTTATTTAAAAAAGTAAATCACATAAAAATAAAATGATGTCATATGTTTTGCCAAGAAGCATCAATTTCTATTTGTGATTAACAGGCATTAGATTAACAATGGAACTGATTTTTCTCCCTGTCACACAATGAATTACAAGGAATTCTGCAGGGACTTCCCTGGCAGTCCAGTGGTTAAGACTCCGAGCTCCCAATGCAGGGGGCCCGGGTTCAACCTCTGGTTGAGGAACTAAGATCTCACATGCCTCACGGTGTGGCCACAAAATAAATAAATAAATAAATAACTTAAAAAAAAAAAAAAAAAGAATTCTGCAGAGTGAAAATGTGATGCAACATTATGATTTGATATTATTAAATTGTAGTTAGAGAAATTGTGTGTTCTATTGAAACAAAAATGAAAAGAAAATCTGGTTGAGAATCTATGAGAGGATGGAGGTTCACTAAACTTATTTTGATCATCATTTCATGACGTATACAAGTCAGATCATTATGCTGTTCTCCTTAGGCTTACACGGTGCTGGATGTCAATTGTATCTCAATAAAACTGTAAGGAAAAAATAATAAGGTTGGCATTTCTGTCGATTTAGTGAGCTAAACACTGTGAGATTTTACCTTTCTTCACAGGTGGGAAGGTCCTCTGTTCTGAGTTCATAGGAAGCACTCCTGAGTCTCTGTTCTTCTTGGTTTCTAACAGTGAGACTGCAAGAAATAAGACAAACACGTGTTAGTTGAGATCATTCTATATCAAGGAAAGATTTTTTACAAATATTTCAGAGAACTCCAGGTTACCAAGTAGAATTAATTTCTTTTCTTGATAAAAGTGACACTTCTTTGTTTTCTTAAGAAAACCAAAAGTATGACAATAAAGTATTAGCAAAATTAATTCTATGTATAATACTATGGTCTACACTCATTGAGAGAGTTTACATTTAGAATAATAATTCTTTTCATAAAACATGTCCATTAGAAAGTAGTAAAAAGGTCAGATTTTCAGGAATGTTTTCAGTTTTCATTTTGTTTCCTGAACCTTGAAAAAAAGGTATACATTCTCCAGACTTTGTTTCCCAGTGAAAATGGAGATTTTATGTATTTACAGGCACACATATGAAAGTATGAAAGAAAGCCAGGAAAGTGTACAAAATCTCTATTGTATCTTTCAAGAGAGTTTGTTTCCTTATACACGTTTTGTACCTTCATTTGTAAATTTATTCCAGGTATTTCTGTTGTTATAGTAAATGGAATTTTCACTTCCATCTCATCTTCTAACTTTATTGTTTGTACGTTTGAAGGTAATTTCTTAATAGCTTTACTGAACCATCATTTTTACATCATAAAGTTGCCTCTTTAAAGTGTACAACTCAGTGGTTTTTAGCATAATCACAAGGGTGTATGACCCTCACTACTATCTAATTTCGCAACATTTTCATCACCCCGAAAAGAAGCCCCAGACCTGTTGGCAGCCACCGCTCATGACACACTACCTCTGACCTACACCAGCCCTCAACATACACTAATCTGCTTCCTGTCTCTATAGAGATATGTCTCTTCTTTTTCATTGAATGAAAGATTCTTTAAATTCTACAGTGCTTTACAATTTTCAAAAGTTTCACACACATGATTTCATATAATCCCATAATAACCCTTTTCTCCGCCACCCCTCTATGGCCACTCCCCCTTTCCTCTCCCCAGTGGTAACCATTAGTTTGTTCTCTAAGACATGTCTATTCTGGATCACACCATATGTGGTCCTTGGTGGCTGGCTTCTTTCACTTGGCCTACTGGTTTAAGGTTCATTCATGTTGTAGCATGTTTCACCACGTTATTCCTTTTTGTGCCTGAATAATATTCCATTGCCTGGATATATCACAATTTGTTATCCATTCATCGGCTGATGAACAGTTAGGTTGTTTGCACGTCAGGGCTATTTGTAAATAATTCCACTATGAACAGTCACGTACAAGTTTTCCTGTGGCTGTCTGTTTTTATTTCTCCTGCGTAGATACCCAGGAGTGGAAATGCTGTCATGTCGTAACTCTATTTTTAACATTTTGAGGAAGGCCCAAACTGCTCTCCAAAGAATCTGCACCATTTCAGATGCCCACCAGCCATGTTGAAGGGATCCAATTCCTCCACACCCTTGACAACACTTACTGTTGTCTGTCTTTCTTATTCTAGCCATTTAGGTGTTTATGAAGTGGTATCACATTGTGCCTTTGGTTTGCATTTTGCTAATGACTCATGACATTTGAGCATCTTTACGAGTATTTATCAGCTAGTTGTACATCTTCTTTGGAGACATATCTATTCAGATCCTTCACCCATTTTTAAATTGGTTTGTCTTTTTATTTTTGAATTGTAAGAGTTCTTTACCTTCTGAAAGCTATTATTTTTTGTTAATTTGATTTCTCTCTTTTGTGTTTGTGTCAGCTTAGCAACAATTCCCCTGGCATTCTCAAGGGAATTCTCATATCATCAGCAAACAGGGAGCTTTTCCTCTTCTTTCCCAATTCTTAGGCCTCCAGTTGTTTTTTCTTGTCTGATCCCTAAAGCACAGTGTTGAATAGTAGGGAAGATCCTGGACAGCCTTGCCTTGTTCTTTTTTTAAACAATTAATTAATTTATTTATTTTTGGCTGCGTTGGGTCTTCGTTGCTGTGTGCGGGCTTTCTCTAGTTGCAGCGAGCGGGGGCTACTCTTCGTTGCAGTGCGCAGGCTTCTCACTGCGGTGGCTTCTCTTGTTGCGGAGCATGGGCTCTAGGTGTGCGGGCTTCAGTAGTTGTGGCACGTGGGCTCTAGAGCGCAGGCTCAGTAGTTGTGGCGCACGGGCTTAGTTGCTCCACGGCATGTGGGATCTTCCTGTACCAGGGCTCGAACCCGTGTCCCCTGACTTGGCAGGTGGATTCTTAACCACTGCGCCACCAGGGAAGTCCCCCTTGCCTTGTTCTTGATTTTAGCAGGAATGCTTTTAGTTTCCCATTAATATCAAAATGGATTTTTATCATTGATTAGTTGAGTTTGCTTTATCTTACTATTGCCTCTGTACTGTCTTTTCTATTCTTTTATTACGCCTTTCCTTAACATTCTTTACACCATCATATAGAAGTCTTTTATTCTATTTTCAGGCACATCTGCTTTATGAATTTTCAGTAATTGTGTGTTTGTGTGTAGCTCTATTTTTCTGTAAGTGCTGTCGTTAGACATGCAGGAACTCCTTTTTCTTGTTGCTTTCATGACGCCAGGGCTAACAGTTTCAGTAAATGATGGTTTCTTAAAACAAAAACAAAAATGAATTTGAGAGGCATCTGGGTGGTACTCTCTCTGCAAGAGTATTAATACTGCCTGACGTCATAGACTTCTTTCGTAAGAGAAAACAGTACTACACAGTGGGTATGAAAAAGCAAAGAGGAAAAGGAAGGATGACTTTGACACAAGATTCTTAAAAGAACTGTAAATTGTATTATGAATAAATAATGCAATATGTACTTAAGCTTTGGCATTTTTTCCATGTCTCATTTTTTTAAAAGTAGGAATATTTCTTAGGCGACAATGTGTTCTTGAAAAACAGTAATATATTTTGTGTCAACTTTTTGAACCTGAATTTATTTTTATTGTTAAAGTAGAATAAGAAAATGTTGATAGAAGCCAAAATAGTTGCTCACCACTTTGAAGAACTAATCAATAAAAGAAGACCCCTGCTTAGGTCTCTTTTGGTAAAGTTTAGAGTTGTTATAAAGAGGAAAAATTTCTTCAGTCTTCTAGAAAGGAAAACAAAAAGTTTATTTTCAAGAGATCAAGACTCTGCATGACTTCTTTTATAAAATGAAACACCTGAAGGCCAGAAAGCAGGATTCTGAGAAAGATAATACAAGGGCTTAGAAAACTAATTGCCATTTACCTTTCTTAAAAATGGACTCACTGTGTACTCTCAACATGGATAAATCTCAAAAGCATGTTGTGAAAAAAATCAAGGAAATCAAATATTGGAACAGTTGAAGTTTTCCACGCACTTTTCCCCCAACCTATTTCCCCCTTTCTTCTCCTGAGATAACCACCACACTTATTTTTTTGTTTTTTATCATTACCATTCAGTTACCCTACCCTGTCTAAAAATGTATAAATAAATAAATAAAAATATATAGATACGCACATATTTCCAAACTTTGTAAATATGCATTGCTTTACAAGTTGCTTTTTCTCCTTTTTCTCCTTTAAAAGCACATGCATTTAAAAGCCGGATGGTGTCACATTATATAACTACACCACAAAGCATCTATCCAGATATTTTCAGTTTTTCTCAATCAGATTAATGCTGCTATGACCCCTCTCACAGGATGAATCATGATGCAATGGATGTTCATGTACAAGTCCTTGGATGAAATGTGTTTTTATTTTTCCTGCTAGCACATTTTAATATTTTAATGTAGCCAAATTTATGAATCTCTTCCTTTTACAGATTTTCCTCTTTCTTTTTAAAAGTTAATTCTTCCCAACACCAAGATCATAAAGATATTATCTTGTGTTTTCCTCTTGGATATTCACATTTAGGCTTTTAAGCCATCTGGAGTTGATCTTGGGAGATTAATTTTTTACATGATGCAATATAGGAATATAATCTATTTCTATGGATTTGGATACCAGGTAGGGTGACCAACCTTCCCAGTTTGTCTGGGGCTCATGGGTTTTCTGGGACATAGGACTTTCAATGCTAAAACCAACCAGGCAGCTGGGATGAGCTGGTCATCCTAATGCCAAGAATCTGGGTATTTATAGAACAGCTCATTCTTTCTTTTGCTAAAGCCACCTTTGCCATATGCTGATAAAGTTTTCAGTATTTTTTTTTTAATTTTTAAAAATTTTTAATTTTTTTGGCTGCGTTGGGTCTTTGTTGCTGTGCGCGGGCTTCCTCTAGTTGTGGTGAGCAGGGGCTACTCTTTGTTGTGGTGTGCGGGCTTCTCTTGTTGCGGAGCACGGGCTCTAGGTGCGCAGGCTTCAGTAGTTGTGGCACGCGGGCTCAGTAGTTGTGGCTTGCGGGCTCTACAGCACAGGCTCAGTAGTCGTGGCTCACGGGCTTAGTTGCTCCGCGGAATGTGGGATCTTCCTGGACCAGGGATCGAACCCGTGTCCCCTGCACTGGCAGGAGGATTCTTAACCACTGCGCCACCAGGGAAACCCCAGTACTTCTTTTATTGCCTTCCCTTGATGTGGAAAAATCGATGTTCCATTTCTGACTAAGCATAAATACCATTAATTTTGAAAGAAAATGTTCTTATAGTTTTTTCCTAAGAAAGACTGAGGTATTTGATTTGTTGATTGTTAACATGAGGTTATTTGTTTATGGCTCTGGATTTACACTTTCTAACACAAAATTAAATACCAAGTTTTACAGCTGTGTTTGCTTCTTTTGTATTCATCAGTGTTACATGTTTCCCATGACTGCCCTCTGGGTTCACTTTTTACCCTTTTTACCCTTGAATACATCCTTAGTTCTTTAGGGAGGGTCTGAGGGCACTTACCTCTCTTGGCCTTTGTGTGTCTGAAAATGACTTATTTTACCTACACTCCTGAGTTATAATTTGACTAAGTTTTCTGTTCCTTCGCTCCCGTACTTTGAAGCCATTGCTCTCTTGTCTTTCGTAGACACACATACCACGTACTGCCCAGGTGCTGGCTGTGATGAGGAGGTCCAGTCCAGGTTGGATTTATATTTCATTCACCCTGGTTGACGTTAGTAGGAGGAAGCTGCTCTGGGACCCGTCACCACCTGCCGCCCATACACCCTCAGCCCCAGACACTGCTCAGGCCATGGTCCCCACCTCCTGTGCCATCCCAAGGCACCAGAGCCAGAAGGGGGGGTGGGGTAAACGCCAGGCGGCATCCCTCCTGCACAGGGACACCTTTGCACACCTCTCAGCCGTCATCTCACTGAGCCTGATGAGCAGTGAAAGGGCGGAAAAGGGGCCTCAGTGCCGTCTCTTCACCCCTGGTAGGTCCCCTCCCCGACTAGCGGGGGTCCTGGACACCTCGGTGCGTTGGGGGTGCCAACGCGCCCTTTCCTCCCGTCTCCTGCCGGGTCCTCTAGACCCCTTGTCAGGGCTGAAGGCTCACTTTAAACTCCGGGCTGCTCGGCTCTGGTCAGCCACTCTCCCCCATATTCCCACTTGAGTCTGGGGTTCTGTCCCGAATGGACAGACCTCCCAGCATCAGGGTAACATCCATCCTCAGAGGCACTGGCCTGGAACTTTCTGGAAATTAACACCAGCCCGAGGCAAGCAGGAGCAGCCCAAACCATCCCGGACTTTTCACCTTCAGCCTCCACCCCGCCCATCCCCAGTTCTAATGGTTCTACGTCCCTGATCAATCCCAGTTTTCCTTCTCCACGGGATAGTGAGGTCTTGGTCTAACTTGCAGTCAAGCCCAAATAAATTTACAATAAGTTAATTGCCTAAAGCTATGCACACATTTGGCTGTCACGAAGCACGTTTCATATCCAAGATTTCAGAAATGCAACCTAATGTTCCTGTGATTTCTGGTTGTAAATCAGCCCCGTTTCTCCAGATCTTCAACAGTGACTCAAATGCTCAAGTTGTATCTCTTTTTTTAAAGCAATGATTGTGAATCTTCCACTACTAGTAAGTGAGCCTATATTTTTAGATTTTCCCCTCTCTGTCAAGCTTAGGTTTTGACATTTTTCTTTATTAAAAAACAATATTAATAAAACAGAAGCAGCAGAATATAAAATGCAGGCTCATTCTCCTTCATAACCCTAAACTTAAAGACCCAGATTAAATTCGAAGTCCTCCATGAAGCCTTTGTTACCAACTGGAGGGCCTTGAGTTCACTCCTTTCTGCCCAGATATTAATATTCAATCGTCAGCTGCCTTAGATTGTTCTTTAGATATTTGATATACATTAGTTAGCCTGATTTCGGGGATTTGCATATGTCTCTCCAGAGCTAGGATGCAGCCTCCTCTTGGGTTTGTTTGTTTTTGTTGTCGTCCTTTACAGAACCCACATCAGAGGCAGGCATATAGCAGCTGCTTAAAAGCACTTACTGCATTCATCATCAACTGGCACCATGCAGGGTACCGTTTTCCTACCAGGAGCGCGTTCACGAAGAGCCGCAAACCTTACCAAGAGCAGCTACAACAGCAGCACCAACAGAAGCAGCAAGCGTTGGACCCCCGGTTCCCCACTCCGTGCTGGCCTGGGGCGGACGCTGCGGGCCCCTGGGCTGCGCACACCTGCCGCTTTCGCATCTCCATGCGTTCTGATCGCATCGGCTGCAACGGGGGAAGTAAAAGGGGAGCGGGGGCAGAGTTAGCACCACATAAGCTGGAGATTCCGATTCCGCTGTCGTTTGCATCATTGAGAAGATGCAGTGTGACTCTCTCCAGATCATTTCTGCGAATTCTGGCAAAATTGGGTGCTTAGCATCCATTCATTGACCAAACATTTATTCCCTGTCTAGAAGCACTGTGGTAAATTCTAGGAGTGAAACGACGAATGGGGGGGGGGGGGTCCCCGTGCTAAGGCGCTCACAGTTGGGTCAAGGAGACAGACGCTGGCATCACATCCCTTAGACATTGCGGTGAGGACCTACCACAGGTGCATTTCGTAGCTCGAGTCCTCCCCGCCCCCCGCTGGACCATCGTGAGGAGGGGGGGCAGTTACAGGGGCAGCTGGATCGCAGCTGCCAAGCCCTTGGAGCCGCGCCCGTGCGCAGTCCTACTCAGGGATGCCCAGGACGCGAGCCCGGCTCAGGACAGTGACCCACCCCCATCCTGCCACCTGTAGGGACGGTGCCCTGGCCTTCCTCCCTGGACACTGCACGGTCGGAAACCGCTTCATCCCTCGCCTTGCCTGAGAACTACAGGAATGGCTGAAGGAGAAAAATATAAACGCAGCATAAGAAACGAGAAATTGCTGTGTCCGTTTTTATTTTTGATACAATGGTTTGAATTGTTGGTGCGGTAAAAGAAAAAAAAAATCCAATCTGTGTTAAAGAACCTTAAATAGAGCTTTGGAATCAAATTCTGAATTTGATATTCTATTCCAACATTAGATTTATCTATCCCTACTATTACTTATCCTTATATGCTGTTGGACTTTGTTTTAATTATCATACTTTTATTATATGTTTTCATATTGGGTAAGTTAAATTCTCTTCATGAATTAAAACCAGGGAGTTCCCTGGTGGCCTAGTGGTTAGGATTCTGGGCTTTCACTGCTGTAGCCCGGGTTCAATTCCTGGCCGGGGAACTGAGATCCCACAAGCTGCCATGGCACAGCCAGGGGAAAAAAAAAAAAAAGGTTATGAATTAAAACCAAAAAACCTTTTTGGCTGTTCTTGCCTGTTTGTGTTCCAGTGGAATTTTGGAATCAGCTCATAAATACCATGCGGGAATCTGATAAGGACCACACTGGATTTACGAGAAACATTTGCGAGAAATGACATCTGTTTCAGTAGCTATCAGGGATGACTGTGGAACGTGGAAGAACCATTGTTCTATTACAAGTTCATCGCTAAAGGGATGCTGCCTAGAAGCTTAAATTATACATAACAGACCATCTCTGAGAAACCTGCCTCCCAGGTAATGAGCGTTAAGCTAAAATACCTTTGTTTAGCTCACAAGAAACATCCTGACCAGGCCCACCTGTGAATGGCTGCAGGAAGGAAGAAACTCACACAGCCCGTCCGGAGGCCACCCAGAACCAGGAAGTGCTCGACTTTACTGCCTCCCCTTTGAGTATAAAAGAAGCCTGAACTCTAATTTGTGGAAGATGGTTCTTTGAGACCCTGGTCCGTCATCTTCTTGGTCTGCTGGCTCTCCGAATAAAGTCGCTGTTCCCTGCCTCGACAGCGCGTCTCTTGATTTATTGGCCTGTCCTGCGGCAAGCAGTAGGAGCTTGGATGGCAACTACTACTCAGGACTGGCCCTTGTCTTTTAATCATCCTGGGATGTAAGTTCCAAGACAGAACGAGAGACCCGTCAGAGGGATTTACTGTCCCTTCCTCCACAGCCAGAACCATGCTTACAACACCCGTCCACAGCGCCCAGCCTGGGTGGTCCAGCCTCCTGAGTGGACCCCTTTGAATGCCCCTGGGGGAGAAGCTGGGCTCCTCTGGCATCACGTTCTCACCGCATCCGCGGCATTTCAGTGGAGCCAGAGACTGACAATGGTTTCACTTCATTCAGGACACGGAGAGGCAAGGACACGCCAGCACAGTCTCCAAACAAAGATGCTCTCAGCGAAAGATGCTCCGGGTAACTTATTTTCTCAGAGATACTGATGCACTTTGCCTCATTAAAAACAAAATCCCCATTGCTTCTCAAAAGAAGGAAGGATTGTGACGTGGTCATGTCAGTGGGTTTCAACGTCTTTGCGAGACTGGGTCTCCCCAGTCGGTCATGAAATAGCTATTCAATTAACCCCTGTCTTACGTACAGTTTAAGAGTTGTCCTCAAAGAGGTTCTGCATATTTTTGATAGGTTTTTTCCTGAATATTTTAGAGGTCAATTTTTGCTGCTGTTGTAAATACCTCCCCCCGCCCCATGTTTCTAAATAGTTACTTCAGAGTCTAGGAAGGCTAATGACACTCTATCTGACCTCTCTATTGACTTCTCTTAGTTTTACGAGTCTTTCTGTTAATTCTCTTGTTAGAATCTCGTTTCCTAGTTAGATACTGTCTATAAATAATCACACTTTACTTTCTGTCCCTTTCCAAGGTATATACCTCTTTCCTCTCCTTGGTCTTACTTCACTGGCCAGGAAGTTCAGTAAATATTGAAAAGTAGAAATACTGTCAGGCACTTTTCTTTTCTTTATGACTTTAATGAGAAGACTGACAGTATTTTCCCTGTATGTGTGATGTGTGTCGGAGGTTTCTGGGAGAAGATAACTTTACCAAGTTAAGTAAGTTTTCTTATATTGCTTACATAGTATAAAATAAGTTGTGCCAGCCTATCTTAATAGTCAACATATTTTATTTGTTCGTACACACCTATTTCTTTGTAAATACAGTTGTCCCTCAGCACCCATGGGGGACTGGTTCCAGGACCCCCAGGATACCAAAGTTCACAGATGCTCAAGTCCCTTACATAAAATGATGTGGTATTTGCACATAACCTGTGCACATCCTCCTGGACGCTTTAAATTATCTCTAGATTACTTGTAATACCTAATACAACGTAAAGGCCATGTGAATAGTTGCCAGTGCAAGGCAAAATTCAAGTTTTGATTTTTGGAACTTTCTGGAGTTTTTCCCAGTATTTTTGATCTGAGGTTGGTTGAATCCATGGATGCAGAACCTGGGGATACAGAGTGCCAGCTTACCTGGAAGAAGCTTGATGATTTAGTGAGTAAACTCTTAGAGAACATCACAAGGTTTCTCATGACTAAATATAGCCTTCAGAAATCAGAGGCAAATCTCATCAAAGTCTGTTCTTATACACTTTTGAAAACAGCTTTATTGAGGTCTAACAGACATGCAATAAATGGCACATGTTTATTGATGTTTAGACATGTATATACTTGTGACACCACGACCACAGTCAAGACCACATCATCAAGCTCAGAAGTTTCTTCACATCACTTGGGACCCCTCCCTCTTGTACCTGCCGGCCCCAGATAGTCACTGATCTGTTTTCTCTTACTATATATTAATTTGCCTTTACTAGCATTTTATATAAATGGAATCATACGACATCTACTCTTTTTTATCTGGCTTTCTTCATTCAGCATAGTTATTTTGTGATTGTTGTATTGTTCATTCCTCTGTATTTCTGAGCAGTATTCCATTGTATAGATGTACCACAATTTCCTTATCCACTCACGTACTGATGGACTTATACCTTTTTGATAGTTGCTGGAAGGATTATATATATATCTCATTGTCTTCTTTTGAGCATGAAAGTCTTTTATCAGACAAAATGAGAGGTGTATGTTGCTGAGACTGTGTTAAAAGGTACTGCACTGTTTACAGTTGTAACGTGTTTCTCCAGTGTGTTCTTCCACATTGACTAATGCTTGATGATTATGTTCTTTTGTCATTTGTATTGGATTAGTCCTGGGATGTTAACCATTTTCCTAATTTATAATCCCTCATTTCTTTTCTCAGTGTTCTATGTCTCAGTTCATCTTTGTAGAGTCTCAACTTGGTCTCAGAATCTATTTAATTTTTCCTCTGAATATCATTACAGTTTCTTGTATGGTTTCTTGGAATTCTTACACATGGTTCAGTAATTCTGACATCTTAAATCATTTAAAACTTTAAATACACAAGTACATAGAAATATATGCCATTCCTGTAAAATTTACTAACAAGCTATCATCTCTCAGTTCCTCAAAATTCTAAATTAATAGGCATGGTTTTCACTCAGTCACTAGCTGTTGGCATGTTTCGTGGCGGGAGTGGTCACGATACCCAGGCCCTGCTGAGCAGTGGTGAAATGTGAGAGCCTGAGAGGAAGCTAAAAATGTTACTAAAACATGAATATAAAGATAAGCAAAATGTTGATAATTGTTGAAGTTGTGTCATTGACCATGGTGTTTGTTATACTAGCCTCACTACATTTATGTATGTTTGAAAATTTTCCTTAATGAAGTTTCCAAAATGTCTAATTCTATCGCATTAAAAAAAAGATCGTTTGAGATGATCATATGAATTTCCTCCTTTGAATAGTTAATGAAGTGAATCACATTAATGCATTTCTTTTTTTTTTTTTTTTTGGCCGCGCTGGGTGGCGTGTGGGATCTTAGTTCCCTGACCAGGCATTGAACCTGAGCCCCCTGCAGTGGAAGCACAGAGACCTGACCACTGGACCTCCAGGGGAGTCCCAAATGCATTTCTATTTTTCTTTTTAATTAAATTAATTAATTAATTTGGCTGCGTTGGGTCTTCGTTGCTGCGCGCGGGCTTTCTCTAGTTGCGGCGAGCGGGGGCTGATCTTCGTTGCGGTGCGCGGGCTTCTCATTACAGTGGCTTCTCTTCTTGTGGAGCATGGGCTCTAGGTGCGCGGGCTTCAGTAGTTGTGGCTCGCGGGCTCTAGAGCGCAGGCTCAGCAGTTGTGGTGCACCGGCTTAGTTGTTCCGCGGCATGTGGGATCTTTCTGGACCAGGGCTCAAACCTGTGTCCCCTGCACTGGCAGGCAGATTGTTAACCGCTGTGCCACCAGGGAAGCCCCCCAAATGCATTTCTTGATGTTGAATCACACTTACCTTACTAAGTAAACTCTTGTTGGGTCTAAAAGATGATTAGTCTTTTATTATACTGCTGAAATTGATTTGGTAATTTTTTTAGGGAGTTTTAAAATCTATTTATCTTTCCTTTTTTCTAAGAGAATTATTTTTTCCCTGAAGATATGTAGAATCTGCCGGTAAAATTACTAGAACCTTTCAGGCGTGGCTTGCTGACGATGTTTTCAATTTACTCTTTGATTTCTGTTTTTTTCATAGTTTCTTCCCGGCTTTGAGTCAATATGGTATTTTTCATTTCCTGAAAAAAATCCATCCCTTTCATCTAGTTTTCAAATTTACTGGAACTTTTCATTATTAGTCATCTTAATTGTCAGATCGAGATGCTTTAAATTACAGCAGGCTTGTTCAAAATGCAAATAGGTTCTTGGAGCCGTGGAAAGGGAAGGGAAGCCTGAATTTCCCAGAAACTATGGAAAGTGATGGAAGCCCAGCAGAGAAGAGGTGAGGAGTGTACCTTGGGCGTTTCCTGCTGTCTGGGGAGAGCGGATGGCCTGGAAAGTGGATGCGGCATCTTTGCAACCCCCATTCTACTTTCTGTTTCTGTAAATCAGACTACTCTAGGAACCTCAGGGATTGAACCGGGGCCCCATCGCCGAGTCCTAACCACTGGACTGCCAGAGAAGTCCCAAGGGACACATTTTCTATCAGGGCTGCCACAAAAGTGGAAAGGTGTCATCGCTCTTAACTTGGATCTTCCTGATTCTGGCCCACGGTTCCACATATACGGTCAAAATAACTTAAATGGATTTTTCAAAGCTTTTATTTACTTTTACAATAAAACCTCTTAAGGTTCCTTTCAAAAAAAAAAAAAGTTGCTTATGGGAGAGTTGCATATTTAGTGTCACTAAATATTTGTAGAGAATTAATTTTTCTTTTTAACATCTTTATTGGAGTATAATTGCTTTACAATGGTGTGTTAGTTTCTGCTTTATAACAAAGTGAATCAGTTACACATATACATATGTCCAAGAATTAATTTTTTAAATGTCATAGCTAGTTAATATGAAGACTAACAACATATATTAAATGAATGCTACCTATTTACAAGATTTAAAAAATATGCCATTGTCATTTATGTTAGTTCAGCTCATCCTTTCAGACATTGACATGTGGTCTGATTAGCCAAACTAGCTTGCATCTTTTTCTTCGCCTCCATCATATGTGTGGGAGAACTCCACACACATTTCATTTCCATTTGCTTTTTCTAAGTAACATGGAACCAGTGCTCCTTTGATATTGCTATTCTATTCTTCCCCTGGTGTGTGTCTGGCACAGACTGCTGGCCATCATTTCAGTGTCTGTTGGGATGACCCAAGCATGCCACATACATGAGGCCCCAGTAACTGGCTGCCTTTGCTTGAGGAGCCCAAGGCTCAGAAGTTAGATGAATGTAAAACCAATGTCAGTGACCTCAGAAACATTTTCTATAATTTATGGCAGCCTGAGGAAATGGGAAAAACAGGTTGGCAGTTTATTAAATATTCGGATTTAGCTAAGAGATGATCCTACTCAAACACTGCTTTTCCAGTCCTAGAAACCCAGCATTCAAGAGAACTCTTTCAAAGTTCAAGCAAAAGCCAAGGTAAATAAGGTAAATTCTTTTTTTTTTTGGCTGCACTGGGTCTTCGCTGTGGTGTGGTGGCTTCTCATTGTGGTGGCTTCTCTTGTTGCGGAGCACAGGCTCTAGGTGTGCAGGCTTCAGTAGTTGTGGCTCGCGGGCTCTAGAACGCAGGCTCAGGAGTTGTGGCGCACGGGCTTAGCTGCTCCGTGGCATGTGGGATCTTCCCGGACCAGGGCTCGAACCCATGTCCCCTGCATTGGCAGGTGGATTCTTAACCACTGCGCCACCAGGGAAGTTCCCCAAGGTAAATTCTTAATCTTGATCGCAATCTTCTGGTAATTTGGAGTTGAAAGCAGTAACCAGTTAGAAAAAATTTTAACCAGACCATGATTAGCTCAGAAAAGTTATTTCTTATTTTCTGGTAAGCTTGAACTTGGTGGTTGGATTCCATGAATAGCTATTTATTTTCATTATGGTTTCCAAATTCTAAAAATAGCCATTATTGAATTACGCATTGGGAATATGATGAAACATCGAGTATTGTGTGAAAAAAATCTTCTCTCTTAGAAGGGCCTGAGACCTGAGTCCATGTTCCATAAGGTGTAGAATCATAGACAAGATCCTGATGAAGGAGAACCAAGAACCTTAAAGGACATACATTCAAAACCATCCTCAGCGACCTTTAGAAACACAATCTTATCATCAGTAGGACATGATGGGCTCTGAAAGAGTTAAGCCAGAACATAAGGAAATTTGAGAGGAGAAATTCCTCTGTGTGTCGCGAGCTCTCTCTCTTTATAAAGACATCCTAATCTAGTATGACCTCATCTTCACTTGATTACATCTGCAAAAGCCCTTTTTCCAAATAAGGCCACATTTACAAGTACCAGGGTTAGGACTTAGTCTTAGCCCGTTCGGGCTGCCATAACAAAAGACCACAGACTGGGGCCTTATAAACAACAGATATTTACTTCTCAGAGTTCCGGAGGCTGGAAGTCTGAGATCAGGGAGCCAGCAGGTCACAATCTGGCGAGGGCACTCTTCCTGGTGGTTCAGAGCTGGTACCTTCCTGCTGTGTCCTCACAAGGTGAAGGGGACTAGGGATCTCTCTGGAGCCTCTTTTATGAGAGCATTCATCCCATTCATGAGGGCTCCCAAGGGCTCCACCACTAATACCACCATCTTTAGGGGTTAGGATTTCAACCTATGAATTTTGTTGGGGGGGGACACAAACATTCAGCCATATTAGACTTCAACATATTTTGGGGGGGATACAATTTAACGCACGACAATGTCTAACATAGTCAGGGGCTCCTGTGAAGCCATTTTAATGCTTCTTTCCAGAATGAATCATCCCCATTCGCGTCCAGATGACTGGCTACTTTAATCTAGAGCTGAGCTGATGAAACAAGGTGATACTTTATTAATGATGTTATATTAAAAGTCATTTTAAAAATGAAAATAACACACGCCCATGGTAGGAAAAACCAGACCATACCGAAGGATTTGCTATGAAAACTCCTAGAGGAAAACATCATTATCTGTTTTTTGTATGTCCTTCCAGATAGCTACACACATTTATACACTTTTAAGAAAATGCGAGCATAGTATACACACCACCCCGTGCCTCTCTTTTTCACCTGACAAAGCACTGAGGTTCTTTTCACATTAGGACACGTGGTCTACTGCCCACACCGGAGTGAATTAGGTTTCTCCAACTTAAGTGTCTCAGAAAAGACAAAGGCACAACCCAAATGCTTTGCTTCTCGAGTAATGATTTGTTTCTATTGTGTTTGGGTATACCCAGATTATTTGTTCATTTATTCGAGAAATGAAAACAGAGGTAGAAAAGTAGAGTCTAATACCGTCTTAAGAGATTCTCTTATCCCTTCTATGGGTGGGTTCAGTCATCGCACTGAAGCGAGCACAGAAGGGCTGGAACCTCTGTGCTTAGAAGAGCGGATGGTAAGAAGAGGTTGGCTGAATGAATGAACAGTTCAAACGATAACAGATGCTTTGTTTAACATCATACCTCATACAAAATAATGACTGTACTTCTGCTGCGCTAAAGAGTTTTACTGTACCATATGTAGAACAAGTCGTTCCATTAACATCCCACCTGAGAGGTCTGATTGGTTGAGCAGTATTCAAGGCTAATTAAGAGAATAATGTTCAGGGTCTTCCCTGGTGGCACAGTGGTTGAGAGTCTGCCTGCCAACGCGGGGGACACGGGTTTGGGCCCTGGTCTGGGCGGATCCCACATGCCGCGGAGCAGCTGAGCCCGTGAGCCACAACTACTGAGCCTGCGCGTCTGGAGCCTGTGCTCCGCAACAAGAGAGGCCACGATAGTGAGAGGCCCGGGCACCGCGATGAAGAGTGGCCCCCGCTTGCCGCAACTAGAGAAAGCCCTCGCGCAGAAACAAAGACCCAACGCAGCCAAAAAAATAAATAAATAAAAATAAATTAAAAAAAAAAATCCCCAACAAAACATGAATACATGCTGGTGAACATTCAACTAGGCTTCTATCCAGAACAGAGGTACATAGAGAAATCACAGCTCCTCTGAACTTTCCAATCCTTCTCCCACCCCCAGAAATAACCAGCTTTAAGGTTTGATGTGATTCTTTCCAGAACCACTTCTATGAAATTAAGAACGTGTAATTAACTTTAGTTTAAAACATAGTTTTAGCATGCTTATCTAAGTGTCCTTGGACGCTATGTGTGACTCTGTGCCTTATATTTTTTACTTTAAAAATGTCTCAGAAATCTTCCTGGACAGTACATGTAGCTCTATCTCATTCATTCAATAGTTGGCTAGTATCTCATAGTTTAGATGCCTAGATGTATCATAAGGTAACTACTGTTCCCCCCAGAGACCACAAAAGATTGGCAGATTTGATTATATAAAAATGCTAAACTTCAGAGCCATGAGCAAATATAAACAAGGCTGCCCCTGCCAAGTATGAGAAAGTTTAAGTATCAATAAGAATATTAACTGCAATGAACTGAAACATCATATGTGTGTAAATCTGTGATTTCACAGTGATAGTAAAACACTGTTACTTTTAGAAAATGTTAGGGAACCAACTGATTTTGAAAACTGGTAAATAAGGACAGAGAATCAAGTTTTTATTCTGCCTTTTCCTACACAAACATTACTTCAGGGTAATCCAAGAGTTGATAAGAAGTTTCTCTTTAGAAAAGTTTACTATCTAATAAATGAAGGAGAATCTCCCTCCTGAACCATAAGTATCCGACCTCCTCTCACAGCACTATGCTAGGGCGGTAATTTTACCTTATTTCTTCAGTCTCGCCCTATAAAGATCCCTCCCGATATTTTTTGGAGCCTGTTCAAACGACCAGGTCTTTGTTGCTGCTCTGTATTAGGAACAAAGCTCCTTTCCTCCGGAGCCACGTCTGTTCATTTTCCTTTTGCTGTTTTCTGAGCTCCCCTTGACTGGTACCAATGTGCATCAAAAGAACGCTCTTTCAGGAATATTCTCTGCACAGCATCCTCCAGAGACACTCTCATTTCCTTGTTCTCTGCAGTAATGTTTCTGAGCATTTAGCCCCATTTGCTCCTAATTTTAGCCTCCTTTTGGTCTTTCTACCTTCTAAGTTTTCCCAGCCTGGGAAAGCTTTTTCTAACATACTTCCCCACTGGATGCAAAAGATGATTTTTCACAGATTCACATTAGTTACAGGCTCTGCACTGACCCTGCCTGCAGGGCGAGCACATCCAGGGTGTGCTCGGTGGTGGTGGTGACATGGTGGAGGGTTGGGCGGGCCTCCTGCAGGTTCTCCTTGGGGTCTGGTGCTCACCCCGGGGGCGGGGGTGGAGGAAGCTATGATCCAGGTCCCTCTCAGTCCGAGCCCCTCACCCCTGGTAGAACTGGAAGAAATCCAGGGCACAGGCTGGGGAAGGGACTGTTGAAAGGGACTTGTTCGTGAGGGAGGAGGGCCAATCTGGTGTGCTGAGCACGAGGCTTCCAGAACCCAGATGGGAGCTATTTCTGAGGATGAGGGGCTTTGAGGCTCATTAATCCGACAGGAAGTCTTTTTTGGCTGCTGCTTCTCTTTCATTCAAGAATCTACACAATGGGGACTTCCCTGGCGGTCCAGTGGGTAAGACTCCATGCTTCCAATGCAGGGGGTGCGAGTTCGATCCCTGGTCGGGGAACTAAGATCCCACATGCTGCACGGCGTGGCCAAAAAAAAAAGGAAAAAAAAAGAATCTACACAATGGATAATCAACAAGGTCCTACTGTAGAGCACAGGGAACTCTATTCAATATCCTCTGATAAACCATAATGGAAAAGAATATGAAAAAGAATATATATATGTATAACTGAATCACTTTGCTGTACAGCAGAAATTAACACAGCATAGTAAATCAACTATACTTCAATAAAATTAAAAAAGAATCTACACAATGGAGTTTGAAAAACAGACCAACTGAAAGCAGCAGGGAAGATTTCACTGCTGAACTCTCCCTGGGTTTAGCTACCTGCTCTGAAAACAGCCACAGGTGAATACATCTTTCTCTGAATCACATGCTCCAGGCATAAACACCGATCACCTGAAGCCAATTAAGTCACAAACAGGCCCTCTACCTGCCCAAGACTCCCACCTGTTATTAGCAGCTGGGAAATGAAATGAATCCAGTTAACAGCAATGTTTCTACAGTTTTGTGGGATCTTGAAGTCAGCGGGTTTTAAGTTTGAGAATGCTGGCAGGTTATCCTGTGGCACACTCATCACCAGAAAAAATCCAACTCACTCTGGCTCATGAAATATTAAGGACGAGCTGGCATTACTTGCATTAACTTCAGCACAAATAGACCAAAAATCAGATCAAAGCTGTGTCTTCCACTTCATATGACACAGAAAGCTAACAATTTTTAGTAGCTAGTGGGTTTTAGAGGGAGAGAGCTTAACTCTACCTCTGTGCAAAACTATGAGTTCTCAAAATTTTCTCTTTTGGTTTTATTGTCTGAATAATTTCGGGACTATTTTAAGAAAAAGCTGGTTCACTGTTCTAGTAAGGGAAGTCAACCGAAAGCTTAATAATAACAATAGACTTTTTAGAATTATGATTACTCCCAGATGGATGCTTACACATGTCCTTACCTTTTAAAAAACTACTGATGAGGGCTTCCCTGGTGGCGCAGTGGTTGAGAATCTGCCTGCCAATGAAGGGGACACGGGTTCGAGCCCTGGTCTGGGAAGATCCCACATGCCGCGGAGCGACTAGGCCCGTGAGCCACAATTACTGAGCCTGCGCGTCTGGAGCCTGTGCTCCACAACAAGAGAGGCCGCGACAGTGAGAGGCCCGCACACAGCGATGAAGAGTGGCCTCCGCTCGCGGCAACTAGAGAAAGCCCTCGCACAGAAACGAAGACCCAACACAGCCAAAAATAAAAAAAAAAAAAAAAAAAAAAAAAAATTTATTTAAAAAAAAAAAACTACTGACGTATGTGACCAACTGTTTTTCAGTGACCTTGAATGGAAATCTTTACTATTTTGTTGATCTCGCTGTCGCCAAGTTTGTAACTTGAACCACCAAAGGTTTTAAGACTATGACAGTAATGTCTTTTTCTTCTGTTGTTACTAAATGAACATATTGTATGACAACTTTTACAACTGCCTTCGGGAATTATTAGCAATAATAAGAAAGTATGATTGGAAGGAAATTAATAAATTATGCATGCTTTTACTTGTTCTTTCTTAATACCGATCAACAATTACAGAGTATTTTGCCAAGTAGTGATCGAAATCTTGACCATGGGCTTTCCGTACCCCAGGAGGCCATGGGAGTTTCTCAAGGAGACTGTAGGTGGCTGCCTTCCCGATGACCGCTTAGCCCAGGGCACCTCTGGAAGAACTGCACACTTACTAAATCTTTGCTGTGGGGCTGTTTCAGGCAATCTTCAAGTCGCTAAAGAATGTGAATTCTCAGGTTTGGGTGAGAATTTCTGCTAGCTTTTTAGTATTTCAAGGAAATAAAGTAAAGCAAGGAATAGGCTCTCTAAGAAGAATTTCTGAGCCATCATTGCAAATTACAGAAAAAACAGGACAAAATATCTGCAACACGGAAAAATTAATGTCTAAGATGGAACTTATCATTCCTCGGGCAAACCCACCCATCCTCTCCCTCCTTCTACCTTGGTGAGCAGCGTTACTCTCTGTCTAGTTGAAGTTACCCTCAACTTCCAACTCACGGCAAAACCAGATGAAGTCTGTCTCCTGGATGTCCTTCCCGTCTGCCCCCTGTTCTCTCTCCACGTGCCGCAGCCCGGGCCCACATCACAGGGCCTTCCTTGGATTAGGAAGGAAGGCTCCATATCAATCACTCTGCCTCTTTGCTTGCCCCGGGTCACTAGAAAATGGGTTAAATTGTGCAAGGATGTCCTTTCTCCCTCTGAGGTTTTTCTATTTTACTCTGCCTTCTGAAGCATCATTGTAGGTGGTGAGACTTGTTAGGGAGGAAGCTGACCTTTGGATGAATGTGCTTTGGCTTGGGAAATACATTTTCATTTTGGACAGCTGAAAAGGGAAGGCTGAGGGACAGAGAGACAGACTGCCTGATGCTGCTCTGGCTTGGGCTCTGAAGAAGCACGGAGAGGGCCAGGTTGTCAGCCTGGGTCGTTGGGTTACAGACCTTGCCAACATCACAGGCAGAAGCCAGTCGGGGATGTGGTTCGCTTCTCGCAGTTTCTTGTGTGCTATGGCTCAGGGACCTAACCGTTGTGGAAGGTGGCTTGCTGGAGTGCAGCTGTAGCCAAGGTTAAAATGATAATCTGTATATTCTCTATATATTTACAGAGAATACAGACCCTGGCAAAGCTGTTCTCTGCTTTTGGGAAGTCAGAAGAGTGCTTGCCTTGAGGAGGGAGTTCGGGGAGCTGGTAACGTGCTGTTGTACGGTGCGGGCGTTCGTTACACAGGCGTGTTTGGTTTGTGAAAATGTACCAAACCATATGTGCGCTTTTCTATTTGTAGGGCATCATTTTAAAGAACGCTCAAAACGCAATCGGGAAAGGCTAGCAGGAGACAGGGTAATGGAAGAAGGGGGGGGACCCCGCTTTTATCATCACCGGGATACCTGTCCCCGGCCAGGGCACTGACCGCATGAGCCTCGCAAGGACCACGGGGCAGTGAACACGGGCCTGGGAAGCCCTCCCACTCGAAGCAAGCACGACAGACTCCAGATGCCTGCTTGCCCCTCTCTCCTATTTAGGTGTTCCTTCGTGATTTTCCTCTGCTGCAAGGTGTTTTCCTTGTCCTCCCAGCGTTGTTGACCCTTGTGTCACAGAACTGGGAAGCATTATGAGGAGGAAGCTTTCAAAGAAAACTAATGACTGAGGTGGTGTCTGTCTGATGCAGAAACCCTACACAGGGCTTTGCCTAAATCTGGTGTCCGATAGGCACAATCATGCTTACTGCAAAGGACTCTCGTATTGTCCAGCATCCTGGGATACTGTCAGCAAGACACTGGGAGAAGTGGTAGAGGGGATCCCTTCTAAACATCCTTCCTGGCTGCTCCGTTTCATGGTTTCCCAAATGTTGAAAATATGCCAAGTCTTTGTTTGATGGCTTCTCAGGAGGTTCAGGTAAAGAGCGACCCAGTTATAACTCTAGCGTAAAGAGGTTAAAAATACGACTTGCGTTTGTTTTCAAAGTGTTCTCCTGTTGAACTGATCACAAACGTGTACTGAGCACCCCCTGTGTGCATCAGCGCTGCAGGCGCTGGACCACGGGGGTGAACTAGACTGCTTCTGCCAAGGGTTCCAGTGAGAGAAACAGACACAAGCCATGAAAACAAGTAGGTTGGAGAACTACGGGTCCGAGAAGTGTTGCCAAGATGGGAAATGGTTGAGACCCTAGACCCTAGAGCATGACGTGGGGACGACAGTCACAGTCAGGGTCTCGGGGGTTCTCTGAGGAGGGGGCACCTGAGGAGAGGACTGTGGCGTGGTGTGTGGGGCGTGAGGCTTCTAAGAAGGAACTGCAACCACGAATGAGATGGGCATGTCCCTGGACCATGCAGGAAGTGCGGAGGAGGAAGGATGGAGGCTGCTGAGGACAGGTGAGGACAGGTGAGCACAGGTGAGGACAGGTGAGCACAGGTGAGGACAGGTGAGCACAGGTGAGGGCCAGGGAGGGGGGAATGGGCCGGAGGCCTCAGAGACCAGGGAGCTTGTGGAGGAAAGGATCAGAGCGGGCGAGCGGGCGGGAAGGGTGGTGCGGTCCTGGCGCGGGGATGGGGTCTGAGGATGAGGTTTCCCAGGAGGTGCGGGCGGTCATCGCCGACTCCAGGGATGGCTGAGGTGGGGGCTGACATGGGGGACGGCAGTGGACTTCTGGGGTCGAGAAATCAAGGCGCTGGGAGACCAGAGTACAGCACAGGTCATTGCCAAGGATGCTGAAGAAATAGGAGAATGATGACAGGAACGGCGCTGGAAAGGAAATGATGGCCACACGCTAGAGTCTTCTACGTGAGGGGCAGGGACCCGAGGGCGAGCAGGTACTGGAGGGAGTGGTACTGGTGGTTCGGTCTAGGACGTGCATTTGGAAGAAGTGTTTTCTGTATTGTGGTAAACGCACGTGACAGAAAACACACCACTTTAACCATTTTTAGGTATGCGGCTCAGTGGTGCTAAGCGCATTCACTCTGTTTTCCAACAACCCTCACCTCCATCCACCTCCAGAGCTCTTCTTCTTCCCAAATTGAAACTCTGTCCCCATTAAACACTGACTTCCCCCCTCCCCCAGCCCCTGGCACCCACTGTTCTACTCCCTGTCTCTGTGAATGTGACTCTTCTAGGTTCCTCAGATACGAAGAATCGTAAAATACGTGTCTTTTTGTGACTGGCCTACGTCACCTAGCATAATGTCTTCAAGGTTCCTCATGTTGTATCCCGGGTCAGACCTAAGAGGGAGGGTTTTGGGGGAAGACAGTGAGGAAGTGTCTTGGAAATGGCAACGGGAGCAAAGAGACACCCATGTGACTTCTAGGAGTGGACGTAAATGGTGCAATTTCAGCAGAAGAATGTCCCCGATTACCAGGGCCGTGGGCGAAGCACTGTCCTCGGAAGAGTTGCCACACTTCAGGGAGAGACAAGAGGGGAGGGACATCGGGGGATAATGTGGAGAACTAGGGGCGTCTTGCTGATGACTCACTGGGTCCCGGGGAGCACAGCGGGCGGGGTGGAGGGGCACCTGATGAGGCCAGATCACGGGACGAGCAGCCCTGCGCTCACCAGGACCAGAGACGCCCAAGGGGGTTTAACCGGGGGCTCCTGCATGTCTCGGGCTTCCAGCCCACCGCTGGGACTTACAGAAGGATCGCTGGAAAACATGAGCAATCGATCAAGAATTTTAAAAAGTCCGTGTAGTGGGAACGTAGGAAAAGCCATCGTGGGCTTTCAAGTCAGAGGTCCTTCCAGTCTGACCTTTGCACTTGTGAGGCCTGGACCAAATTCCCTCACCTTTCTAAGCCCCCCGCCTCCTCATTTGTATGATATGAGCCACACTGAGATTTGATAAAAGTAGTAAATGAGAGAATGTACATGAAAGGTCTCTGAGACCATGAAGTGCTAATCCAATGCCATAACTATTCCTCTGACTTAGTACTTACTGATGACACTTAATGTAAAAGACTATGGTAAGTCCTTAAATTGTGTTCTAAGATCATAAACAAATTGATCCTATGCCTTTGGGTCTATATTTGGTGGAGTCAACTAGCCAGGCCCCTACCTGTTCACTCTCAGACATCTGGCACCTTGACCATTCACCAGCCTACAAGCAACCCAAACTGCCTCTGAGGGAAGGCAAGCAATGACCAAAATAGCGGAGAAAAGCTAAGGATGGGAGGACTAGAGAAGTGGGATGTAAATTTGTTGGCCTGTCAATCAGAGCAAAAGAGCAGTTTTGTGCTTTCACTGGGGAAGCCCGAGGAAGGCCCACTGGGGACGGAGCAGGAAGAGGCGTGGGTCCAGCCCTGGCTTGCCCACCGTCAGGCTTTGTGACCTCAGCAATCGGCCACCTCCCTGGGCCTCGGCTTTCTCACCTGCAAACTGAAGGAGCAAGATGCTCACTAAGCTCTTCTTGTTATTCTACGATGCTGTCATTCCCTGGGTGAACTATGCAAACATTACCAAATGAAAAAAGCCAGATATAAAAGGCCACATATTGTATGATTCTATTTATATGAAATGTCCAGAACAGGCAAATCTGTAGAAACAAAAAGTAGATCAGTGGTTGCCAGGGGCTGCAGGAGAAAGAGACTTGGTGAGTGACAATTAACGGGGGTAGGTTTCTTCTTAGAATGATGAAAATGGGAAAATGTTCTAAAGTAGATTATGGTGATAGTTACACACTGTGAATATACTAAAAGCCCTTGAACTCTGCATGTCTAATGGGTGTGACCTTACATAAATCACTTGCCTGAGCTGAGCTTCTGTTGGCCAAGTCATTCCCACTTTCTGTTTCATGAAGTTCATTTGAGTCGGGTACAGTAGCTAATTGGGCATTGTTCATTTTGTTGGGTATGACAGTGGCATTCCATGACTGACAGCTGAGACACATCAGAAGAGGAAAGAAAAATACCCAAGGAAGAAGGGAGAGAGAAGACAGCGGGGACCAGCGGCCGTGCTGGGCTGGTGTGCCCGAGCACAGAGATGATGCTGGGGAGACAGGGATAAGAGCATCCCACAGCGTTGGGGCGTGGTCCATAAGGGGACCGGTGCCCGGCTCCGGAGGGAAATGCTACATCATAGCCCAGAACCACGGTATTTATCAGAAATCTTAAAGTATGTATTTGGGGGGGAAAAGTGCCACGGAAATCCTTTCCCTGCACGTCCCAGTGCGGAATGCAGATGAACATGCCGGGCATGTTACGTAGCATCCCAGGGCTCTCCTTTATCGACACGGGTTAGCACCAAGGTCAGGAATGCAAGCTCTTTCCCTGGTTAAAAGCACTTGAGTGCTCTTTGGCCCAGAGAATTACAATATTTATAGTCTTTCCTACAATCAGCAGGGGAGAATTGGGTTCCCAAAGTGCATCCCGAGAAACAGAAATGCGTAAAAGGTAAACTACTTACATTTCAGGTTTTATTCAATAGAGAAGACAATGGGTAAGTGCAATTAATGCCACGTAAGCCCTGTGTTCAGTCTCGTACATATTTTATCTCTATCTCTGCCTTGAAAATCTAAATAAAACTAGAGCCTGCAGGGTATCGTGTATTACGCATACTTCAATGAAACCCTAAGAATGTGAATTGAAATTTCATGTGAACACAGTGAGAAGGCGGCCATCTGCAAACCAAGGAGAGGGGCCTCAGGAAGAACCAAACCTGCCCACACCTTGATCTTGAACTTCCAGCCTCCAGAACCATGAGAAAATAAATGTCTGCCGTTTAAGCCACCCCGGCCTGTGGTATTTTGTTATGGCAGTCCTAGAATACTAATATAGTCAGGCATTAAATGATGTTAAAATATTGTTCATTTTGTTGGGTGTGACAAAGGTATTGCTATAATTATATGGATATCATATTTTAAAGTGTGCTTACTATAAGGTTATCATGTTTCTTAAAAGTAACATTCGTTTTTGTTTTAACTGTCTTTAATAAATAACATTTATAATGAAGCTTCCTATCCTTGCCCCTAAATTATGAGCTGGAGCTATGGAAACTCTTATGGATGAGGCGGCCTTTCCTTCTCACAGGTGAGAGCAGGAACTCAGCCGGTGCTCCGGAAGCTCGCTGCACTCTGGCCCAGTCTGCTGGGGCGCTCCCGACTCACACTGTGTTTGCTGAGCACAAATCCCACACACAGCGGGACTGGATGAATATTTGTTGGTTGAAGAACTTCTTTTCCACCAGTTACAGCAGATGGGTTATGAAATGTATTAATGTATATGCAAATTAAGGATAATAAAAAGGTACAAAAAGGCGTGTTCAGAAGTAACTAACTAGCCTTTTCTACTCATTTCAGGTCTGTCTGGGCAAGTTTTCTCTCTTTGTCTCTTTTTTCACAGATTCTACTTTTCCCCACAGAAAATTCTCCATGATCCCTTACTGAATGGTAGCGTTGGGCTATTCAGACTTTGCCTCACGTACATTATTAGTTAGAATTTTCATCTATGACGATGATCCTATTATAAATTATATGAGATATCCAGCTCCCATCCTATTTAAAGCTTTTAGGCTGTGAGTAATTTGAATCCCTAAAAGCCTTCAGCATCTGAGCTCTCATCCCCAAAACCTTTGTGTGTATCACTTCTCTCTGGCCCTTCTTCATTGGTACTTTTGGGGCTTGTTAACTGTCATTAAATTTTTCTGTTAGCATGAAAATGCTAAATGTTGAAATGGTGGATACCAAAAGGAAACTTGTTAGATCCTTCGATTTTATTTCCTATAGGAGATTATCTTTAAGTGGATCTTTGGTCTGTCCTTCTGAATTTTTACTTTTTTTTCCTTGAGAGTACATTATTTTTCTAAGAAATGTCATTGTTATTGGTTGAACTTACTTTCACATGGGCGGTTTCCTGCAAGAACCTGGTAATACTCCACACTGACATCTAGGTTACAGATCAGAGGCAGGCACACATATTCTGTAAAGGACCGGAGAGTAAATACGGTAGCCTCCGTGGGCTCATTACAGCTGTCAACTGCCCCATCAGCCCCAAAACTGTCACAGACATCACGCACATGAACGCGTGGGGCTGGGTGTCAATAAAACCTTATTCATGGACACCGAAATTTGAACTGCATAAAATTTTTGTGTCACGAAATGTTCTTCTTCTTCAATTTCCTTCCCCCAACGATTAAGAACGCTAAGAACTACTGAGCTTCCGCGTTGGTGAACACCTGGAGGAGCTGGGAGGGTGGGGCAGCCAGGGAGGGGGGCAGCTCCTCGCCCCTCCCCCAGGCCTTGCCCTCAGACTCCTTCCATTTGGCGTTCCTGAGTTACTGATACCCTCCTCCCCGCCCAGCAAGGAGGGAGCCTGCCAGAGCTGCCACTTTTCCCTGTGTCCCCAGCCTGCAGGCCCACTCCATCAAGATTTTGGACTTGCTAAGTTTTGTGAGCCAATTCCTCAAAAGCAATCTCTCTCTCTCTCTATATATATATATAAAATAAGTAAGTAAACAATGTTTAAAAATATATAAACCTTTCTTAGTGCACAGACCATAGACGGACAGGCCGTGGTCTGGCTTTGGACATGGGCCTTAGTTTGCTGTAATAAATACATGGAAGTGCACAGACCATAGACGGACAGGCCGTGGTCTGGCTTTGGACGTGGGCCTCAGTTTGCTGTAATAAATACACAGAAATGCTCAGCAGACTGTTTACAGCATGAGAAAAGGAGGTGCAGGTTCTACGGCAGAAATAGCCACTGATTAGGCTCCAGAATTTCCCGCCACGAGCCCCCGACGGTTAGCGCCACAGCACAGACTCACGTTTCCGCCTCTAGCCCCCCGCCAGCCCCTGCTTTCATAACACTCCAATCCAGCTGTCCCCTGGCATCACAACTGGAGCTCTTGTGGACGTCTCAGACTCCAGCGTCTAAACGGACTCAAGTCCCACCCCCTGCCCCCGCTGTTTCCTCCCCTGTCTGCTTCGAGCCCATCCACGGTGCCCCAGCCACTCACGTCCCAGGAGTCGCCTAGACTCTTCTTTTCACCTCACTCATTGGTAAGCTTGCGCCCTCCTCTCCAAACCCACTGCACACCCTCCAAAATGCATCTCCCTCTGCTCTATCCCCCCCAGATTTTTGGCTACAGTGGCAGAGATGAGTAGTTGCAATAGAGACCGCATGGCCCTCAAGGCCTAAAATAGTTAGTTTTAAAATAGAATCCAGACTTTGTTAGTCCCCTCCTGTGGCCGTCAATGGTAATGCATGACACCAGAATAAAATCTCAACTCTTTATCAGAGCCTGCTTTTTCCCCTAACAATCTCCAACGAATGCACAACTTCCCCTCGGCCTAAATGGGCAAAGGTAGCGGTAACCACACCTTACTCCATTTACTCTGGGGAGCTGTCCCCACGCGGACTCAAATCCGCGCCGTCTGGCTCCAGGCACCGGTCCCTCTCAACACCCGCACAGCATCACCCTTCGCACCACAGCTGTGCGCAGGCTACGGTCACACAGACTGGGGTTGTTTTGGGACGCCCATCGGTGGTCTGCTGCTGATCAGAACGGGCTAAGGGACAGGCCAGCACACGGTCACCCTGGTTCCATACTGCCTTCGTGTTCCCAAGACAGTTCCCGGCGGCCGGGCCCATGGGACGTTTTTGTCTGCTGTTCCTAGGGGGTATGTGACAGGATCTCTGTTCCCCAAGGTTTTGGTTTTCTACAATTTGCACCAAAATATCTCCTGAATTTTAGGTCCCCATGCCCTCGGCATGAAGTGTTCGATGGCTAGTGTGCTGAACAAGCAGATCTAAAATGGAAATGGATTGAAATGTTTAATGGTTATGCATTTTGGACTCTTTGTAGGGAACCACAGCCATTCGATTCTCCTTTTGTGAGACCACATAAGGCAGTCAGACGCAGGGATTTAGGAATAAAACCCCCATCCTAAGGGATGCATAAAAAGGCTCATAAAGGACCAATTTCCATTAAAAAATAATCTCTATGTAGTCTCCTGATTCTCAGACTACTTTTGATATATTTTAACAAATATGTGCTCTAAGTTAGAATTTGTAGTTTTATTTCCTTCATGATTTTGAACACATCATTAGAAGATAAGGGAAAAAATAATATGTCTTTTGGGGGTTAGTTTATGAGATGTGTTTACCACAAACAGGTGAGTTATGCATGTTATTAGATTTTGCATACTTTTTTCATACCTCTTTGTGCCATTGTATTCACCCTCCTTTAACCCACATTTATTCCACCTGGTCTGGTATGCTGTTCAGTTGTTTTTGTTAATAAGTACTTCATTTTGCCAAAAGAACAGTACAGAACTTCCAAGTCATTTAAAGGTCTAGAAATAACTTACTTGCTTTAGTGGAAACTTAGCTCTAATGAGAATTTGATAAATTCTAGGTTGTTGTAAACTAGACCCCATAATTCTTTTTTTTTTTTTTGGCCTCGCTGCACGGCATGCAGGATCTTAATTCCCTGACCAGGGATCGAACCCGTGCCCCCTGCAGTGGAAATGCGGAGTCCTAACCACTGGACCGCCAGGGAAGTCCCGAGACCCCATAATTCTTGTGCCTTGATTTAAATCTGCCTACAGATTGTAAAGAGTGCAGTCAGATGCTAGACCCGCAAAGCCGGCTCTTATCACGCTAGAGAACTAAACACAGATGCATCTTGGGCCTCAGGGATGCAGGCCGGGATGCAGGCCGGGATGCAGGCCGGAACGCTGTCCCACTGGCTGGGGAAGGGGCGGGCATTCGGGAGAGGCCTGCTACTCTAGAACCATCCAACTGCCCCCAGGACTACTATTTCCATTCTAAATTTAGAGTAGAACTTAATTGTTTCCATATATTAGTGAGGTCTTTTTTTTAAAAGAAACAAATGCTGAAGTCAAAATAAAAGAGCAGAGGGGTAACAGGAAAGTTAATGTAAAAATTAATTATATTTAAATAACATGGAGATAACATTAAAATTACTCACAACCCCACAGACTCTCCTCTGCAAAGATCAACCAGCTGTCCTTTCCAGAAAATACTGTTAGCCTTTTCTTCATATTTCCTAATATGGTTTTCTTGTTGCCAACATCTTATAATGAACCCTAGTGGATATAACACCAAGTAGCTAGATGTGAATTTTGCTGAGAGCAGACTACTTTGGATGTAATTCTTCCTGCCACTAAAATTTATTTATTTATTTATTTGGATTTATTTGGTCTAAAAAGACAAAGATTTTGGCAAAATATGAATGCATAAACTTATTTAGTAATATTTTCATAGATATTAAGTCATAGGTATAGGCATTTCATATCAAAGAACTTTTTTCAGCACCTTGTTTGAATGGTAAAAGTTTTAGAATCTGCATCAGATATAAATATATCAAAATATGTGTTTAAAATCAGATTATCCATGTTCAGGGGCCTAAAATAATGATGGATAAATATTAGAGGAATAATGATAACAGCTACCACTTAACTGAATACTCTCGTGAACGCTCTACTGTACATTTCTTGTTATAAAGTAAGTGTAATTATCCCTGTTGTACATATTTGGATCCGAGGCTCACAGAACTAGCAAGCAAAGTCAAAATTCACACCCAGTTCTCTTTCATTCCAGTGCTCATGCTTTTTACATCACACAACTGCAATCTGAAGCAGGAAGAGTTGCAGGGATTATAATGTACTTCTTTTCCTTCTAACATTTTTAAACTCACAAAACATGTATTGCATTTTATATTCATACACGGCAAAATTATGAATGTTCATTTTCTAAATTGCACTGGAAACAAATGATACTATAGAAAGATAAAAAATGTGATTCCAAGATAGAAGAAAAAGAAACTTAACTCAAGAAAAATGGTAATAGGTCAGCTCCTGAGCAACAACTAAAAATGTCAGATGGATAACTGAAATCCCATTTCTAAAGACATCAAAGAGCTGTGGAGGCAGAAAGGCTGAATTACCTAAAGTGTCTGAGGGAGAGCTCCTCCCCAGGGAGCAGTCTGTCACCGTGTGTCTCCTTCCCTGAGGGCATATGTGGACTCTGGGCATGGGCTGAGGCTAGAGTCTCAGATGGGAGAGCACGTCTCCCTTCAATAACAAGGTCTCCCTCAGACACACGGCTGCCCTCCTCGTGACCTTTACCAGACCGTGGAAGCCACCTGGGGAAGGCAGGGGCAGAAAGAAGCCTCTGAAGGTGAGACCGAGTCTCCTAGTCTTTCAAGACTGAGGAGATAGAAACCCGTTAGGCTCTAAATCCGAAGCCCAGGAGAAAACACCTGAGGAATGGGAAGTAACCGAGGTTACCTAAGTCTTACTAAAATTGCAACCCGTCCCAACCCATTTCAATACCTGTTAGGACTGAAGTCATCAGCTACTCATTCTCACAGAGCAAATCCCTCCAAGGGAGATTCCTTGCTGGTGGAAGATGTAATCCAAACCTACACGGTTTCTTTATATATGATGTCTACATACAACAAAAATTACTAGATATGTGAAGAGACAGAAAAATGTGATCAATGATTAAAAAACAAACAACAGGTACAGGCTCATAAAAACCTCAACACTGGATTTAGTAGGCAAGAATTAGATGGAAAAACTGATGAAAACATGGAGAATTTCATCAGAAAATTGAAATGTATTAACAAGCATCAAATGGACATACTACATTTAGAATAAAACAGTTTTTGAAATTAATGATCACTAGATGGTTTAACAGAAGACTGGGCACAGCAGAAGACAGGTCACGTGAACTAAAACACACGTTAAAAGAGAGTATTCAAGTTGAAGGAGAGACAAAAAATGGACAAAACCTAGGATCGAATAAAAGACATACGTATGATTTGAGTCTCAGAAGCAGGAGAGAAAGGGAGAAAACTGTTAAGAAGCAGTATCTGAAGAGATATTGAGTGAAAAATTTCCAAAGCTGATGAAAGAGATCAGTTCACAGATACAAGGAGCCCAATGAATCCAAAGCAGGACAAATATAAAACCACACCTAGGCACATTGTGTTCGAATAGCGGCAAGCCAAAAACAAAGAGAAAAATTTTAAATGAGCCAGAGAAAGAAGACATGTCACCTTCATAGAAGCATGACTTTTCAGCAGAAACTACAGAAGTAGAAAGGTAATGGAATGAGAGTGTAAAGGCAAGACACAGATTGGGATTTGCAACACACACACAGATTGACAAACAGAGACACACACACACATTTTTGACAATAACTTATATCCAGCATATATTAAAAACTCTTACAAATCAATAAGAAAAACACAGACCATACAACAGAAAAATAGGCCAAAAACGTGTAGAGGCAGTTAACAAGAGAAGATATACAAAAATGGCTGAAAAAAGATGCTCAGCATCATTAGTAATCAGGGAAATACAAATTAAAACCACAATGCTAAACCTCTGTGGACACCAGAATGACTACAATTAAATCAGTGAACAATACTAAGTGCTGGTGAGGATGTGAAGAATATATGTTGCTGGTAGGGGTGTAAGTTGGTTTGGCGTGTAAAAACCGCCAGTATCTAATAAAGCTACACATATACTGGATCTATTACCCAGCAATTTCATTCCTGAGCATCCAATGGAAATCAGGGCTTAATGTTTATCAAAAGACATGAATAAGAATGTTCACATTAGCATTATTCACGGTGGAAACAACTCAGACGTCCTTTAGGAGTGGAATGGAGGGACTTCCCTGGTGGCGTAGTGGTTAAGGATCCGCCTGCCAATGCACGGGACACGGGTTCGAGACCTGGTCCGGGAAGATCCCACATGCCGCGGAGCAACTAAGCCTGCGAGCCACAACTACTGAGCCTGCGCTCTAGAGCCCGTGAGCCACAACTACCAAGCCCGCGTGCCTAGAGCCCGTGCTTTGCAACGAGAGAAGCCCGCGCACCGCAACGAAGAGCAGCCCCCGCTCTCCGCAACTAGAGAAAGCCCGCGCACAGCAATGAAGACCCAACGTAGCCAAAAATAAATAAATTACAAAAAAAAAAAAAAAAGAGTGGAATGGATACGTGAACTGGGGTGTATTCACACAAAGGAACACTGCATTGAAAAATAACAATATATGCAACAGTGAATGAATCTCAAAAACATAATGCTGAGCTAAAGAACCAGCTGCAAAGAATATGTACTGTCTAATTCTAGAAGAGGTTCAACACCAGGCACAACTAATATGTGGTTTGGGAACTTACAACAGTGGATACCTGTGAGTATTCGCTGGGAGGAAGCAAGAGGGGATGTTATGGATACAGGTTGAGAATATCCTGTATCTTGATCTAGAGCAGTGGTGAGCCCCCAGGGCACATTTGGCAATGCCTAGAGACATTTTTGGTTGTCATTTCCAGGGAGGGGATGCTACTGGCATCCAGCGGTAGAGGACAGGGGTGCTGTTAAACATCCTGCAACGCACAGTTCAGCCTCCCACTGGGAGGTAGTCAACCCAAAATGTCCATAGTGCTGAGGTTGAGAAATCCTGATGCAGATAATGGTAACACGAGGGTAACTGAGAACGTGTACACTTTACTATAATTTGTAACAAACGAAGTTAAAAAAATCAGGACTCTCACAAAAATAGCTATAGTTCCTCACTGAGATTTAGAAAATGTACATGAAACTTCGTTTCCATTTTATAAATAGTCTAATTTATTAAAGAGTCCTAACCACCTGAACTTGCCAGGAACTGCATTAAGCCTGGAAGAACTAGACTCTGTGTGCAGTCCCTATTAAATGGAAAAAGTACCTACACCTTTCTATATAGCAGGAGATGCACAAATTAGAATCTGGGTTATCACAGAAATGGATATTTGTAGAAACACAATAAGGGTATATGGTAAAGTCCATACATCTGGGTTTCTCTTGCATCCACTACAATACAAATAGAGAAAAACATACATGTACTTTTAAAAACAATAGTCTCATAACCTTGATTCCAAGGATAATAACTTCTTGCCATTAATTATCAACAAGACTTTTACATAAATTAAGGAATCTACTGGTCCCTTAAATCTTATTATCACCACACCCTGAGACATAAAAGTCACTTAGAAGGGTTGGGTAGGGCATGGGTTGCACAATTCTTTCCAGTGTCTTGCATAAACGGAACAGCTATACAAGCCTGTGTGGATCTAGCCAAACAGCCCCACAAGGGCTGGAAGTGCTGGGAGTGTTGCAGCCTTAGGACGATGGGCACCACAAACTCGTGTTCTAGCTCTGGAGCAAACACCGTCCAGTTAACATCAGAGGTGATAGGGGCACAAACAGAGACAAACCAGAGAAAAAGATATTTCCCTCCACTTCACCGTTGGGCTGAGGTGCACGTGGTCAACGCAGGACCTCAGGAAGTCCAACTGCTGGGTGACTTTGCATGAGATGCTGTTGCCTAAAATCCAAACACCGATACGTACTTGAGAAGGATTTTACAATGTAAAGTAAAATTAATTAATAACTAGAAATCGAGCATTCCCAAACCATCAAGGTCAACTGGCTGTAATAATCATTGAAATAACTCGAGTGAAATATCACTGCTGGGCAACAGAGCATATTACTCATTCTTCACAGATGACTCCCCATGCAAATAGCTGGAATCTAATCAGCAGGAGTCTGTGAATTCATAATCACGGAATATCACCTTGGGCACTCAGTCATATCAGGCTTGGCTGTGAAGAGCTGCTGCAGAAGCCCATTCAATGGTACTGAGAACTGACTCACCCCGTGCAGCGCTGTCTAAACTCTCGAACTGGCTGCTCAAGGTAACATTCAGGGACCATCTCAGAAGTGCTGGGTAGTCGGTGACTCACTTGTACTGCACTAAATCCTAGGCTCTGACTCGGCGTGAACCCTGTTAGTTGCTGCTGACACTACAGGTATTTGAATAGAAGCTCACACTGTGAGTCACCTGTTTGCTGTACAGAACACCAATCGGCAATGTTCCCAGTTGAACGGTGATTCACGTTATCATCGTAATGGGACCTGACTTGATACGTGTGATTTCAAAACTCAGTTCTGCTGGACTGGCTTGGGAGCCTGCTAGAAAGTCACTCCCCGCTTAATGCCCTGGATTTCTGTCTAAGAACATGTGTCCAGAGAGGCAAAATCAAGGGTAAGACATCGCACTCACGACTGGAGAGGACCATGGCTTCCTTCTTCAAGGACGCAGGCACAGTTCCTATAAGTGCCTTCCCTGGCAGACACAGCATTCCTGTAAATAACTTTGCAAGGCCAGACACGCACGTGAAAGGCTCTGCCATGTAATTTCTAAACCGCTTATGTGAGGTCTGGACCTTTAAGCCACCAGCTGCGTCTGTTCGTGAAAGGTGAATGTCATTAGACGGCCACATGCAGAAATGAAAAAACAGCAGAACTTTCGGAAGTGGTGCTCAAGTGTCTGGAACGGAACCAGTCACCTGGCAATTGCATTAAAATAAGAAAGCTTTTTTTCCTTTTTCATGCTTGCTTGTCTACAAAATCTGGAATAATAAAATCTCCTGGTATGTAATCTTGAAAGACTTTCCTAAAAAGCTCTCTTACAGGAACCTTCAATTTTTAAACATTTAAGAAAAGCTCAAAACTGATTTCTAACGTAAAACCGCTGCAAGGGATTAACAGAATATGCAGCCAAATGTGGGACCTTAAATTCTAACGCTGGCTCTACCTCTTGCTTGATCTGGGACCTTCCCATACCTCAAACAAGTCATGTGGTCACATCTTCTGATGTGAGGGACCATGATAAAGTGGTCGGCCAGCAGTAGCCACATTACAGCCCGGCCTTTCTTATGTCGCTGATAACACATGCTTGTATATTTTTTCCTTATATCATACCTTCTGGTTTCCTATTTGTTAAAGGTTCATAAATCTGCAGTAAACAGGAAATCACCTGTGTGGTGTGTAAGAGGCCTGGGCAGAGTCAGAAGACCTAATTCTAATCCCATTTAGGCCTCTATTTAGCTGCAGATATCTGACCTTTAACCTCTCTGAATGTTTCCTCACCTGTAAAGTGAAGGAGGTACATAAGTAATCTGACTTTTATCATTCTATATTTTTGATATCAAGGGCATTTTGGCTAAAATGTTTACAATGATCTTAGAGAAGTTAGCATGTCTAGCTCCTAAGTTTCCACACTCTCTTAAGTAAAACTGACTCAGGGCAATATTTTAATGCAGACCTCGGATTTTCTGTATATACCATGACCTAATACGTAGTTTTAATGCATATCTGTTTTACAAAGTGAAATATTTTGAAGGTTAGAGATAATTTTCTTAAAATGCTATTTGAATCATTGTATATACTTCATAATTATTTGAAATAAAAGGGCCCAGATGATGTAGAAATGTATTGTTTTTAAATTTAGATACTGACATAGAAAACATTTTCTATTTTTCTAATTTTGACGGACATCTTCTATTTCATCACGTATACTCTTTATAACAAACAAAATGTGCATTTTGTTCCTGATCTTTTAATTTTGAAGTCTACTTAGCCAATTTAGCACCAATACAATAACAATAGTAATAGTAACTTCTGTTTGGTATGTGTCAGAGCTCTGCTGTATTAATTTACTGAATGCTGGCAGCCAACCTGTGAGGCAGGTTATTTTTCTTATCCCCATTTTACAGATGTTAAAACTACGGCACCGAGAGGTTAAGCAACTTGCCCGAGGTCACACCGCTAGGCTGAGATTTGAATATAGACAGTTACTGAGTCCAGGGCTCTTACCCATTAGGCAATATTGCCCCTCATGTGCGATACTGATACTGATACAAAAGACGCCACTTAAGGAACAGGAGATAAACCGGACGAAGCCCAGTAGAAAATCAGGTTGTGAGCAAAAAACTAAGAGTTTACAGATAAAGTCTTTCCATGACACATCTCCTTTGCCAAGGAGGAATTCACACTATTTCGTGAACTCGGACCCCTGTTTGGTCAGTTCCACAATCTGGAACCACCAGAAGTGAAAGAAGCCAAGCCACGCAGGGGCCCTGCGACCTGCGCTCCAGAGGAGCGGGGGGCTGACCCAGGACGGTAATGAGACGGTGCAGAAGCTTCCCGCCTCCGGGGCCACCGCGAGCTCCCGCGGGCGAGTGACTGCTGCTGGCCGCCCGTGGACGAGGGGCGCTCCGCCCGCGCTGCGGGCACCGGCTGCGGTCGCCGCAACCCGCGCCCTCCAGCCGATCGGCTGGGCGGGGGCGGACAAAGAGCGCTCGGCCTCGGCCGGATTCTCCCGAGGAAGGGATGTGGGAGCGAGTTCCCTCGGAGCGCCCGCCCCCTCCCGGCCAGAAACTCGGCCTCGGCGCTCACTCCTCCACCCGGCCCGCCTCGGGGGGCGCGGGGGGCTGAGCTGCTGGTGGGGCCGCGTCCCCCGCCCCGCGCCCGCGTCCTTCGCCGCCGCCGGGCTCGCTCGGCGCCGCGGCCGCCCGCCCGGGCTCTCCCCGGGCGCTGGCGACTCCGGGGGCTCTCAAGCCGCTCGGGTCTCCGCGCGCTGCCCCTCCCCAGACCCCTCCCTCGCCGCCCCCCTCCCCCGCTGCCCATCCCTTCCCGCCCACTTCCCCCGCCGCGGGAGGGCCCCGGGCGCACCAGCCCAGCCGGCCGGAAGCCCGCCGCCTCCGCGACCCCTCCCCCGCCCACTCCGCCCACCCCCGGGGGAGGGGAGTCGCCGCGCCCGCCGACCCCCCGAAGCCCAGTCCCTGCCGCGCGCCGCCCTCCCGGAGGTCCCCGCAGCCCGGGCGCCAGACTCGTTCCAACTTCCGAGCGCAGCCCCGAGAGCGCGGAAGACTCAATCGCCGGGTTCCTGCAAGAAAAATACCCGCGGCGTCCGCCTCCCCCCCGCCCCCCTCGGCTCGGGCAGAGCGTGGGGACGGTTCTGTCCATTCGGTTTTCCGAGCTTCAGTGGCGACACCGAGTCAGGCCCCCGGGGCCCGCGGCGGGCGCCCGCTTCCCGCCCGGCTCCTCGGGTCCCCGCCGTAGTGGCGCGTCTCCGCGGCGATTCCGGGAGCGTCTCCGCTTCTTTCCCACCTGCGCTCAGACCGCCCGCCTCCGGCGCCCGGGGTTTCCCAGGTCTGCTTCGGGTGTCAGTAGCCCTCCCACTCGCTGGCGCCCGGCCACAGAGGTCGAACCGTGCGGACGCCCCGGCGGAGCCCCTTGAGACACGGTCACACCCCAAGCCCCGCACGCCCTGCACGCTGACCCGCTCCCGCCACCTTGGTCCAGCCCAGCGTGCGCGCCCCGCCCGGCCCCGGCCACCTCCCGGCCCGAGGCCACAGGGCGAGTCCGGGAGGGAGAAGGGGGCGTTGAGCAAGTGGCTACTCACGCTTCCACGGTCAGCCCCGCGAGCCCGAGGGGGAGCTGCGGCCCGCTCGCCTCCGTCGGCCGTGCGCATGCGTCCCGCGAGTGCCTTATTTTTATGATAATTCTAGGTGCTGCCCTCGCTACGCCCGCGATCGCTCTCCCCGGCTTTCCTCTTCCTCTGGCTCTCCGTCTTTCCTGTCGCCTTCTTCTCCCCCCGCTCCCTCCCTCGCCTCTGCCTCTCCCCGCCCCTCCCTCCCCCCTCCCCGGCCGGGCCACCCAGGGCTCGCTTCCCTCCCGCGGCGGCGCGCTCCTCTGCGGCGGGGCTTGGGGCGGGGGACGGGGGTCCCCATCCATGCCGGGACCGTGGTTCCCTTTTTCAGCCCCGGGCTAGGAAGTACCGAGAGTGTGGGCGCCGCAGAGCCCCCTCGGCTCTCCCTATGCTCGGGCGCGCGGGGGCCGAGCGGGACCCCGGCGTGCGGGAGAGCGCGCTGGGATCTTGTGAATGGAGCGGGCGGGGGGAGGCACCCGTGTGTGCGCGCGGGGTGCGCGGCGCGCAGGGGTGCTCGTACCCGGAGGGTCCGGCCGTGGACTCTCCGCCTCTGGAGGCCGGTCCCCACCATCTCCCTTTCCCCGGGGTGCTTCTCCGGCTCTACCCCCGCCCCACCCGGCTGCAGCCTCCGCCTCCGGAGGTACCAAACTGGAAAGGGGTTCCTTGCCCCCTCCCCGCCTGCCGGAGCCGAAGGTCCCACCTGGCTGGGTGGCGGGGGGGTTGGCTAACTCCCGACTCCGGAGTCCGGGGAAGTGGGGGACCCGGAGGGTGGCGGGAACCCCGCCGCCGCCGCCGCCCAGCTCTGCGGGCACGGAGCCCTGGAGCCCCCGGTGTGCCCTCGGGAGACGCGATCTGACCTCCGGGCCGTGCGCCCGAGCTCGGCGGGCTAAACTGAAGCTGGAAGCCGACCTGACACTAAAATAACATCACGTCATTTCCTCCCTGGCCTCCCGAGCGCGCCGTAGCCGGGGGCTGGGGAGTGGGAGCGCGAGGAGGGGGCGGAGGCTCGTCCGGGGAAGGCTTGGAGGAGAGGCAGGAGAGCGATGCGTGAGTTCGAGAAGCGGCTTCGGGGAGGACGGGGGCTCCCCGCCCCCTGTTCCGTAGGCTCTGGGAGGAAGTGGCCCGAGAAGAGTAGCTTCGAGGGTCTCCTGGGAGGAGGGGTGTCCGGCGGGCCGCCGGCGCCTTTTCCGTGAGCGTTCTCGGCCGGGTCTCGACCTTCCCACCCGCCCCCCTCCCCTTCTCCCCTTGCTGGCGGGATCCCCTGCTCGCCCCACGTGGAGTGGGTCAGTCGGGGTTAGGGAGGAACCCGGGAAACTGGCGTCCCGCTGAGGCCGCGGATTGGGCGGCGGAGACCACAGTACTCACGGGCATGGGCGAGCTCTGCCCGGCGCCGGCGTCCTCTTCCCGGGGCAGGCGTCCCCCTGGGGGTCGGCCGGGCAGTGTCAGAGCTGCCCTGAGCAGGAGCGAGAGGCGGCCCGGCCGCTCCCCCTGGCCCGGCGCGAGCCCAGCGGCTGGCAGGGCGGGGAGCAGGAGAGAGAAGTCCGGACGCCGCCGGGGAGCCCCAGGAAGGGGTCGCTGGAGAAGGTGAGCGAAGAAGCGCGCGAGGCCGGAGAGCGTGCCGGCGAGGAGGCCGAGCAGCTTCGGGGCAGCGGGCGAGCCTGGGAGCTGTGCAGGGCCGGCGGCGGGCAGGGCGAGAGGAGGGGGAGGAGAGAAACAAAATCACACACCGTCACTGTCGGGTCCCGCTACAGACTGAAGAGAAGGTGCAGAGTGCCAGTTACTGCGGCATTTCGAGGCGTTACTTTCGGGGTGCAAGAGAAGGTCGGTGAGAGCAAAAGGAAAGGCCTCTGCTTAGAAGGGGAGATCCCCTTCTCTCCTTCCTCCCCTCTCTTCCCTGCTTCCCCTCCCTCCCATTCTCCCCCCACCCCTTTCAAACTCCTTGCTACTCAGAGTGTGGTCCCTGGGCCAACAGCTTGGATAATACCCAGGAGCTTGTTGGGAATGCAGAACCTCAGACCCTATCCTGACCTACAGCATGAGAATCGGAATGTAAACATTCCCAGGGAAATCGTAGGCACCTTCACTGTGAGGTGCTGTGTACAGGAGCGTCTGTGTTCACCTCTCGGTTCTTTGGACTTTGGATGAAGCTCTCCCAGTTCACTTTTGCAGCTCTGGCTCTGGCTCTGCCTCCTCTTTCCCCCTGTCCTTTCCCACCTTCCAGAGTGCCCAGAGCTCTACCAGAAGTTGGTATGAGGTTACTAGGTACTTGTGATAGGTGTCCAGGGGAGGCTTGGATACAGGCAGAAGACTGAGGGGTCCTCAGGCTGGTGGAAAAGGGACTGGCGATGTGACTTTGGTGGTGCTGGGTGCGGGGGTCAGGGGAGACCAGGACTTAAGAGCACAGTCTGCAGGCCCCCTTTCCACACTCGCTGTGTCCATCTTATTTCCCCGAACACAGGCCTTTCCACCCTCCACTTGTTGCTTGGGAGAGCTGAGTGGCTGAGGTTAAGATAAAAGTATTATTTTCTTGGAAAGCAGAGGGAAACACTAATTTAGAAGTCAGAGGCCCAGGGGTCTAGACTCATCCTTGAAATGAACTCCATGGCAAACCTTGGGAGATTCTTTATTCTTTGAGTTGGTCTGATTCATTTACGAAGTAAAAGATTGAACTCAGTGGCTTATTAATTTATTAATTAATTTATTTATTTATAGCTGTGTTGGGTCTTTGTTGCTGTGCTCGGGCTTTCCCTAGTTGTGGCGAGCGGAGGCTACTCTTTGTTGCGGAGCGTGGGCTTCTCATTGCGGTGGCTTCTCTTGTTGCGGAGCACAGGCTCTAGGTGCGGGGGCTTCAGTAGCTGTGGCACGTGGGCTCAGTAGTTGTGGCGCGCAGGCTCCGTAGTTGTGGCTTGCGGGCTCTAGAGCGCAGGCTCAGTAGTTGTGGCTCGTGGGCTCTAGAGTGCAGGCTCGGTAGTTGTGGCGCACGGGCTTAGTTGCTCCGCGGCATGTGGGATCTTCCCGGACCAGGGCTCGAATCCGTGTCCCCTGCACTGGCAGGCAGATTCTTCACCCCTGCCCCACCAGGGAAGTCCCTCAGTGGCTTTTTAAGGTCACCCGCCTCGTTCAGGCTCTTGTTTTGGAGCTCTCAGGGCTTCTTGGTCCACTAATACTTAGTGAAGTTACAAACCGGAACCTAACTCAGCCAATCCAAACAGCCCCCTCAAGCAAAACAAAAAGGCAATTTAATCTGTTGGTGAAGAGCGAGAGAAGTGGTTGCCAAGAAGAATGAAGGTGGAGGCGGGAAGCCGCGAAGGCGAGGGACCGGGCGGCGAGGCGCGGGTCCCCGGGGCGCGGCTGCCGCTCTCCAGGGTCCTGACGGCGGGAGCGGCCTCGGGGGCTTGGCGCGGTCCCCCCCGCTCTGCCCTGGCCGGGCCCGGCCTGCTTTCTTCCGCCGGTGGATGTCTTGTGGGAAGCGGGTGTCGGAGGGAACGAGGAAACCTAGCAACCCATTCTCATGCATGAGGCCCTTCCTGGGCCGCCGCCGGCCGCGTCGGCTGATTCTTCCTTCCCTCGTTTGTATGCGCCCGGCGAGAGTGGAGCTCGCTTTGCATTTCCGAGTAAGTTCACACTCTTTCGCTTCCCCTCATTACCTTTTCCTAGAGAACGGGGTCGTTCGCCCGGTATTTTCTTTCTCCGCGTGCAGACGGGCCTCTCCCCTCCCCCGCTCTCTGGACAGGCGCCGCGTTTATTTCAGGGGTTGGAGCTGGGAGCCCGGGAGGCTCCTGGATAAGCGCCAGCAGCTCGCTCGAGGGGGAAATGAGCGATTGGGAAAACGCTCGGAGCGGCACTCGGCGCCCAGCGTCTGTCTCCCGGGGAGGGCCGCAGGCGCCGCGCCCCTGGCCGGGGGTGGGTGGGAAGGGGGGCTCGGCCGCGGCGGCGCCCCTGGACGCGGGCGGGCCGCTGCTGACCCCGTGCGCACCTGCGGGGAGCGTGGGCCGTCGGCCGCGTCCGCTCCAGCGCGGTGCCCGTGGCCGCAGGCACCCCAGCGGACGCGGCCCCGGGCCGGAAGGACCGTATGCTAAGGATGCCCAGAGAGAAGCGCCGCGGTCCCCGGCGGCCCGGCGCTTGACCGCTCCGCCCGTGGCCTTCCCGACCGGCTTCAGGCACTCGCTGCACGAGGCGGAGAGCGCACGCCCGGCTGCCGGGGCCCGAAGGGCACGCCCCCGGCCCTGCGTGGGTCCCGGCATTTGCGTCTCCAGCTCAGGTTTCCGAATGGTTTTCCGAGAACGTGTGAACCTGTAACCTGACTCTCCCTCTCCCGCCCCAGCCCTGCTTCCCGAGCCGCTTGATGCCCCTTGCTGGGCACGCTTCATTAGGCATCCCGCTGCGCTGCTGCGCTCCGAGACAGAGACGCTTGGGAGGGAAGCAGGGGAAATGTTCCGGCAGAAGGGAAGTCCCAGACTCAGCCCCAGAAACGCCAAGCCCGGCTCCTGTGCGTCTCCGGAGAAGTCCGCCTTTTCCTCTTCCCTGGCGTGGTCTTTTCCCTCCGGATGAGCAGCCGGCTGCCCAGTTCTGTCTCCTGTCTCTGCGAGGGACGGAGGCTTCTCTGGCGGGGCTGTGAAGCATGACAGGTGTCGGGTGCTGAAACGCGTCCACTTCCTTCGGTCGTTCTAGCAAGGTCAGAGCACGGAGTGTCAATGTAGCCACAAAATTCGATCTGAGGAGAGGACTTCAGCCGCCGGCGGTACTGATCACTCCAGAAAGCCCTGTCTTCCTTTCAGGCCAGATTCTAGTTGACGGTCTGAAGGTTTCAAAAATTTAGCCGCCAAGGTGAATCATCTTGGCATCCGTATTCCTGAAAGCACTGCTCCTTAGGGATCCGGAAGACTTAGGGAGTACCTTATTCTGATCGAGTGTCCACTCGCCTAATTGATCATGTTGGTTATTGAACCATGCAGAGGAGAAAATCACCACACCCCTAATCAATACCAACAAAGTCTCACCCCTTTAAAAGGCAAATTGAAAATTTTTCATTCACCCCTAAATAGTACCCTTACATAAAGGAAACCTCCATGGCAGAATTAACCCACTTTATTACCAAAACATTCTGAGAGCTTTAGAATTAAAATCACAGTCAGAATGGAAATTGAAATTAGATTTAATTTTATGAGATGACCTATTTTTTCCTGAACTTTATTTTTAAAAATTCTATTTTGCTGTGGTTTAGCCGTACTATATACATTTTAATTTTCTATTGTTTGGAGAAGTCATTTTTCCACTTGGATCTAAGAATCTAATTCAGAGTGATTGAAAACTATAGAGGCAAATCTTTGCTTGTGCTGACTGTAAATCATGCAGATTGGAAAAGCAACAATAAATAAGACAAACAGACCATGGATACTAGAGTCACAGGTTAATATTAATTTGAGGCCAACTGAACAGTTAATCAAACGTTTCTATTAAGGTTCACTTAGAATTTTAATGTTGCTAGTGAAAGTACAGCTGGTGCAAAGAGTACCTCTGCAGCTCTTAATTACTTCTGACTTCATTGTCTTAATAACTTTCTAAGGCTTATGGGGAGGTGTCATAAGGAGATGTGGAATGATGAAGCAAAGGTAATGAGGAAGGTGGGCCATGAACAGAAGTGGAGTGAACCAGAAATGAGGGCCACTTAGGTGACATGTGTGTGTGGGGAAGGGAAACACTCCCAAGCTCTATCTCCTCTGTTTCCGCTGAGATAACGGGGCCTTCTGCCACCCTGCTGGTATTCCAAACCAAGTGAGGAGCTCAGGACAGAAGGTGGGTCTTTATTTGAATATATCCATATATTTATTTGAATTGTATCCCAAACTGAACTCTGATTTTCCCCTCCAAACTTTCTCCTCCTGCAATCTTCACCGTCTCAGTAAATGGCAACTTGATTATTTTAATTCAGGTCAAAAACATTGGCGTATCCCTGACTCCTTTCTTTCCTTCATACTCTTCAGTCAAATCCAACTGCTTCTCATATTGTCTTTTTTTTTTAATCTACTTTTAAAAAAAATAAATTTATTTATTTATTTTTGGCTGTGTTGGGTCTTCGTTGCTGTGTGCGGGCTTTCTCTAGTTGCGGCAAGCGGGGGCTACTCTTGGTTGCGGCGCGTGGGCTTCTCATTGCAGTGGCTTCTCTTGTTGCAGAGCACGGGCTCTAGGCGCGCGGGCTTCAGTAGTTGCAGCACGCGGGCTCAGTAGTTGTGGCTCACGGGCTCTAGAGCGCAGGCTCAGTAGTCGTGGCACATGGGCTTAGTTGCTCTGCGGCATGTGAGATCGTCCCGGACCGGGGCTCGAACCCGTGTCCCCTGCACTGGCAGGTGGATTCTTAACCACTGTGCCACCAGGGAAGTCCTGCTTCTCATATTCTCTTAACACAGCTGTCACTCTGTGTTATAGGCTGAATTGGGTCTCCCTCAAATTTGTATGTTGAAGTCCTAACCCCCAAGACCTCAGACTATCACCTTATTTGGAAATAGGGTTGCTGCAGATGTAATTAGTTAAGATGAGGTCTTGCTGGAGTAGGATGAGTCCCTAATCCAGTATGACTGGTGTCCTTATAAAAAGGGAAGGTTTGGACACAGACAGGTGGCAGCTTGAGGATTCTCTATGTATAGTATCATGTCATCTGCAAACAGTGACAGTTTTACTTCTTCTTTTCCAATTTGTATTCCTTTTATTTCTTTTTCTTTTCTGATTGCCGTGGCAAGGACTTCCAAAACTATGTTGAATAATAGTGGTGAGAGTGGAAATCCTTGTCTCGTTTCTGATCTTAGAGGAAATGGTTTCAGTTTTTCACCATTGAGAATGATGTTTGCTGTGGGTTTGTCATATATGGCCTTTATTATGTTGAGGTAGGTTCCCTCTATGCCCACTTTCTGGAGAGTTTTTATCATAAATGGGTGTTGAATTTTGTCAAGAGCTTTTTCTGCATCTATTGAGATGATCATATGGTTTTTATTCTTCAATTTGTTAATATGGTATATCACATTGATTGATTTGTGTATATTGAAGAATCCTTGCATCCCTGGGATAAATCCCACTTGATCGTGGTGTATGATCCTTTTAATGTGTTGTTGCATTCTGTTTCCTAGTATTTGGTTGAGGATTTTTGCATCCGTATTCATCAGTGATATTGGTCTGTAATTTTCTTTTTTTGTAGTATCTCTGTCTATTTTTGGTATCAGGGTGATGGTGGCCTCATAGAATGAGTTTGGGAGTGTTCCTTCCTCTGCAATTTTTTGGAAGAGTTTGAGAAGGATGGGTGTTAACTCGTCTCTAAATGTTTAATAGAATTCACCTGTGAAGCCATCTGGTTCTGGACTTTTTTTTGTTGGAAGATTTTTAATCACAGTTTCAACTTCATTACTTGTGATTGGTCTGTTCATATTTTCTATTTCTTCCTGGTTCAGTCTTGGAAGGTCATACCTTTCTAAGAATTTGTCCATTTCTTCCAGGTTGTCCCATTTTATTGGCATAGAGTTGCTTGTAGTAGTCTCTCGTGATGCTTTGTATTTCTGTGGTGTCCGTTATAACTTCTCCTTTTTTCATTTCTGATTTTATTGATTTGAGTCCTCTCCCTCTTTTTCTTGATGAGTCTGGCTAAAGGTTTATCAATTTTGTTTATCTTCTCAAAGAACCACCTTTTAGTTTTATTGATCTTTGCTATTGTTTTCTTTGTTTCTATTTCTTTTATTTCTGCTCTGATCTTTATGATTTCTTTCCTTCTACTAACTTTGGGTTTTGTTTGTTCTTCTTTCTCTAGTTCCTTTAGGTGTAAGGTTAGGTTGTTTATTTGAGATTTTTCTTGTTTCTTTTTTTTTTTTAATAGATTTATTTAATTAATTAATTAATTTATTTTTGGCTGTGTTGGGTCTTTCTTGCTGTGTGGGCTTTCTCTAGATGTGGCGAGCAGGGGCTGCTCTTTGTTACGGTGCGAGGGCTTCTCACCGCGATGGCCTCTCTTGTTGCAGAGCACAGGCTCTAGGTGCGCAGGCTTCAGTAGTTGTGGCCTGCAGGCTCCTGAGCGCAGCCTCAGTAGTTGTGGCGCACGGGCTTAGTTGCTCTGCAGCATGTGGGATCCTCCCGGACCAGGGCTCGAACCCATATCCCCTGTATTGTCAGGCGGATTCTTAACCACTGCACCACCAGGGAAGCCCCTTTTCTTGTTTCTTTAGGTAGGATTGTATTGCTATACACTTCCCTCTTAGAACTGCTTTTGCTGCATCCCATAGGTTTTGGATTGTTGTGTTTTCGTTGTCATTTGTCTCTAGGTATTTTTTGATTTCCTCTTTGATTTCTTCAGTCATCTCTTGGTTATTTAGTAACGTATTGTTTAGCCTCCATGTGTTTGTGTTTTTTACCTTTTTTTCCCTGTAATTGATTTCTAATCTCATAGTGTTGTGGTCAGAAAAGATGCCTGATATGATTTCAGTTTTCTTAAATTTACTGAGGCTTGATTTGTGACTGAAGAAGTGATCTATCCTGGAGAATGTTCTGCGTACACTTGAGAAGAAAATGTAATTTGCTCTTCGGATGGAATGTCCTGTAAATATCAATTAAATCTATCTGGTCTATTGTGTCATTTAAAGCTCGTGTTTCCTTATTAATTTTCTGTCTGGATGATCTGTCCATTGTAAGTGAGGTGTAAGTGAGGTGTTAAAGTTCCCCGCTATTATTGTGTTACTGTCAATGTCCTCTTTTATAGCTGTTAGCATTTTCCTCATGTACTGAGGTGCTCCTATGTTGGGTGCATGTATACTTATAATTGTTATATCTTCTTCTTGGATTGATCCCTTGACCATTATGTAGTGTCCTTCCTTGTCTCTTGTAACATTCTTTATTTTAAAGTCTATTTTATCTGATATGAGTATAGCTACTCCAGCTTTCTTTTGATTTCCATTTGCATGGAATATCTTTTTCCATCCCCTCACTTTCAGTCTGTATGTGTCCCTAGGTCTGAAGTGGGTCTCTTGTAGACAGCATATATATGGGTCTTGTTTTTGTATCCATTCAGCAAGCCTGTGTCTTTTGGTTGGAGCATTTAATCCATTCACGTTTAAGGTAATTATCGATATGTATGTTCCTGTGACCATTTTCTTAATTGTTTTGGGTTTGTTTTTGTAGGTCCTTTCCTTCTCTTGTGTTTCCCAGTTAGAGAAGTTCCTTTAGCATTTGTTGTAGAGCTGGTTTGGTGGTGCTGAATTCTCTTAGCTTTTGCTTGTCTGTAAAGCTTTGGATTTCTCCGTTGAATCTGAATGAGATCCTTGCTGGGTAGAGTAATCTTGGTTATAGTTTCTTCCCTTTCATTACTATAAATGTATAGTGCCACTCCCTTCTGGCTTGTAGAGTTTCTGCTGAGAAATCAGCTGTTAACCTTATGGGAGTTCCCTTGTATGTTATTTGGCGTTTTTCCCATGTTGCTTTTAATAATTTTTCTTTGTTTTTTTTTTTGTCAATTTGATTACTATGTGTCTCGGCCTGTTTCTCCTTGGGTTTATCCTGCCTGGGACTCTGCGCTTCCTGTACTTGGGTGGCTATTTCCTTTCCCAAGTTAGGGAAGTTTTCAACTATAATCTCTTCAAATATTTTCTTGGGTCCTTTCTCTCTCTCCTCCTTCTGGGACCCCTATAATGCAAATGTTGGTGCTTTTAATGTAGTCCCAGAGGTCTCTTAGGCTGTCTTCATTTCTTTTCATTCTTTCTTCTTTATTCTGTTCTGTGGCAGTGAATTCCACCATTCTGTCTTCCAGGTCACTTATCCGTTTTTCTGCCTCAGTTATTCTGCTCTTGATTCCTTCTAATTTATTTTTCATTTCAGTTATTGCATTGTTCATCTCTGTTTGTTTGTTCTTTAATTCTTCTAGGTGTTCTTCAGTTTTTCTAGGTCTTTGTTAAACATTTCTTGCATCTTCTCGATCTTTGCCTCCATTCTTTATCCGAGGTCCTATATCATCTTCACTATCATTATTCTGAATTATTTTTCTGGAAGGGTGCCTATCTCCACTTCATTTAGTTGTTTTTCTGAGGTTTTATTTTGTTCTTTCATTTGGTGCATAGTCCTCTGCCTTTTCATTTTGTCTGTCTTTCTGTGAATGTGGTGTTCGTTCCACAGGCTGCAGAATTGTAGTTCTTCTTGCTTCTGCTGTCTGCCCTCTGGTGGATGAGGCTATCTAAGAGGCTTATGCAAGCTTCCTGATGGGAGGGACTGGTGGTGGGTAGAGCTGGGTGTTGCCCTGGTGGGCAGAGCTGAGTAAAACTTTAATCCGCTTGTCTGCTGATGGGTGGGGCTGGGTTCCGTCCCTGTTGGTTGTTTGGCCTGAGGGAACCCAACACTGGCGCTTACAGGCTCTTTGGTGGGGCTAAAGGTGACTCAGGGAGGGCTCATGCCAAGGAGTACTTCCCAGAACTTCTGCTGCCAGTGTCCTTGTCCTCACGGTGAGCCACAGCCACCCTCCGCCTCTGCAGGAGACCCTCCAGCACTAGCAGGTAGGTCTGGTTCAGTCTCCTATGGGGTCACTGCTCCTTCCCCTGGGTCCTGACGTGCACGCTACTTTGTGTGTGCCCTCCAAGAGTGGAGTCTCTGTTTCCCCCAGTCCTGTTGAAGTCCTGCAATCAAATCCCGCTAGCCTTCAAAGTCTGATTCTGTAGGAATTACTCCTCCCGTTGCCGGACCCCCAGGTTGGGAAGCCTGACGTGGGGCTCAGAACCTTCACTCCAGTGGGTGGACTTCTGTGGTATAAGTGTTCTCTGGTTGGGAGTCACCCAGCCAGCAGTTATGGGATTTGATTTTATTGTGATTGTGCCCCTCCTGCCGTCTCCTTGCGGCTTCTCCTTTGTCTTGGATGTGGGGGACCTGTTTTGGTGAGTTCCAGTGTCTTCCTGTCGATGATGGTTCAGCAGTTAGTTGTGATTCCGGTGCTCTTGCAAGAGGGAGTGAGAGCACATATCCTTCTACTCTGCCATCTTGAACCAATCTCCAGAAATAGAATTCTGACAGAGGCTACAACATGGATGAACCTTGAAAACCCTATGCTAAGTGAAAGAAGCTGGACACAAAAGGACAAATACTGACTGAGTCCATTGATATGAGGTACCAAAAATAGTCAGACATACAGATAGAAAGTAGAAGAGAGGTTACTTGGGGCGGGGGGGAGAGGATAATGGGGAGTTATTGTTTAGTGGGTCCAGAGTGTTTGGGTTGATGAAAAAGCTCTGGAAATAGATCGTAATAATGGTTCCACAACCTTGTGAATGTATTTAATGCTACTGCATTATACACTTTAAAGTGGTTAAAATGGTAAATTTTACGTTATTTATATTTTAGCACAATTGAAAAAACACTCAAAACTCTTCAAGATGTGAGAGGAGAGGAGCCTAAGAAAGCCCACCAGGGGTGAGGGTGCGGGCAGCTAAGTTAATCAATCGTGGTTCTGCTGTAGAGTTGTCACCTACCTCTTGGGGTTCTCTCATTTTGATTTCTGCTGCCAAATAGACATTGCCAACTCTCATCCTCTTCCTAGCATTTAGTGAAGCCTAGGTTGTGATTTGGGAAAGTAGAAAAGGAATAGCAGACGCAGGGATTAGACCAAGAAGGGTCTTGTAAGCCACTCATTTATTCATTCTTTCAAGAAACATTAATTACCTGCTTAGTATATTCTTAAGTTCCAGGCAATGTCTTAGATGCTCTGGATTCAAGGTGAGTGGGGAAGAAAATGACCTTCTCTTGTATGTACTGAATGAGGGGGTGTAAGAGTCTAGGTAGACTGAATAGGGCAAGCAAGTCATAGTAAGGATTTTGGATTTTATTTTATTTTTTCTTTATTTTTTTTTGGCCACGCCATGTGACATGCGGAATCTTAGCTCCCCAACCAGGGACTGAACCTGGGATCAAACCCATGCCCCCTGCATTGGGAGTGCAGAGTCTTAACCACTAGACTGCCAGGGAAGTCCCTGATTTTATTTTAAAAGCAGTGATAATCAGTGAAAGGTTTTAAGCAAGAGAGTGACATCATGTGATTTATATATTTTAAAGACTCCTTTGGCTGCTTTGCATAAGAGTGAATTGGAAGAGGGCAAGCATGGGAACAGTGAAACAGGAGGCTTTGAACTGGTCCAGGTGAGAGAGGAGGATGACTTGGGCAGGTAATGGGAATAAAATAGAGAGAAGTGGACAGATATGAGATACATTTTAGAGAGAATTAACGGGATGTCAGGTGGATTCAATGTACAGGCTGAGAAAAAGGGACTCTAGGAAAATTCCTAGGTTTTCTGCCTTGAGCAGTTGGGTGACTTGCTGAAATGAGGAAGGTGGGGAGGGAAATCAAGAATCCAAGTAAACACATGTTTTGGATGCCTATGAGTCACTCAAATGGAGCCGTTCAAAAGGCTGTTGTGAAAGAGCCTGAAGCTCAGGGTAGAGGTGGGAGTCTTGGAGATGTAAATTTAGGAATCATTAGCATAAAATGATATTGAAAGCTATTGGGATTGGGTAAGATCCCTAGAAAGAGATGAAAAGATAGAACAAGGTTGAGTCCGCTTAAGGAGTTTGACACGTCCAGATGGAAATGGGGAGCACGGACAAAGTTGAATCAGGGAGTTAACACAGTCAGTTTTGTGTTTTAGGAAGATCTCTGACTTCTGGTGTCACTTAGAGGCAGGCATGACTCGAAAGAGGAGACCAGAGAAGAGGCTGCTGCGATAAATTTTTTGGGAGATGATAGTAACTTTATCTAGGAAAGTGTTAAAAGGGATGGAGATAACTAAATAAACGGATCAAGAGATAATTCTGAATAGTGTGGACAAAACTTGAAGACTGATTGGGGTGTGAAATGAGGATAAGATTAAGGTCAAGGGTTATGCCTCTAAATTTCTAGTTCAAAACCAGGCAGATCATGGTACCCTTTCACCATCATGAAAAAGTTTGGGGAACGGTAAAGACAGATTGCCAATTTTGACATGCCTAGACATTTCAAGCTAGATGGTGAGTAAACATTTGTACATTCATGTGTGGACTGCAGGAGAGAGAGCTGAATCATCACCCGTAAGCTGTCTCAAAGCTGTCGACACAGCCAAGATTAGCCAGGGAGAACGAGTTGAGTGAGAAAAAGGCCTAGGATGAAAACCTAGGGAATTTCCAATACGTCAGAGTCAATCAAGGGAGAAGGATTTGCAAAAGAGGCTGAAAAAGAGCAGCCGGCGAAGTAGAAGGAAAGCAAGGTAAAAGGGACGTCGTGTACCCTGTCCGGCAAGCAGGTATGTCTCATCTCCGTGTAACAGAAGGCTGCACTGAGACTCAGAAAGGTGAAATGGCCTCGCCAAAGACTCTTGTCTAGAAAACAACAGAACAAGTGTGAAGGAATTCAAGCAAACCCTGGGCTATCTGCTTTCCATCCTTTGGTCTTTAGTAAAAGGAATGACGTGTGTGCGTGTGTGTGTGTGTGTGTGTGTATGTACATGTTTTTATATACATAAGACCATCTCTGCAGGATACGTAGAAGCTGGTAAGAGTGGAGAGCGTTTGCCTTTATGGGGGAATGGAGGTTGCTGACTGGCCAGATGGAGACTTACTGTATTGTATGCACTTCTGGGCTCTGTGTTATTGTAACAGAGAGTGGGGTAATGAAGAGTTTGACTTCGTTTTTAATGCCTGACTGCTGACAGCTTCCAGGTGCCACCACTCTCCCCCTTCTACCCCACATCTGGGCGGCTGACAAGGGACACCAGGTGCCCTCTCCCTTGGCTCCTGCGGGAAGGTCCAACCAGGTAAGCCCTGGCCCTTGCCAAGGAGAACCCTCGGCCCGGCCCGGCCATGGAAACCCCAAGCAGATCCCCTTTCTCTGCTCTCTCAAGCCGTTTCTGGACCTGCTTCCATGCTGCCCTCCTCAGAGGCTGCATCGTGTGAGTAATAAGCCTTTCTATGCTCTCTGGTGTGCGTGTGACCTCACTGGTCTGGGCATCAGGACCACAGCTTGGGCAGGTGCCGGGCAGGGGTCCATCCTGCCTATGTGGGGTGACCACAGCAATCACATCCGTTCACAGCTGTGAGGTTGCACGATTCTCATTTCGAATATTTTAATTAAAAATGTAAATTAACAAAAACATTTTTAAATGGTAAGAATAAAAAAGATCCGTGTACCAAAGTCCCAAGACTTCAAAATCTTCCTCCCCCATTTTTCGTATTTGTTAGTTCCTGTAAGAGGCTGAAAAAGAAAAGAAAGGAAAATAAAAGTAAACTAAACTAAAGCCTGTGCTCTGTTTTCTGAAATATTCTGTATCTCCAGAGATCAGGAAGGGAATTCTTATTACATAAAATATCAGAAAATTAAAGAGAAAAATGCAAAACTCATATTTGAAGCTTTAGTGATGTTTTTCTGGGATCTCCAGCTCTATAAAAATTACCTCTGTATAAACTAGTATATTTTTTTAAAATCATGGATGATTACAATTCAAAAAATTATATATATATATATATATATATATATATATTTTTTTTTTTTTTTACCAAACAAGCTATTCCTAGGAAATAGTAGGCAGTCCCCTAACAAAATCCCCACTATATTTTACATACTTATTTTTATCATAAAAATAAGTGACATTTTTACCCTGATATATGAACAGTTACAAAATGTTCTCCTATATGTTACTTGACTAATCACTGCCCCCTGCCCCCATCTCCCCGCCCGCCTCCCCCGGCTGTTTAATGAGGAAACTGCAGACCAGTGAGGTTAGATGATGTGTGCTAGGACAAGCAAAAAGCAGAGCTGGGCCACCAGCCTGTAACTCCTGGCTGTGATGCTTTGTGACTCCACACCCAGGACATAGGGTCATTATTTACTGACGTCGATGACAGTAATCAACGACAGAGATACTGTTCACTCGTATTCCCCACATGCCTCTGGTAGTTTCCAGTTGTAATTAAGTACCTTTGACCACAATGATTCTCTTAGACCAAAATTCCCATTTACCTTTCTTCTCACACTCAGCGAGTAATGAGAATTCCAGGACTAGTTATGTTTCTAAACCTGCAGAGGAGATTGAATTACTAAGTTCAACTCTACAGGTACTAGGTCAGTTAACCACATGCCTGTTAATTCTCCATTTCCTTACTAAATTAATAGTCTGATTTACCTAAACTTAAGGAATAGTATTTTAGGCACTAATAGAGAAGCCCCTGACATATTAGATAGTAAGGGATACACACCAAAGTGAAGGCTTTAGGAGAATCTGCCTCATAATGTCAGACACCTTTGGTAAATTAAATCTATGGAGTCCATAATATTGTTATTCTAAACTGAAATGCAGTACAGTTGAAACTCAGTGTAATGTCCAAAGTCTCTATTTAATTATCTATTTTTTGCAAGAAAGCTTGCAATCTTAGCACAGCAAAGCTTTCCAAAATGATTGACCGTCATAGTCTAACATAATTTTAAATCACAGATTTCTTTTTCACTGCATATACAGTTTCTCTTAAGAAGATAAAGGAACAGGTCAACAAGGATTCAGATTGTGATATTTCATCCCAAGGCTTTTCAAGGCTTGATGTCAGTAACTTTGAGAAATGAAAAACCCTTTTGTTAAAATCGTAAGAGCCGGTGGAGGCAAGTATAAGGTTGACAAGTGCAGGGGAGAGAGACGTTCACAATCGTCAGTCTTCTGTTTCTTCAGTTGTGTACATGTATATAAAAGTTTCTAACACCGCTGTCGTTTGAATCCTAAGCACACGTACACCAACCCCAAGCCCACACCTTGGCCCTGCCTTGAAGTGGAGACACAGCAGAATCCACAGAGAAAGCTCTAGAGCGCCCCAAGCATGCACTTCAGCGTCCCCGCTGGGCTTATTAAATTACAGCAGACTCCTTCACAGGTCCCGCCTTGGCGTCTACACCGCGCCTCTGTCTAGTGTAATCCGTTCCCCTGCAGAACAGGTGACCTTTCTAAGAGGCAAACGTGATCGTGTTACTTCCCTCCCTCTAACCATTCGGTGGCCCCTCATGTCTCTACAGGACTTAACGTGGCATAAAAGACCTTTTGTGATTTGCTGATACTCCGTTCACTCACCCAACTTTCTCACTGTTCTTTTGTACTCCAGGCTCCAATCACATTAAGCATCCTTCGGTTCCTAAAATCCCCTCGTTCACTTGCATTCCTGCTCTCCGTATAAACTGTTCCCTCTGCCGGCATCACGCCCCTTTCCCAGTCGGGGCCTCCTCTTCTCTTCCTGGGCGATCTCCCACTTAGCTTTCAAGGCTCAGCTTAGATGCTGTTTCCCTGGGGATCTCACCAAGGCTGGGTCAGCTGCCCGTCTCCTTTCTCTGACCACAGCACTTCCTGCCCTCGGTGGTGACAGTGACAGTCCGTTTCCCTGTGTGGCTCCCAGCCCAGTGTGTGTCAGGACTGTGCCTTATTCAGACCCGTGCCTGAAAAGCCTAAAGCAGTCCTGGGACATAATGTGTATTCAATCAGTATTTGTTAAATGAACGAACTTAGAAATGACATGACCTGGATTTGATGATTGTGGAGGCTGTGTAAGGGGTACCTAGGGTTTTATCATGCTGTTTTTCTCTGCTTTTGTGTATATTTGACATTTTCTGTAATAAAAAGATTTTTTAAACGTCATGGTTTTTAACTTCTAGATGATGTGTCTCATGTCTTGTTAAATTGCAAAAGACAACAAACGGTGGGACAGAATCTGCCCCAATTCCATACACATACCTCAAGGGTATGCGTTTATTAAAATGGGTGTTCCGAGAAGGCCTGACGCCGAAGGGGACACCTGCACTCCATTTGTCCCCATCGTTGGGCCGGATCCATCAGTGTAACATTGGAGGAGCACAAAAATCAACAAACAGGATGGCAAGAACAAGGGGAGCCATTGTTCTGTCCAAAGCGGACAGCCTGTGACGGGCCGGGAGGGCTGCGTGGGCTCTGTGCTCCCCCAGTGGCTCCTTATGAACCGGGCTCTGTGCGAGCCTCACTGGGCTGCCCGAGAACTTGTCAAAGGGCCCTGATTTCTTCGAGCTGGACTTGGCTGAATTGGATGGCTTTGCCCGGCATTTTATTATTATTTTATTATTATTATTTTTTTAAATTTTTGGCTGCATTGGGTCTTCATTGCTGTGCGCGGGCTTTCTCTAGTTGCGGCGAGCGGGGGCTACGCTTCGTTGCGGTGCGCGGGCTTCTCATTGCGGTGGCTTCTCTTGTTGCGGAACACGGGCTCTAGGCATGCGGGCTTCAGTAGCTGTGGCTCGTGGGCTCGCAGTTGTGGCTTGGGGGGTGTGCGGGCTCTAGAGCGCAGGCTCAGTAGTTGTGGCTCGCTGGCTCTAGAGCGCAGGCTCAGTAGTTGTGGTGCACGGGCTCAGTAGTTGTGACTTGCAGGCTCTAGAGCACAGGCTCAGTAGTTGTGGTGCATGGGCTTAGTCGCTCCGTGGCATGTGGGATCTTCCCCCACCAGGGCTCGAACCCGTGTCCCCTGCATTGGCAGGTAGATTCTTAACAACTGTGCCACCAGGGAAGCCCTGCCCAGCATTTTAAAAGGAGTGTTTTCCTTGAGGAAGCTGGAGGCTGGCACCGACTTGAAATGACACATTTTGGGGCCATTCAGGATTCATAACTGTCATTAATTTCCTTCGGGACATGAGACATTTGGCTGAAGAAAGATTTTAACAGTGACCTCAGGTTAAAGAGGTCAAGAGAAAACTTTATATCTCTGATTAGGGTTTCACCCACGTGGTGGGAAGGAAGCAGGACCATAATGCATTTCTATCTACTAATCAATCGGCCAATCAATATTGACTGGGCTCTTACCACATGCCCAGCAGGTGTGAGGCCCCACCTGTAGAGGGGAATAACTAGGTTAATAACTGTGCTGGGAGAAACGGGCTACAGATCAAGCACGTGGGTCCTGGGGGTTCCCCAGGGAAGCCTGGATCCTTGGACGCACGTTGTTTTTTAATATTCAAAGTATCTGATAAAAAAAAAAAAACAACCAAATGAAATTATATGTGACAGGTATAATTGTTGTGATTTCATAGATGATAAAACCAAGACTCAGAGAATTAAACCCAACTTGGACCTGAATTCAAAGCCCATGCTTGCCATTCCAAAGACATTGCTTTATGTCATCGCACTGCCTGGTGGCGGTTTGGACCTGGGCGGGCCGGAAGGATGTGCGTAACCGAACTCCTGTAGCTGGCATAAAGGACGTCTTCGAGTCATCAGACTTCGATTAGTTACAACCCAGCCTCAAGTTTTACTCGTTTGAAATCCTGCAGTGCTTGCCTTTCCACCAGATGTCACCATTTACCATCCCTCACTCCCTCCGGTCTTTTAAAAAACAAGGGAGCACTGTCTTGCTGTTGGGATCCTTAGCATAGTGATTGCATCTGCGCCTGAGATGGAGGGCCGTGTGACAAGAAGGCCGCTGGGCGCTGAATCTTGACTCAGCGAGGAAGAATTTGAAAATGTAGTCAGCCTTCCACTTCCCCGATTTCCTACAATCCAAAGGCATTCTTTTTTTTTTTCTCCCCCTTGTGATTTCATGTCTGTAAAAAACAGCCCATTTCTGATGGACGAGCCAAGCAGTTATCTGGCCTTTGGCCGAGACTGCATCGGACAGAGGAGGCTCTGGGGTGAAGGGAGGACACAGGGAGGATGCAGGGCGGCCGCATGGGGCTGGGGCGGGACCAGGCCACAGCGTGGCTTCTGGGGAAGGGCCAGAGGCCGCCAAACACCGGGTCTCTCTCCTGCTCAGAGTTTATTCGCCCCTGATTACACTCTTGGAAGAGTTCATGCTCGGGGATCTAATATTAGCATTCCCTGCAGATTTTGTGAGCAGGAACAATACATTAGTTCATTTACATCTAAGTGCCAAATGAACTTGAACTTCCTTTGTTTCCTAATGGGAGAAACCAGGCCAGAATGAGAGGCTGAGATGCCCAGGGTACGCCTGGGGATATTGGGGAAGGAGTGGGCGGGGGGAGAGGGAGGAGAACTTCTCATCTCCTGGTTGGACCCAGGCTTATGGCTGTGGTGCCGGGGAGACCTTCTTTGCTTCCTTCCCTCATACCTTGCCTCTCTCAATGTTGTCAGAATATACATGGGGCAATGACGGGCCCCCAAAGCCTGGGCTCCCCCAGGGGCCAACAAATGACGGACATGTCTGGCTTTCTTCTATGAGACAGAAACTCTGGGAAAGGGGAGCCCTACAGACTTTGCTGACACTAGTGAGTTGTTAAAAACAGTCACTTTGCAGCTATTTTTAGGAAAAGACAAAAACAGAAAAAAGGCAGTGATAGGACCTGGCTCTTGTTTGCCGATCATACACTTATTTGTCAATCCAGCAAACTTGTTCTGCAGCAAAAGTGTCCATATAATTAAGTACATGTCCTCCTAGGATGGTGCTGGCAGAACAACGCTCTCTCTTCCACTGAAAACTTCAAAAAATACATCCTTCAGAACATGTGACCTTCTGGGCAAATGGTCGCAGATCAGAGTCTCAAATAAACAGGACTAAATCTAACTTGCAGAAGCAAAGAGAGCAGATTTATTACAGAACTGGGAAATGTGGAGCGAAATTGGTAACATCAAATGCTTTTGATCATTTCTTTCTAGCCATGTTTTATTCATTCCATTTGGCCATATTTTGCTCAACGATTTTTTACATAACCTCAAGCGACCTTTCCTGATAACTTATAGGTAAAAATAGTCATGTCCCCATGTGTCTGAGTTATCAGGTGACCCACACTGTATCCATCTGGTCTGACTCAAGAGAGCAGAGAGGGTCACATGAAAACTTCAGCGTCCACCCGTGTCCCCTCGGGGAGGGGATGTATGGGGACTATACTTCGGTTGTGGAGGGCCTATCCACGGATCTTTGCTAAATAGGGATAAACAGAGGAGAAAGATGGATTTATCTCTGAGATGTGATCATAAAGCTCTTGAGCGATAGATGTCAAGATGCCCGAACTCAAACATCGAAATCGGGGCTCTCTCCTTTGAGCACGTGGTTGCCTTGGGGGGTCCACACGCTGCTTCAAAGTTGCAGCCCCTCAAAACTCGTGCTGGACAGCTATTTAAGGCTGTCTCACAGCCGACGGGATGGCCAGGGCTGTTGACCCAGGCGTAGGCACCAGACCCCCCTGGGTTGGACTCTCTCTCCTGGGCACTGGCAGTGAGGACGTGGAGAGGCAGCGACTTGGTCTGAGCCTTTTCCACCACCTTCCACAGACCCCCGGGGTCAGGTTCCTGAGCTGCTTTGGCTCCTGCCTCCCTGCTGTTTACTTTTCTCTTCTAGTCAGGTGCAGTTTGAACAGGCAGTTACAAAACTGTGTTGAGACCATGCTTATGATATTTAATTCATTCTCAGTCTGTTTTTGAATAACAGTCCTTAGAATGGTCTCTCACTGGAAAATGAATCCTTATAATTTTTCGTGTTGAGAATTCAAAATCACATCAGCAAAATAGATTCTTTTGGAAAAACGTATTTGGTTACATCATTGACGTCAAATTAAATTGCTTACGTAGTCTGCCATTTGGGTTTTACTCTTGAATATTTGAATATATGCCAATTGTCACTGCATAGTTTAAACTATTATCTTTCAGCATAGTTGCTTCATTTTAAAACTACTTTTTTCAGTCATTTAAAATGCAGTAACTGTAAAACCATTTTGCAGAGGTTTCTAAAATAAGCTCTCAAATGATACAAGCCTAATCTGAATTGCTTTATGCACGGAATGGAAATAAACAGTTCGTACTGAACCTAAAACACAAGATTACTATCTAAGATTCCCAGTAAATTTCATCTACATCTTTACCCTGCAAGAAGGCAACACTTAAAATTTTCTAGCATGTTTGCAGTGGTTTTATGGTTTGGTGAAGGCTGGCTTGACTTTGGCAGGAAAGCCAACAACATGATGTTATGAGATCTTTTGCACAATGGAAATGAGACTTAGATATATTTCTTAATAACCATAAATTTAAAATCTGAGAGCGATAAAATTTATGACTAAAAGTCTAAACAGCACGCCGAGGCCAACAAGGATTTTTTACAGTATACTTTTGAGACTTCCAGACAGGATCTTTTGCCATTTAAAATTTTTTCTGAAAGGTTAAGTTCAATCTTGCTATCCAGTGAGTCTAAAGCATATACTAGCTGCTCGCACTGTGGTATATAAATAGAATATGGAAAGCTGTATTTATGTATTTATTTAATTTGTTATTTAATTTTAAAGGGTAAATTCTAAGCTCTAGTCTTTGTGATTTTTAACAAAAATGTTTTTATTATGTTAATTTTCAAAATTAAAAAAATAATAAACTGAGCAAATACACTAACAAACCCTCATATCCATCACTGTTTCAACAGCTATCAGCATATTGCCAGTTTTGCTTCACCTCCTATCTGCCCTACCTTCCTCTCCTCCTGGATTATTTTAAAACAAGTTGAAAGTCACAGTCATTTGTTCTGCAGACACTTCCGCGTGCCTCTTGGGACTTTTTAAAAAGCATAACTGCAGTCCCATTTGAGCTGGACATTCTTTAGACAGTCAAGGGGACATCACTGCCTTTCCCTTTGCTGGCACCTGGCTCCATGCCCTCAAAGGTGCCCCTCCCTCCGCTTTAGAGATGCTGTCCAGGCAGAATTCTTCCAACTTTCTTCCACCAGACACGAGGAGTGAGGCCCGATGTCTCCTCCCTCCCTTGCTCTGCCAGTTAATCTGGAGAGGTAAGCCTCTTCCCTCATTCTTTTCCCCTTTCTTTTTATGATATAACCAGACTTCTAAAGAATAGTCACATTTTACAGTCACTTTTTACCTCTATTAGTTCCATCTGATTAACTGTTTCAGTAGTTACCACCAATCCCTCTGAACCGTGACTCTCTCATTCTTGGGTTCTCATTTTGCCCTATCTTTTGTTGCTCTGACAAGAATTTTCATGTGATTATACAGGAAGTGCAGTTGTGTCATGTGTCATCCACATCCTGGCATATCTTAAAATATCTTTCTCTTGTGTTAAGGCATGAATGACACCTGGCTATGAATAAGTCTTGAGACACAGTTTTTTTCTTTTTTTTTTTTGAAAGCTCTCTAGTTATAAGTCTATTGTTTTCAGTTATTTAGTGCTTCAGAGAATTATAAGGTAAAGTTTCTTTTTTGTTTCCTTGTAGGTAATCTCATTTTCCCCCTTTTGGGTATTTATAGAAATAATGTCTTAATTTTTGAAAGTTGAACATTCTATGAAGATATTACTAGATTTAGTTTTCATTGTCTGACGGAATACAATATATATTCTCAAATTATTATATGAAATCTTTATTTATATCAGGAATATAAAATTGTGTTTTTAAAAAAAATTGATTATTGCTATTTCACTGCTCAGATCCCCTTTTAATCTGTTCCTTTTATCTATCCCTAAGGTGAATTTTGAAGATCTGTCCTCCATATCCCTTATTTCCTCTCCTCCCTTATAATTTTAATTTATCTTTCTTCTCTGTGTTCTGATAGACTTTTTCAAACATTTCTTTATTTTGATATTTCCTACTTTGATAATTTTAATTTTTGTGGTGTCCAATCTGCTATTAAAAGTCTCCCTCCTTTTCAAAATTGATAACAGAATGTCTTATCTCCATGCAAAACTTCCTTTTCTACAGTTTTTGGTGATGTCTCACTCATTTCAGAAATGCAACATCTGCTTGAATATTATAATGAATATAACATGGGCACGAGTTATTAAGACGTGTCTTCTGTGTCCTACGTGAGTATGCCGTGGTGGTTCAGTCAATGTCAACCGACAACAAAGCTACCAGTGGCAGCAGAAAGCACCTGGCTCCGTAGGCTGAATCTCCAGGCAGCGATGCTGGTTGGGCTGCAGAGAAGCCCTGTGTGGCTCTTGTCACACACCCTGGAAATCAAGCCGTGTGAGAGAATCCGGAGACACCAAAGAATAAGAGGCTTCTTACCATGTGCCCTGAGCCTGGTGTGACTGGTAACATACACGAAGCACTTCAGAGCCATCACTTTTAGAAATACTGCCATTCGTTTGTGTGTCCAGAAATTCTAGGTTTACAGTCTCAAGAACAAAAGCTAAGGGCTTCCCTGGTGGTGCAGTGGTTAAGAATCCGCCTGCCAATGCAGGGGACACAGGTTCGAGCCCTGGTCCAGGAAGATCCCACATGCCACGGAGCAACTAAGCCCATGCGCCACAACTACTGAAGCCTGTGCTCTAGAGCCTGCAAGCCACAACTACTGAGCCCATGAACCACAACTACTGAGCCCGTGCTCCACAACAGGAGAAGCCACCACAATGAGAAGCCCACCCACCGCAACGAAGAGTAACCCCTGCTCGCTGCAACTGGAGAAAGCCCGCGCGCAGCAACCAAGACCCAACACAGCCAAAAATGAATAAATATATTTATTTTAAAAAAAAAAGAACAAAAGCTAAGTTTCAAACTCAAGCTAAGTTTGAAAACTACCTAATGCTATATATCCTCTAATAGAGGATTCAGAAAAACTTCAGATGAGCAAAGAAGCCCATAAAAATAGTCTACCTTTGCTAAACCAAATTATTTGGTGGCACTGGTGGAGATGTTTGCCTCTAAAAATATAATCCAGCAGCGAAAACCCGATCTTTAATGTAAAACCCTGAAAGACAATTATTTAAATGTTAAAAAAAGTTGGTAAACATGATCAAAACTTGTATTTAAAAGTTTTCATCTAAAACTTTGAAGAATAGGACTGATGTGGATCTTTTTTTTTTTAATAAATTTATTTATTTATTTATTTATTTTTGGCTGTGTTGGGTCTCCGTTTATGTGCGAGGGCTTTCTTTAGTTGCGGCGAGCGGGGGCCACTCTTAACTGCGGTGCGCGGGCCCCTCACTATCGCGGGCTCTCTTGTTGCGGAGCACAGGCTCCAGACGCGCAGGCTCAGTAGTTGTGGCTCACGGGCCCAGTTGCTCCGCGGCATGTGGGATCTTCCCAGACCAGGGCTCGAACCCGTGTCCCCTGCATTGGCAGGCAGACTCTCTGTGGATCTTTTTTGTACAGTTATTTTCAGAGTAGAAAAATCTTGTGGAGAATGAAGACGGTGACACTGGGTTTTACACGATATTCCCACTGGCGGGAAGAATCACATTTTCCCAGAAGCCCCTGAGTCTGGAGCCTGGTGAGCCCTCCTCCCTTTGCTCACCTGGAAACACCTGCAGTAGGAACCCAAGGATTCCCGGCTAACCCGTGCGCGCCAAGGACGGAAGATGTAACCACGACAGACTTCCAGACGAGCCTTTCCCTAAGCAGGTTTGTGAGCCTCTCAGGTGTTAAGCAAATTAGTACAGAATTCTTTTCAGTGGGTCTTCGGAAAGATAAGAACCATCTTTGTCCTTCTCAGCGAACTTACCGTTTCACAACTAGAGGCAGGACAGACAATTTTGTCTTCTGAATATGTTCATGTGAAGGTGCTGGATACTAGAAGCATAATTCCTTTCTCACTAAGATATTTTTTCCTCTCCTTTCTTCTATCCTTTTTGCCACACAAAGCTCCGTTGTCTTCATAGGTACCCTTTGGGGCCTTGGAATTGATTTCTCTCCTTTTAGTGTGCAATGTCTCAAAACAAGTGCTTTGAGCAGATGCTCAAGGGGTCACACATCTGGAACAGGAGAGCACTTAGAAGTCTGTACTCTTAGGGGGGCATCGACATTGAAATGATATGAACAATAATTTTGTGTCGAACACTTTCTTGTCTAAGCTCTGACCACTTTTATTACTGGGAAAGAATGCACACACATATACGTATGTATCTGTATTGATAGATGGATGGGTAGATGACTTGACTTATTGCCAGTGTGGCTGGAAAGTGTCCTCTCTCTCTCTCCCGTTTATTATTCGAAAGAGTGACTGGTCCAGGGAGCATACCACCTCCCGCTTGTACTTTGTGCCCTGAATGGAAGGAAGCAAAAATCCTTGTGGAGAAAAAATAATTCTGACGAAGCCAAGTTCGTGAGTGTGTGTGCGTGTGTGTGCATGTTTGGGGAATATTAATTTATTTTGTAGTAAATGAGCGGCTGTGTTGGGCTGCTTTGGGCAGAATGCACAGAGAAATCGCTATTGAGGCTACTGGCTTCACGCCCACGAGATTATAGCCTGCTTCTAAAGCACTGCCAGAATCTATCGAATTAGTAATGAAATCATTGTCAGAAAAACCTAGGTTCAGATCACCACTCAGCTGACTTCACACATGTAACCAAGAGTTTTTCCAAACTTGTTTTCTCATCTCTAAAACAGGTCTAATGATATCAGTGCTACTGACCTAATGAAATTGGTTAAGAATCCAAATAAAAAGAACAACAGGAAGAACCACAATAAATGTAGGCAACACATTTATGCAACACATAAATGTATTGTTATTTTCAGTCTAACCTGCCTTTGGAGGGCTTTTACTTTTTTTTTTATTTTTAATTTTGAAATAATTATAGATTCACCGGAAGTTCCAAAAAAGGATGTACACAATGGTCCCACGCACTCTTCATCCAGTTTCGCCCAATGGGAACTTCATAAGTCGTACAACATCAAAATCGGGAGACTGACATTGGTACAATTCTAAGAGCTTACTCAGATTTCACAAGTGTGTGTGTGAGTGTAGTTCTATGCAATTTTATCACATGTGTAGGTTTGTGTAACCACGGAAATCAAGATAAAGAAGTGTTTCATCCCTGCAAAGCTCCCTCAAACCACCCCTTTGTAGCTGCATCCACCACCCTCTCACCATCCTAGTCTTTGGTAATCACTAATCTATTCTCTATTTCTATCATTTTATTTTAACAATGTTATATAAATGGCATCATACAGAATGTGACCTTTTGGGATTGGCTTTTTTCACTCAGCCTCATTCCCTTGAGATTGATCCCAGGGGCAATGTCAGTAGTTCATTCCTTTTGCGTATCAGTAGTTGATTCCTCTTAGTTGGTTTATCGTGTTCCAGGGCACGGATGTACCACAGTTTATTTAATCTTTCATCCCTTGAAGGACTTTTGGGTTGTTTCTAGTTTTTGGCTATTATGAATAAAGCTGCTGTGAACATTAGCATATGGAGTCTGTGCAAACATAGGTTTTCATCTCTCTGGGATAAATGCCCAATAGTGAAATTGCTGGACCATATGACAGTTGCATGTTTAGTTTTGTAAGAAACTGCCAAATTGTTTTCCAGACTGCCTGTACCATTTTGCCATCCTCCCAGCAATCTTTGAGTGATCTAGCATCTCTGCATCCTTGCCAGAAATTGGTTTTGTCACTATGTTTCATTTTAGCCATTCTGATAGGTGAGTAGTGATATTTCATTGTGTTTTTAGCTTGCATTTCCCTAGTGGTAATGATGTTGACTATCTTTTCATGTGTTTATTTGCCATCTGTGTATGCTGTTTGATGAAATGCCTGTTCACGTCTTTTGCCTATATCCTACTTGGAATGTTTGGGTTTTTTATTCTTGAGTTTTGAGAGTTCTTTATATTTCTAGTTACAAGGTCTTTGTCAGATATGGGGTTTGCAAATACTTTCTCAAAGTCTGTAACTTGTCTCTACATCCTCTTAAATAGGGTCTTTGGCGGAGCAAAAGTTTTTATTTTTGATGGGCTCCAATTTATCAATTTTTCTTCCATGAACTATGCTTTTGCTATATAAGAACTCTGCCTGCCTTAGGTTATAAAGATTTCCTATCATTTTTTCCTATAAGTTTTACAGTTTTACATATAGTTGTGCATTTAAGACCATGGCCTCTGGGCATCTAGACACATTTCAGCCCATGTTTTGCTTACTTCTCTCCATTTCTAGACATTATTTCATGTCTACCTTAAATGTCACCTTTTCCACTCTTTCATTAGACCTTTTTCAGTTGTTTTACTCCATATCAATCTTATTCCATCTCAGTGTCTTACTGCCTTACTGATTGAAAGGGTGTAATCACATAGATAGCCTCTAGTATTGACAGGACTCATGCTGATAGGATGCTATTTTGATAATACTGTGAGTCTGTAGAGAGGAAGGACAATACCTTTCTCTTTCTCAAAACTTAGCCCAAGGTTTTGCAGATAGTAAGGACTCAGTGATATTTGTAGAATTAAATGCATTGAGTTCTACCATCCTGATCCTTGCTAGATGAGGGACATGGCCGCCTAAATGTGCATCTATATTCAGACACAATAGAAAAAGGCAACACTGAGTGGAGAGGCCAGTAGCATCCCAACTGGATCGCTCCTGACTGCTTGCACCTGCTGCTGCACAGGCTGGGACCTGATTACCTGAGTTAATGAGGTCAGGATGGCAGCTCGGAGGGCCCAGCGCCCCAGGGCTGTCGATTCCAGGATGCTGTCGGAATGTGTACTGCACGTTCATAGATACTTTCCAATCCTTTGCCTATGACTCTGCTTAAAGCATACTCTCCAAGGCAGTTAGAACTTTGAAATTATATGTGTGTATGCACATATTATATATATACATACATGTATATTATATATATGCACACACGACATATACTGTTATTGCTGCCTGTTTCTAGTTGTCTCCAAATTCTACCTTTTAGAAATCTCTTTTGTGTGTGTTGCCTACATTTAGATGCCCATTAAGGACTTCTGGCCATTCTATCCCATTTCATTCTAGTTTCCTAAAGACCTAGTGTTTCGGTGATAGGAGGAGGTGTGGAAATTCATGTATTATTTGTCTGAAAGCTCCAAAGTGAAGATCAGTACATTCCTACAGAAAAAGGTTCCTAATGACTAAAAAAACCCACAATTTTTCTTCTCCTTGTGCCAATTGGTTAAAATAACACTGGGGAAAGGGCAGATCCAGATAATTAGAGTCTACAAATAAATAATGATTATTATGAGGATATGAGCATAGGGACAGATAGATTTTCTAGTGCTACAGGATTTGGACAGGTTTGCTGTCGTAGGATTTGCAGCATTTAATTCTGAGTTCTGATCATTATTTGTCAGAGGTATTAACACATGCCCATCTCCCTCCACATGAATAACCTTTGAAGAGGTGGTTCTATTTATAGTTAAGAGGATTTACAGACTTAAACTGTACTTTCTGCAAAGATACACACAATACTGAGCAGGAAAATGGTTACTCTTTAGGGAAATCATGTTATCTAGTGGCAGAAATTCACGCTTAGGAAATTCACCTAGGAAACTATGACTTTAGGAAAAAAAACCCTTAGCTCCTTAATGTTCTTATGTGCCTGTATTAGTTTATCAGTTTGTTTTCTCGAGCAATTTTTGTAGAAAGCTTTTCATTACTGTATGGGATATAATTTTTATATCAGAGAAAAATATCTAAGGCTTAGTATCAATAACCACAAAAATCTATGTCTAGGTTTTTTGCTTTTTAAAACATTACCTCCTGAAACATACAAACAAACAAAATGTAATTGTTTGCCTTGGTAAAGGGAAGTTGTTTAGATTGGAGAAACCTGGAAGGATCAGATAATTATTATCAAGGTTCTAGTTTTTCTCTTGGGTTTGGTTTGGAAGCATTTTTGATAAATTATCAATAAGATAAAGTGAGCCCTGGCACTAAAGCTTGCTTATGGTTTTATATTCTTTCTGGATAAACCCTTTCCTTGTCAAGAAAGGTCGCGGACTGTGGAGACGGTCTTACCTTGACATTGTGCCTGGCCATGGTGCCTCCTTCATTTTCCACGGTTTGATGAATGTTCGCATTATATTCCTCAGCCCTAGGCGGCAGCAGAAATTGTATCCGCATAGATGGTCTGGAGAAATGTTTCTGGAGGTCTTCTTGGTTGTCTGGGGAAAGCCTAGGCATGTTTTTACAATAAAGCCTCCAAACGAGTCCTGTAGCTTGATTTTTACACCACCAGCCCAGGGTCCACTCTATTTCTCTTCCTTTGGCTGGTGCTGGTCTGTCACTCAGTCTGCTGGGGGCCTCCCTGCAAAGTTACATCAACTGAAGCAAAAGGATTATCTGTGTTGTGGGTCAGCAGTTTATCCACAGACCGTTAGCTCTATTCCAGGACGAGCCTCTGATTTTGAGCATCCAGGTATGTTATGACTGCCCTCTACAGGTAGCAATGTATTCCTAATTCAAATTTAATGCTAAATCAAAACTGGAAGACATGATTCAAGTGATATATTGCTTAGTATATCATGATAAAGGAAATAGATTGCGTGGCAAAATTCTGTGTTCGTAGTGTGTGATACTTCACAATTTTGGGCTATACACTCAAGAGGCAGAGGAGCCACCTGATCTATCTAGGTCTCCTAAAAGGTCACTTTAGTAGCAGTCAGCTTTGCGGCTGGAAATGTGTGCTAAACTCATACCCAAACTTAAGCCCAAGGATTATTACACTTTTTACTTAGGTCATATAGAATTAATTGAAGTGATTTTCTTAGGCGGTAACTAGTCCTCTAATGATTAAGCCAAGACTTGGCTTCTACATCATACTTCCTATTTGTAAAGTGCTTTATAAATATAAGATTATTAAACAGAGTACAAATAGATAGACCGTAATACCTTTTTCTCAAACGGTATCTAATGCCCAAGTAGCCTCTGCTGGCTCTGGGGGTGCACAGAGGTAAGGATCCCAGGTATGTATTACGGGGGACAACGAACTGGAGAAGTTTCCTTTATAAAATGATCCCAGGCCCCCAAAACTGACATACAAAACTAACACAATCCCCAGCAACATCCCAGCTCCCTTTTTTGCAGAAATTGACCAAGCTGATTCTAAAATTTGTATGAGATTGTAAGGGACCCAGAATATCCAAAACAATCTCAAAAAATAAGAACAGAGTTAGAGAATTCACACTTCTCAATTTGAAAAATTACTACAAAGCTACAGTAACTAAGACTGGGGTGCTGGCATAAGGATAGACACATAGATCAACATAATAGAATTGAGAGTCCAGAAATGAACCCACACATTTTTGGTCAGTTGAGTTTTGACAAAGGTGCCCAGACAATTCAATTGGGAAAGAACTGTCTTTTCTGCAAATGGTGCTGGAACAACAGGACGGCCTCAGGCATAAAAATTAAGTTGGACCTCACACCACATTAAAAACTGAACTTGGACTTCCCTGGTGGCACAGTGGTTAAGAATCCGCCTGCCAATGCAGGGCACATGGGTTCAAGCCCTGGTCCAGGAAGATCCCACATGCTGCGGAGCAACTAAGCCCATGAGCCACAACTACTGAGCCTGCTCTCTACAGCCCGCAGGCCACAGCTGCTGAGCCCGTGTGCCACAACTACTGAAGCCCACACACCTAGAGCCCATGCTCTGCAACAAGAGAAGCCACCACAATGAGAAGCCCGCACACCGCAACGAAGAGTAGCCCCTGCTCGCCGCAACTAGAGAAAGCCCGTGAGCAGCAACGAAGACCCAACACAGCCAAAAATAAATAAATAAATAAATTTACTTTTTAAGAAAACTGAACTCAAAATGAATCACAGACCAAAATGTAAGAGTTAAGACTATAACACCCTTAAACGAAAACATAGGAGAAAATATTTGTGACCTTGGATTAGGCAAAGCCTTCTTAGGTTCAATACCAAAAGCGCAAGTGACAAAAGAAAAAAATAGGTAAACTTGACTTCATCAAAATAAAAAACTTTTGCTCTTCAAAGGACATCATGAAGAAAGTGAAAAGACACCCACAAAATAGGGGAAAATATGGCAAATCATACATACATAATAAGGGACTTGTATCCAGAATATAAAAAGAGCTCTTAAAAAAAACAACTAGAAATGGGTGAATTGTCTAAATAGACATTTCTCAAAAGAAGGCATGCAAATGGCCAAAAAGCGTATGAAAAGATGCTCAACATCTTTAGCGATTGGGGAAATGCAAGTCAAAATCACTAATGAGATACCACATCACACCCAATAGGTTGGCTTTAATAAAAAAGACAGACCATCACAAGTGTTAGTGAGGATGCGGAGCAACTGGGACCCTCATACACTGCTGGTGGGAGTGTAGAATGACGCAACCACTTTGGAAAACAGCTTGGCGGCAGCAATTCCCTGTAGATATCCACCGAAGCAAGAGAAGTGAAACATATGTTCACCAAAGACACGCAAATGTCCAGTAATTGGAATCAACCCATATGCCCATCAGCTGGTGAGCAGATAGACAAAGTGAGGTCTAAACGGAATATTATTCAGCCATAAAAAGGAATGAAGTAGTGATACGTACTGCCACGAGTGAACCTTGAACATTATGTTAAGTGGGAAAAGCCAGTCACAAAAGACCACGTATTGTATAACTCCATGTATAAGAAATGTCCAGAACAGGCAAATCTATAGATACAGAACGTATTGATAGATTAGTGGTTGCCTAGGGTAGGAGGGTCTGGGGAGAGATGGAGAATGATTGGTAATGAGTAAGAGGTTTCTCTTAGGGGAGATGAAAATGTTATTACACTGATTGCAGTGATGGTTGCCCAACCCTGGGAATATACTGAAAATCTGAGGGTCTAAGGACCTGGTGTTTGGTTCTGGATTCTCAGAACGAAAATGGAATAGGTGGTATCAGTAGACTCAAATTGACCTGTGCGATTTCCGGAGCTGGAAGGCACCATCAAGAGTGTCTTGTCCTCCTTCCCATCATCTTCTTCATTTTGTGAATGGGGAAACATGCATGGGATATCAGGTGATGTGTCCAAGGGCTACATGTGATAGTACAGTTGGGACTAGCCTCCACATCTCCATACCCTGGGGCCAGAAACCATGGCTCTGCACCACCCTGCAAACCAAATCGTTTGTGTTTCTCTTTAAGGATGTCATTTAGGTCCACCAGCCTTTTCCTCACTGTCCCACTCTCATTTCTGCATTTTCTATTCTGGTGTCAAACATTGGAGGAAACATTTCCTTTGAACATTTGTTAATCTCTCTTAGCACTTTCCCCACACTTGTAAACATTCTCCCTCTCAGAAACTTCTTTCTACTTAAAAATTATTTCTATGAACGTTCTTTCATCTTCTTAAGTTTAATTTGTTAATGATTTTTATCTAAGTAAGTCTCCTAATAAAACATTGCACACACAGTGCTCCTGAGATCCTAGTAAACATTTTTTCATATTTGAGGGTGTGTGTGTGTGTGTACATCTAGTGGACCTGCAGCATTGACTGGCATTCCCTGGAATTCTGTGTAAAGCAAGTGTCCTGGAGACTGCAGGAAGGAGAGTTTGTATGAGAAAAGAATTTTACAATCTGTTCAAGGTGAGTAAAGTACTTACTGACAAATGTGTATTTATTTTGCATTATTCCCAAGTATAAGGACATTTCCTACAGGGTCAGTGTAACAGGCAGGATGGAGAGACTTGCATCTGAGAGCATAAACATCTCAGAGTGCGTGGAAGCTGATGGACTCTTAATCCATGCACCTCCTAGAGGAAGCTGAAGAAGGCAAGGGGATGGATTCTCCTCTAGAGCCTGGGGGGCGGCGTGGAGGACTCAGCCCAGCCAAACATCGCAGCCCAGTGACACCCACCTCAGACTTCTGCCCTCGAGAACTGTAAGATAATACATTTGTGTTGCTTTAAGCCAGCAAATCTGTGGCAATTTGTTACAGCAGCAATAGAAAAATAATACAATATTATATACTATTCCTACTGTGTTTATTTGTAATCAGTGTATAATATTAGTTTTGTTTTCAAAACTTGACCTAAATTTAACATTTGTAGGAGAAATGTATTGGTTATACCTACAAATCCCTTTCAGCAGTTATCAAAAACAATATGCTATTATATTATACCCGCTCACTAGTTGCAGTGTAGCGTTACTCATTATTATCTTAAGACAGAGAGGGAAGCTGAGGCCTGGACTGGGGAAAACTTCGCCTCAAAACGGGGTTTTCAGAAAAATACAGGGTGCTATTAAATTTGAATTTTAATTAAACAGGAATAGTTTTGTTGTTGTTGTTTTGTTTTTTTAGTATAATTGCAGCTGTGGCATGGAACATCCACTGTTCGCTAAATCTGCAGCCCTAGGGCAAGATAACTTGTGACCCATGTCTCAGCATCAGTTTCATATTGACACTCGGAATAAGAACGCCTGCTTCACTGACTTGTCAAACCCAAGTGAAAGTCAACCGATTTCAAAGCACTAAATTAGACTTTTCAGAATGACGGCTAAGCTAGATGAGTTTTGGCCCGGCCCTCCCCCTCGGACTCCGCCCCCGGGGGCGCCGGGTCTCGGGGTGCGGGGTCCCCGCGTGTCCGGCCCGCCCCCAGCCCCGCACTCAGAGACGCCCTCTCGCGCGCAGGGCGCTCCTCTGGCTGTTTTGGGCCCTCCCGGCCTCCGCCTTCCGGGCGGTCACGTGCCTCGGCCCACGTGACCGGCGCTCCTGTCATTCCCCTGCGGCCGCTGCGGCTTCCTCCTGCCTGTAAGGCCCTTCACGTCCGCTCGGTGCCGAATCGCGCTCGCGTTCTGGCGCCGCGTCCCCGCCGCCGCTCAGGCCTCCGGACTCGGCAGGAGACCCGACTCGGCGCCCCAGCACGGCGGCGGTCCCGACTCCGGACCGCCGCATCTTCCCGCCGCCTTGGGGTGCGTTGGAGGGTCCCGCGGGTTCGCTGGGTGAGGCCGCGCTCGGGTCGTGCCGTCTGCGGCCCCGGCCTCGGTCCCCGACTCCTACCCCGGCCCCGGTCCCCGACTCCTACCCCGACCCCGGCGAGGCGGGAGCGCGCTGGGTTCTGCCGCCCAGGCGCCGCCTGCCCTCCTCCGGCCCCGGTTCCCCGATTTCTTGCCTTCCGGGCCTCAGCGGGGTTTTCGAAACTGGGGAGCCTTCCCCGCAGGGAAGGGCAGGGGAGAGAGGGTGGACGGGTGAAAGGTGTGCTTTCCCCAGGATTGGGCCGCGGCCCTGGCCGGCTGGGGGTTCGAGTTGTTCAGGGACCTAGGTGACCGCCCTGAGGCACCTTTAGCCGCCGCAGGAGGGGCCGCTGGGGCTGAGCCAGGTTCCAGCTTGGCCCGGACGGAGGCTGTTTTCACCTGGGCCCAGCCAGTCCGCATTGCCCGTGTTTGTTCATGCAGCACATCCTCAGATGTAGAGGTTACTTCCAAACTGACTAAGGTCACTGGGATCCTGGAATAGAATTTGGGGTGTGGTTTAAGCTTCTTTGTGGTCAGAACTCTGAGCTTATATTTTGTAAACCGGAACTTATAGTTTGTGTCGTGATAAAATCAGGCTTAAGCTTTTATCTTTAAGTTTAGGAGTGAGAATTACTTAAAAGCTCATTAATGTAGGATCATATTATCAGACCTGTCTCTCGTGTTGGCTGAGCCTAAGCTGTAATCTTTATTTGTTTCAAAAAATTCTCCCAATATTGATTTTGAAGCTGCTATGAATTTTGATTGAAAAAAGAAAGCTGTGTCTTCTAAGATACTGCATTCCCACTTTGGGTGTTTTAATTTGAGTAAATAATGTTAGAAAGGACATGTAGGTTTTTCATATGCCACTTTAAAATGATGCTTAGTAAATGTGAATAAAGTAATTGGTCCTATCTGTACCATGCAGGTTCTTATTTTTTCTCTTATCAGAAGAGGAAAGTTGATCTCAACTGTATACATTTAAAATACTTTCCTATTTTGTATGCCTATTCTAAGCATGGTTTCTTAATTCAGTATCTTAAATGGTTACTTTAAAAATCTTACTGCGATATTGGTGCCAATAATTAGAAAACCTTTCGTGGAAAAGTAAAAACCTATAGAGAACACTTCTGTGGAACAGTGCATAACGGGACAAGATTTGAAATATAATGGCATAACTATTTAATATTTAGGATGTTTAGTATTTGAGTTGAATGCTTGTAGAGATTAAGGTGATAATGATGCTATTGCTAATAATAATAGTAGTAGTTGTTAAAAAAACAATCACACCTTGTATTCTGGTTTTACCTTGCATCAGAATTGAAGGTCTGCAGAAAACATTCAAGATCATAAATTTAGATGACCAAGATGGATATCCGGGGCGCCGTGGATGCTGCCGTTCCAACCAACATCATTGCTGCCAAGGCTGCAGAAGTTCGTGCGAACAAAGTGAACTGGCAGTCCTACCTTCAGTGAGTGCTGGTTTGCTGTGAATCATGGGTAATCATGTGCCTTTGCTGCAGACTTTTTCATGGTCATGCTTCTGTGAGAGAAATACTGGAAAAATACTAATAAATGTGGAAGAAAACACTTCCTCCTTAGAATAATTAGCTGTCACAGGGAGACAGCTTCGTGTGATGGCAAAGCTTGGGGCTCTAGTTGGGAGGCAGCACTGGCCCAGCACTTTTGACCTTCTCTGCCTGGAAAGTGGTACTGTTTGGATGAATGGGAAGCACAGGAGGAGTGTTCAGGCCCTGGAGGGAGGAAGAGGATGATGGGCAGAGCCTGCCCGACTCCCCCCCCCCCCCCGCCCCGCCCCATATGCCTTGGTGATCAGCGTGGGGACGGGTGGTGTTGCAGAAGGGCTCAGACAACTAGCAAAGAGAGCAGGCGTTTGAGTTTCAAGACTTGGGTTTGAATTCTGGTTCTTGTGTCTACTAGTTTGCTGGTCTTCGGCAAATCCCTGAACTCCTCTGAGGTTCACTAAAGTAAATGTGAAATGGGGATACATATCCCATGGGAGCATTGCTGAAATCGTGTATTTAAAGCATTAGCACAGTTGAATACAAGCATTGGTGTGTTGAATACATTGAATAAATTTTAGTTCTTTCCCCCTCCTTGTGTGTGTTAAGATTTAGCATGTGGGTGTTCTGTACTTATCTTAAAGTGAGTGTTCATTTATCCTTGACCATACTTTATCGTGTTGACTTTACTTCACATCTGTTTATTTTGGTATATTCATAACGGTGAGTTATTAAGGAAATTCAGTTAAGATTTGCATGCATATTTTGAAAAACAAATTGGGAAAGCTCTAGTTTTATATTTAGCAGTTTGCTTTGTTCTAAGAGGTATATGCAGTGTACCAAAATGATCCCATTTATTTTTGTTAATTTAGTTACTCCTCACATGTTTAATAACCACCTGCCAAGTTTGAGGCATTTTTTCCAGTCTTTGAGGCTACAAAAAGATAAACTTGTAATCTAGTAAGGAGGTCAGGTATATAAACTGATCATTTGGAGATCAGTTGACCATATGTTTAGGGGTCTATTTCTGGGCCCAAGGAACACAGTTTTAAATTCACTGTTGGAGGAATTAGAAATAACTGATAGTTCTATGCAGGAGTTAGATAATCACATTTGCCTTTTGGTTGGATTGTTCTTCCCTTAGTGAGGAGGGTAGATTTGTGGATAATAAGCCTAGAGCTAGGGACAGGTTAGAGCAGTATTTGGGTTGTGGGAATGGCTAGAACTGGGGAGATTGGAGAAAATCTTAGTCAGTTTGATGTATGAGGGTGACAAAGCATCTAGGATGACTTCTGGTTTCCCCGTCTAAGGGCGTGGATTATGGTGAGGCCACAGATTCAACGGCAGGAGCCAGAGGGGCTTTCTGCTGTTTTCTCTGGTCATCTGTGTCTGTGTAATTGTTTAAGTCCCCTGTGAAATGAGGATTTTGAGCTCTGTTTCCTAATCTTAGTCCAGAGAGTGTTTAGACTGGAAGGCAAGGAGTTTCATGTTTATAAAGCCCGACTGTTTATAACCTAAATAGAATAATATTGAACTTGATCATAAAGCACTGGCTGATGGGCAGGCGTTCCCTCGCGTTGGCATTTGGAACGTTCATAGTTACAGGGAGATTTTTAATTGCTTTCTCTTCTGTTTCTCCTGTTCCAAGGCCTCGCCACTACGCAAGTCATAGTCTCCCTTTTTTCCTACTTCTGCCCTTTATTCTGCTGTCCAGCTCGTGAGTTTCCTTTATAGAAGCCATCTACTCTGTACGTCTGTACACAGATGCTCCCCACGTGTCAGCCGTGTGCCTCTGTTGAGCTGGCTGTGGGGACACTAGTGGATGTGAGATGTGCTCCCCCCACCCCCAGAGCGCTCACAGCTTGTTGGGGGCTGGACGGGACCCGTGAGTTATCAGTGAATCTGATGCCACATTGTTTTCTGATAGAGTAAAACCCGTGGGAGAATCGCCCAGTGTCAAAGGCCAGTATCTCTCACACGTTAACATGTTACTATGGAAGTCCTGTGCCTTAAAGTGTATTTACATGTGATTAAACTTCTTAATCATTCAGGTAGGCAGTCCATAAACGAATGGGCATGGCTATTCCAGTCAAACTGGAATCCAGTAAAACTGTCCTGAGGATGCAAGAGTTAAAATAGCGTCCTTCCTCTCGAGTTTAAAGTTTAATGAGGAAGCAAACCTTTAACTGAAAAATTAAATAATGAATTGTGGTAAGCATTAAAATGGAGACATGTCAAGTTTTCCCAGATAACAAAAGGAGGGAGCGAATCATCACCCAGCAGCACTGGGGACGTCCTCAGGGAGCACATGAAGATGCCTGTGGGAGTCACGGGCAGAGGGAAGGAGCCTCCGGGCAGGGAGTGGAGACGCAGAAGGATACGCAGGGCTCGGGGAGCTTCAGGTCTGCTGGTGGAGCCCTGCCCAGGCTGCTGCAGGCCGGAGTGTGGCGCCCACACGTGCCAGCTCTGGAGGGGTCGTCTCCTCTCCTCTTGTCCCTGACAGTCCACACCCCGTCCAGGCACAGGTCTGCACATCCAGGCCCTGTCCCCAGTCTGACCGCCTCTCTCCAGGTGCCCCGTGCCGCCTGGCGCAGGCTGCCCGCATCTCACACGTGCTCGCGGGTCCTGGCCGGGGTTCTCTACGGTCACTGTTCCCCGGAGGTACAGTTTTAACAGGGCAGTGAGAGTCATTTCAGACAACGTGGATCAGACCCACACGGACCTGCTGTGTAGCACAGGGAACTACGCTCCATATTTTGTAATAACCTACAAGGGAAAAGAAGCTGAAAGAGAATCTCTCTCTCTCTATATATATATATATAGATAGAGATTTTACTCTCTCTCTATATATATAGATGTAGATTTTATATATATATACCTGAGTCACTTTGCTGTACACCTGAAACTAACATGACATTGTAAATCAACTCTACTTCAATTAAGAAACAGTGTAGGTCAGATCGTGCCCCGGTGCCCCCAGCCCTGCAGCTGCTCTGCATTCCTGCTCTCTCACACAGCCAGCTCACTGCTGCCCCAGCGTCCTTGCACTTGCACTTCTGTCTGTGGAAGTTCCTCCTGGATCACTTGGTTCGTTAACTCCCTTCATTCAGGTGTCTGTGCAGGTGACCTCAGGAAGGCCTTCTCTAATCCAGCTAAAATATGTCCTTTCCTCCCTACCTAGCTTTAGGTTTTTTTTTTAATAAACTTTTAGAATCCTGGCATTATGATGATATGTGTGTGTGTATTTTTTTAAAAAGTATTTGCTTTTGTGCTTGTGTATTTTCTGGTTTCTGCACTGGAATGTGAGCTCATGGAGGGAGGGATGTCTAGTTCATTGCTGTGTGGCCTATTCTTTAAGGTGTCTGGCACATAGCTGGCTGGCAGCTAATACTGGCTGATTAGATCATGAATGAGCAGAGGACTTGGAGGGGTGCGGTGGAGCCAAGCTTTTGGGAAAAGAAGTAACGTACTTGGTAAGTCACATATTGTTTCATGGTAATTTTGTAGCAATTCTGTGAAATAAGTTTTCTATCCTCATTTTAAAGATGAGTAGACAGCTGCTCACGTAGGTTAAGTACCATGGACGTGCTCATAGGTTTTAGTGAGTCAACTGATTGAAAAGGTTTTTGTTGAAAGCCTCTGCCTAGGTGCTAGGTAGAGCCGCCTTTCAAATTCATAGTCTGACCAAATGAAAGGAGTAAAACAGTCGGGGGGGGGGGGGGTGGGTGTGTTTGACGAAGCTGCCTGGCAGTGTAGGTCAGAGGGATGTGGAGGAGGGTTGGATTGGAAGCAGGAAACCCGTTGGACCGTGGCCATCGGGCTGAGCCACCCCAGAGGCAGGGAAGTGGGGAGGAGACTGATGCCAGGGGGAGGAATTGTGAGGACGGGGCCCGCCCAGACTTGGCTCATCGCAGGAGGGGCCGGAGTCCATGACCTGTTAGATTGTGGGACTGTCAAAGGAAGATTACAGGTGAAATAATTTAAACACAGAAAGCAAAAACAGGTTCCTTGGGACAAATGCAAGGAAGTTAGACTTCAGAAGGAATGGCTTGCCAAATAAAAACACAAAAGAAAGCTGCAAAATTTCAAGATTACCAAGTATAACCTTCATGGTACACTTTCTCAACGGTAGAAAAACTGCATCTTTTTCATATGATTGTCCTATGTAAAAAGGTGTGGCATGCTTTTACATGTCAGCATAGCCAAATTTGGGGGTAAAATTGTTTGAGCTAGGGAGTCCAGGTTTATGAAAAAAGACTTCATTTATTTGGGGGCTGGAACCAGACAGGGTGGCGGCGTTATCTTGGTCTAGCCTGGGGTGCGGAGTGCGTTTTCTCCGGACCAGCTGTGGTATGTGAAGTGCTGAGTCTTAATGGAAACAGGGCACAGTGTCTGTTTTTGCTTCCATCGTCCCGTCAGCCTGGCTGGGGGATAGAGTGTGTGTGGGGTATACATTCACGACCTCAGTTCTGCCCCTGTAGGGTGTGGAGTGCCTGTGTCATATACGTGATCTGTGAGTGGGGCTGGGAGAGGTCAGCCTGGAGTTCAGATCGCGAGTTAGCACTGCGGGGCGGGGGGGGCGGCGAAGAAGATGGAGTGCGGGCTGACTGCTGGGAGGGTGGGGATGTTTTCAGAGAGGATTTACTCACATTTTTCTGGGTCTGAAGGGAAAGAATATGCTGGAGGAAATGACTGCAGAAAGTTGTATACAGGGGGTTTGGTCTTGATAACTTAGATGGCCAAGTAAATTGGCTTGGGACGGGGGTAGGCTGAGACTTGGATGAGGCCCAGAGGTGGCATTTTAGTGAGTGTTTCCTGTGGACCAGGCCCTGTGCTAACCACCTCATGTGAATTATTTCATCCTCAGTTCCGCCCCTTCAAGGCATGTGGTTCTTGTTCCCATTTTGCAGGTAAATTAGCTCCGGTCGGGGCCTGGGAGGCCCATGGGCAGTAGGTGGGGCGGCTGGACTCAGGCGGCAGGGCCGTGGGACGCCTGGGTCTGGTGTCAGCCCTCGCAGAGAGAGGGGAGAGGCAGGGCGTCCTGTATCGCTTGCTCCCAGTGGCTCTTCAACTCTTGCTGAACGAAAACCTTGTTCTTTCTTTCTAGGGGGCAGATGATTTCTTCCGAAGACTGCGAATTCATTCAAAGATTTGAAATGAAAAGAAGTCCTGAGGAGAAGCAGGAGATGCTTCAGACTGAAGGCAGTCAGGTGATCAGTTCAGATATTAGACCATGAACCTGCCCCGTGTCATTAGACATTCTAGAAATTTTCTCAATGACCATGTGATAGTCCACTGTAGGTAGGCGTCATAATTTAACTAAAGATTCTTTTTTAGTGGAAGACATTTGAGGGATCTCTAGTTTTCTTTGTTAATTTTGGAAAAAATGTCCTGTTGAGTATGTTTATTCCTCCATCCTTTTCTGCATTTCTGAAAAATTTTTTCGAATTAGAATAGATTCCTAGCATGGAAATTACTGTTTCAAAGTATACAGTATTTTCAAAGTTGCTTAACTTTTCTGTTTTTTAGACAATTTTTTTTCTACTTTGTATTCTCACTAGAATAACATCTAACTCCGCTGTCCATCAGATTTTTTGATACGGTGCCCTGGTTGGCTGAAGGATCCCGTATACAGATTCAGCCTGATTCTCACAACAGTCCTGGGAAATTTGGGAGGAAACATGTCGTGGGTGCCAGTTTTGTTGAATTCTAGAGAGACAGCGACACAGGTGTTAAATCCTAGGATGGAGACTGCTCAGAGCCTTCTGTAAATCCTAGGATGGAGACTGCTCAGAGCCTTCTGTAAATCCTAGGATGGAGACTGCTCAGAGCCTTCTGATTCCAGCGATGGGACCGAATTCCTGCATTTGTGCTGCTCTGGTGTTCGGCTTCCTAGTAAAAGCAGAAAAACCCCAAAACCAATGATAATATTAGATTTGTCTACGTAACTTAGTCTTTACGGTATTGAGTTGATAGTGGCGAGGTCTGTCTATTTAAAAATAGTAAACATTTTGACGTCACTAGAAATTATTAAAAAACTGATGCAAGCCCTAGTATGGTCCTCCCATACTTCATCACAGTATTTGTAAAAGGCAGGCATTTTCTATAACTGCATCCTAATTTAGGCAAGAGAAATAATATTTGAATGAAATTCCATTAAAATGTCGTGTTTGCACATTTGAAAGCAGTGGTTAACGTTCATTTCATCTTTTCTAGTGTGCTAAGACATTTATAAATCTGATGACTCACATCTCCAAAGAGCAGACAGTTCAGTACATACTCACCGTGGTCGACGACACGCTGCAGGTGGGTGTGCTCTTCACCTGACACGTTTGGTCCTCACCTTTTTGTGTTCTCCCAGTAACAGCACTTCTGTAAGGTTTCACCTAGAGCACTGGTTCCCTTCCAGAGTGTGAGAGTATATTTTTCTTCATTGTGTGAGTTGTAATTTGCTAATAGTGGTAAAGATGGGACCGCCCACACACTGGCTATTTTGTTGTTTTTAGGATGTCGGGGAATCAGTATGTCTTTTTTCTGTATTTCCTCAGAGTTCTGTGTTGGACAGCAGCGGTGCTCCGTGCATCCCTTGAGGCTTTCCGGATGCTCTGCCTACTCACAGATGATGTGGCTCTTTTCTTTCAGTCATTCAGCAGATTTCAGTGCCCCTGTGTCCCGGGCCAGGGCCAGTCCCTGGGGGTTTAGTGCTGACTGTAGGCAAGGTGCTTGCCCTCAAAAGCATGGTGTTTTTGGAGAGCATTTTGGTTATCATCTGAGACTTTTCCAGTGACGTGAAGTTTCTATTTACTGCTTTGTTGTCCCTAAACACAGAGGGCCTCCCTTATTCACAGTATTGTATTTTATACTGGAGTATAATCTAGGTTTAGATTGTTGGTATTGATAGCAGTCTTTCTGAAACAGGCCAACTGGCTGCAAAATCCAAGGCGTGTCTGCACGTCTCAGGGAAAAGAGTCTTGAAGACTCAAGAGTCTGCCTGTCTCTTGAAGAAAAGAGTCAGTCTGGCTGCTTGGAGGGCGTCCGTCTGTCAGTTTACGAGGAAGAGCATTCATCGCTGGCCTACTGTGTGCAGCCACTGGGTGAACTGTTCCTGAGCACCCGGAGGTTAGGAGGAAGGGTGCTGCCCATCTAGGGGCCATCGTGTCCCTTACAGGGATGCTGTGATTTTATCAGCTCAGGATGGCTGTCCAGCCTGGGCTGATGCAAGCCCGTTGGAGAATGATCTCCGTCTTTCTCGGCACTTTTTCCTTTAGGAAAGTAAGGTCAGGATGAATGGGGAGGGCTGTGGTCTGCCTCGGTAATCCGCGCTCCTGTGACTGGACTAGAATGGGGAGGCCCTGAGCTGGCCTGCAGACCCTGGTTTCGTTGCTGCGTAACACCCACCCACCCACACTCACACATGCACAGGTTCCCTCGATTTTTATACGCATCTACAGACCCGTAAATTAAAAACCGTGAGTTCACACAGACCATCTCCAGCTTGTGCCCTCCACCGCCCCGCCCCCCGTTCCATGCTGGATTGTCTTCTGTGCCGGCGAGGGGGCACGGTCATCTCGTCCTCTGTTACTCACTTGTTCCACCCATGATACAGAGGAAGTCGGCTCAGAATTGCTGACCCGCATGCCCGAGAAAAGCCCTTAGCTGGAGTTCAGTATTTGTTTGCAGTACTTTGTCTTCAAACGAGGTTGTGCAGAGTATTGTGTTCACGTTTGTTTTAGTGTGGTTATATTATTTTTCCAGAAATAGTCAGCTTCATTTATTTTTGTTTGTAATCTACTTCAGTTTTTTTCCTCATCCCTGTTCGTTTTATTTTACTATTTTTTATTATGTAAAACGTTTACATGCTTCCAGAAGTCAAAACTATACAGAAAGGTATGTCCCCAGTCCCCCTTGCCCACACTCCCACCCACCTCTTGTAGGTCATAATATTGTAGACTTCTGTTTGTCCTTCCTGTTTTTCTTATTGCAAACAGGTACACATGTACAGGTACACATGTATTTTCTTATTTCCCTCTCTTTCTTATACAGAAATACATACTAGACATAGTCTGTTGTATTTTGTTTGTTTCACTTAACAATATGCCAGAAATCATTCCATTTCAGTTCAATCTCCCATATTTTTTTTGACAGCTACAGAGGACATTAGTAGATATACCATATTTTTACCTAATCGGCCTCTGATGTAATAGCCATTGAGGTTGGTTCAGGTACATATATATTGGGTTTAATAAAGTTTTATTTTTCAAAATGTGCAGTTGGTGGGACCGCTCATGCATCTTCCCAGCAGCTGGGGCATCTCCACCTCTGGTGTTTCTGGTGTAAGTTACTTGAGCTGTTTTACAAGCCGTCACTAAGTCTTTTGCTGTGGAGCTCCTGACGGGCTGGCCTGGCCAGGGAAGCACGAATCTTCCGTCTCTCAGAGGCGACAGCTGGGGTTGCGAGCTTCCTACCGAGTTGGCCGCGTGTGGCTTTGTTACGAAGACCAGGTTCCTGAGCCTGTCCCAAATTCTGCCTTTGGACCACTTCTTCTTCTTGGCTTTGCCCTTAGGTCGTTCTCCGGGTCTTTGTCCGTAGTGGTCGACCTTCTGACACCTTTCTTCTTGCCGTCTCTGGAGGCACCTCAAGCTTGGAGGGCAGCTGCTACCACTGAGGCCTCGCTAAGATGTCGGGCAAAAAGCAGTTACGATATTTTGTAATTAGAAATAATGAAGGTAGTAACCTTATGCAAATGTATTTTCCTACTGTTGGGAGTGTACTTCATGGTAAATTCTTAGAAATGGGATTTCTGGATAAAAGAGAACCACATATGCGGTTTTGTTAAGATATTGCCAAATATTCCATTTTGCATTCCCACCAGCGTGTGAGAATGCCTGTTCCCCACAGCCTTGCCAACAGAGGGCACTGTCAGGTTTTTACATTTTTGCCAATCAAGGCGGTGTCCGCAGTAGGACATCTTCAAGTGTATAGTTTTATTTGTTCTTGTTGACCTGTGTTTATGAAGGATCTGTGGAGAGATTTAGATTTAGCTGCCATTATCCATTATCCTTAGCTACTGATGAAACGTATTCTGACAATTGATTTTATTGGTAAAATTTTGGTTACACTGAGAAATTTGCGCACACTTTTACCACGTGAGTCCGTGTGCCATTTAAAGAATATTGTAATTACACATTTCTAATCCAGTCTTTTTATTCTTAACACATCTGAATGGAATACTTTGGGGGCAGAATTGCTTGTCTTTCCTCACGTGTTTAGTTTTTAGTACATAATTTTGAAGATTCAAGTGTTTCCTGTGCTCGCATATTAGTATCAGTTGCTCAGTGCCTCTGAGAGGGCTTTATCCTTATTCTGTTAGAGACGTGGACGTGGGTGCCCGGAGCCGCAGCGGCTGGAGGTGCGCTTTTAAGCAGGAATCACATCCACGAAGCACTAGTTGAGGAAGACGGGTTTTAACCTTAGTTAAACGTGTGACAGTCTCTGCTCTTTCTGTGTGTAGGGGACTTTGTTAATTTACATGTACAATGAGAATTACAATTGTAACTTTGAAAATAGTCCACCAGTGGCGTTAATGATGACCTACCTGAACTTCAAGTTCTTTGGTGAAGTCGTTATCATAACTATTTCAATGGTTAGTCTAGACTATAATGATTTGTTACTTACAGAGATAGTAGTCTACTCCTCAAATAGGTAATTACTAGCACAGACCAAAGTTAAAACCGTTGTATTTAAAAAGGTTTGAATGTTGATCCGAGAGTTAAAATTATTGTTTATGTGGTTATTTGTGCTGTTTACCAAATATTGCTACTTAACCACCATGTTTTAGTGAACCAGATAGTGGATTTCAGCCAGTGATATGCAGAGAAAATTTCGGTGACAGAGTTTGCATGATTTCAACTAAGAATTAATTGTTCCTCTGATCTACCTGCTGGTATGCTATGCTGTGTTTTGCTGTCTTCATCTGCCCCGATTTTTCTATCACCGTGTGCCAAGGGTCACCTAGAACATCCGAGGTTTCTCTCGTTCCCTGTCTCCCTGGCCTGTCTGTAAGCAGCTTGAAGTGCTTCCTGCTGATCCTCCCGTCTACAGCTGAATTGGGATCTCTCTGCCCTTCCCGATTTTGTTTGTGTGGAAGGAGGGTGGAGGTGTCCAGACAGCACTGAGGGGGCAGGCTGAGGAGAGATGTAGCTCGGGTGCTATACCTGCAGAGGGTCTGTTATCGTGGCTCACCTGATTTAAACTAATCATAATAATTCAAGGTGATTTTACTTAAAACTATCTACCCCGGCCCCCATCGTCACCCCCTGCCCCATTGTAATAATAACAGGGAGACAAATCTCATACTGACTGGAAAGAGAAAACACCGGGGCTTCCTTGATGGCGCAGTGGTTAAGAATCCGCCTGCCAATGCAGGGGACGCGGGTTCGAGCCCTGGTCCGGGAGGATCCCACATGCCACAGAGCAACTAAGCCTGTGCACCACAACTACTGAGCCTGTGCTCTAGAGCCTGCGAGCTGCAACTACTGAGCCCGCATGCCACAACTACTATAGCCCGCGCGCCGAGAGCCGGTGTTCTGCAACAAGAGAAGCCAGTGCAGTGAGAAGCCCGTGCACCGCAGCGAGGAGGGGCCCCCGCTCGCCGCAACTAGAGAAAGCCCGCGCGCAGCAACAAAGACCCAGTGCAGCCAAAAATAAATAAATAAAATAAATAAATTAAAAAAAAAAAGAAAACACGGATTGAGGGGACATAAAACAAAAGGCTGAGAAGCAGTGCATAATCGTTACGTTCTTTAGGAAAATGCATTCTGATCAGTGATGTTTCTTTCTTTCTTTCTGGTTTTTTTTTTTTTTTTTCTTTTAGGAAAATCACCAACGCGTTAGCATTTTCTTTGACTATGCTAAACGTAGCAAGAACACCGCCTGGTCCTACTTTCTGCCGATGTTGAATCGCCAGGATCTCTTTACTGTTCATATGGTAAGTTTTGAATTGGTCGCATTTCTGATTCAGGGAAGAAATGCACCCGGGCCGGTTGTGACTTGGTAATGTCCAGTACCCAGAAGAGTGACTGCTCTGACGCTGACTTTTCAAAGCAACGCTTCCTTATTGGAGGTTAGTAATGTGGGGTGTTGGGAGGTCAGAGGAGGCAGGGTTGCTTTGACACAGTTCAAGTTTGTAGAGCATTTGATGAACTCATTGAGATAAAAGCCTTTGGTAGGGCTTCCCTGGTGGCGCAGTGGTTAAGAATCGCCTGCCAGTGCAGGGGACACAGGTTCGAGCCCTGGTCTGGGAAGATCCCACATGCCACGGAGCAGCTAAGCCCATGCGCCACAACTACTGAGCCTGCGCTCTAGAGCCTGTGAGCCACAACTACTGAGCCCGCGTGCCACAACTACTGAAGCCCACGCGCCTAGAGCCCGTGCTCTACAACAAGAGAAGCCACCACAATGAGAAGCCCACGCACCGCAATGAAGAGTAGCCCCTGCTCGCCGCAACTAGAGAAAGCCCGCGCACAGCAACGAAGACCCAACGCAGCCATAAACAAACAAACAAACAACAAACAAATAAATAAAAATTTAAAAATAAAGCCTGTGGTAAATTCACATGTGCAAACAGCTTTAGGTGGTCTGTGACAGAATGAACTGCATTTTACTATAGAAATTAAATTTTGCTTTGAAGCAGCTGTTGTGTTTAATTTTTATTTTAATTAAGTAGTTAATTAATTGCTTTTTAATATCTTAGATACACTTCTGTTTTAAACTTAGCCTGAAAGGCTATCTTTGGAAGTGTTAACACTGGGCAGAAGGTCTGAGAGGACGATCAGAGAATCAATCCTTGTACAGGCCTTTTCTGTTCCTAGCGCATTGTGGGCTGCAGGGGGCGCTCCTGAGGCTGCATTTCGTAGATGTCTTTACATTTTCGCAGCAAGATCCACTGTCAGTGAAACAGTTTTGAGCACACGCTTTCTCTTTCTCTCCATATATATCTATATTCATTTATGTACTAGTATGTTCGTATATTGTATGGAACATTCGTAAAAAGAAATTAAAAAGGAGGACTCATGAAATAAACTATTTTAAAGAGTACTTTTTTAAAAAAAAGCCAGTAATATATTTTCTTCTTTCAAATTGTGTAGAGGCTTGTTTTCACTGTCTGGAAACATGATTTAAACATTTTCCTAATTTTGATGGTCTTATAATGAAATTGACAAATATGTTAAAGACCAAATACACATTTAGGGTAAGATTCGTCATTATTCATGGTGTAGCCAAGTCTGTGTTTCAGTTTCTCTATGATTTCAGTTACTTTTGGCTAATCTTTCAGATTTTGAGGGTTGGATGGCCGGTGGTTTACCCCGTGCTGGGGAGGAGCTTGTGCTGGGAGGGGAAGCGCCGGGCCTCGCGTTCCTCTGTCTTTGCCCTTTTGCCTGTGCTTACACTGCTGGTCATCTTTTCAATTTCCCATTTCCTTACAGGGATCCTTTCGTGTCACTTACCTGTTTTGTGACAGTTAGGTCAGTTTAAGTTAGATAGCGTGTCCGTGAACTCACTTAGCGAGGCACGTGAACACGACCGCATGTCACTGCAAAGCGAGGGAGTCGGGGTGCTGGGCTCCCGAATACGCCACGACACAGGCTGCCCTCTGTCACCTCCCTCGCTGTGTGCACGTCTGGGAACAGACCTCAGTGTATTTTTGGCTTAGCTAATCAGCCTTCACGGTCTCTACTAGGATTAACTCCTGCTGAATGATTAGAGCTTTGAAACGCTAACTTGCTTATAGAAAGTACTGAAAGAATATTTATTAAATTGGGTTTGTGGGTGGAGAAGTAGTATTTTATACTGCCTTTCCCCCCTCCCCCCTGGTGTATCTACATCTATATATTTCCAGATTTATTGAGGGGTAATTGACAAAATTATAAGATTTAAAGTGTACAACATGATGATTTGATAAAATACACTTATACTGCCTATTTAATTTAAAAAATTCATGATTCATTTTTTTTTAACATCTTTATTGGAGTGTAATTGCTTTACAATGGTGTGTTAGTTTCTGCTATATAACAGAGTGAATCAGCTGTACGTATACATATATCCCCATATCTCCTCCCTCTTGCATCTCCCTCGCACCCTCCCTTCGTGATTCATTTTGTAGCTTGAAGAAAATTGACAAGTTTTTGAGTGAGGAGAAAAGGGTGTTTGTTTCTATTGAGAGAGATGACTATTCAATACCCAGGATATATTTTATACCAAGATACAGGTTTGTAACTGAGAGAACTCACAAGGGCTTGAATGACCGAGCTAGTGGCTGGCAGTTTGTCGGAGCGATTGCTCAGAACTCTGGCAAGTGATTTGGTAAAAGTCGCTAAGAAGGATTTTTGTGTTCTTTTGATTTTTGCTGGTCTTATAATGAATCCTAATCTTACTTTTGAAACTCAGAATAATGCAGGGAATGTCGTGAAATTCTTAAAAACACAACTGATTTTGGTTCACTTTAATGGAAATAATTTAAAACTACATTTGACCATATTAGAAATATTTTTAAAAATGAAATATAATCTATTATCTTTGGAGGAGTTGAGTGCTAAAAGAAATCCTGCAGCAAAATGGTTATGAGTCCTGTTTCTTAGGGTCTATGGTGTGATTTTTAGAATCAGTATAATATTCAAATGTATTTCTTATTTTTCAGGCAGCAAGAATTATTGCCAAGTTAGCAGCTTGGGGAAAAGAATTGATGGAAGGCAGTGACTTAAATTACTATTTCAATTGGATAAAGACTCAGCTGAGTTCACAGGTAAAAGACATTCCTCTTCGGATCTTTGAAAGGAATATAACGTCCATGTTCTCTAAAGCTATTTATGGTAATTATGTGAAATTACAGAAACTCTATGTTAAAAAGGAGGCATTCTGAGCTTGATGAGTCAGCCGTGCTGCTTGCAGGTCGGGTAGGGGCTTCACCTTTTCTGCCTGTGACTGGCTTCAGCTCAGACCTTCCTGTCTCTTCTGCCACTCGGGGTTTTCCCTTCATTTCAGCAGGTAGGGAGGATTTCCCTTCCAGGAAGGCGGCTGCCGAGATCACACGGGTTGGAGGATTGGAAGGACACACACAGCTCCAAGGGTACACTCGTGTGAGGCTCACGAGAGAGGAGGGTGCGCTCGTGTGAGGCTCACGAGAGAGGAGGGTGCACTCGTGTGAGACTCACGAGAGAGGAGGGTGCACTCGTGGGAGGCTCACGAGAGAGGAGGGTGCACTCGTGGGAGGCTCACGAGAGAGGAGGAGAGGCGGTGCGATGGGCGAGCATCTCTGCCCTGGGACCCTGGACCACCCAGATCGGTGCCAGGAGTCTTGGTTTGGAGAGAGTTCTTTGAAAGTGTGCAGTGGGTCCTTTATGCCCTCTGGTCACATACCCAGGCCAAACTGTCTGACCAGTCAACCAATAAACAAACTGGCCCTGGCTGCCGACAGCACGGGACGGCTCATTAGTCAGCCCGCCTGTAGTCCTGGCCAGGAGTCCGTCCCAGGCACCACTGGGTGGCCTGGGGCTGCTCTCTCCAGCCCGAGAGGACGTCTTCCTCAGTGACTCCCTCTCAGGATTTCACCGTGTCCTCGTGGGGTTGAATTTAAGCCCAAAGGGAAACACGAAGCCTGCTTGCTGTGGTCTCGCTGCTGTCAGGGCCCTCGAGCTTGCTTCTTCGTGGAGGAGGACAGCTTTCGGGGTGACGGCTGGCAGATGACGAGTTTTCCCTTTTGTCTTCTGGGTTCCCCAGCGCAGGGCGGATGGCGGGACACTCCTGACGGCTCAGTGGAGGGTTTCTTTTCCTTTAGGCGTCTGATGACCAAGTGAGAGGTGGTGAGGGGTCTTGGAGGGAGTGAGCCGCGGAGAAGGAGTGAGCTGAGCTGGGTGGGGAGGCGTATCTGTATACGGAAGGAAAGGCAGGAGGGAGTGAGCTTTGGTGTGGGCGGGACATGGAGGATGGGCCAGGAGAAGCTGGGAGGCATGGTGGGCTCAGGGCTAGATGACAAGTAAGGGCCTATTTGAAATGAAGGTTTGGAAAGTTGTAATTTAGATTGCTGGTGACTTTATGATTTTAGTAGATTTTAATTTGAAGCATGAGAGAGACACCATGACATTTTGCTTCGATTTATTTTTTGTCTTATCATTGCCTGCCTTTTTGTTGGGGGAGCCTAATAACCTTTTCTGTTTGGATAGAGAGATTTTGAAGTGTCTTGAACAAAAGCAATTATTTTTTCTGTCAACAGCATACATTTTAACACTCTTTTGGGCTTAGTTTTTAAAAGTATTTTTACAAGAGCCACAAGTTTTGCAGATTTTACTGAGTTTGTGAGGTATTTCAAAAAGAAGATACTTAGAACATGAAAAATACGTATGTGAAGATGAGATGTATTTATTTCTACATGTGTATCATTTGGGATCAGAGCGCTTAGTTAAAGAGGTAACCCGCCCCCACCCCCCCACCCCCCCCCCCCCCCCCCGCTTTCTTTTTTCCTCTTATAAGATTAGTTCTCCCTTTGAGGAAACTTCATTCTGCTTTAGTGTTAGGCATGGTCTGGTGGTAATAAGGCTCTATGCTAGCTGGACTCATAAAATGAGATCTGGTAGCAAAGAATGCACGCTGCAGTGTGCCGCTAACATTTTGGGTTGTTTCATCTTAGACTTTTCCTCGTAGGAGTAACATTTATGTTGTGCCTCACAGATGACTGGTCAGTTTTAGAATGATTAGCTGTGGTTGTAACCATGTCCAGCAATTGGGGGGATATTTCTCCGGTCACTAGTGGAAGCAGAGATTTCAGTGTCTGGAACACTTTTCATTAGATTTGGTGTGAGACACACGCTCTTAAAGACCTTTCTGTATCTTTCCAGCGCGCTTGCTCTTTTTATCGCCGAGTCTTTGGCCTTGTTCAGTTACTGTCTGGCGTTGCTGCTTTGCACGTCCTGCCCCAGGGAGAGGCTTCAGGCCCGTCTGGCCGTGCCTCAGAGTCTGGTCACTGCTTCCGCTGGGCTCTGGCTGGCTGCCACCCTTGCTGTGGGCAGACACTTGTCCACAGCCTTTGATCAGGGTGCAGTGACAGGCATGAAGCAGAGGCTCGTTCGGGCTTTTATTTTCTACTTTGCTTAAATGCCACGTGATAGCACTGTTTCTGCAAGGTCTCTTTTTCTCTATCATAAGCGTTTTCTCCCTCATAAAAAAGGACCACATTTTCATGATTCTAATAGAAATAGACTTTCAAAAGTCTGAATTAGGTGCCAATTTGGATATTTTGTTCTTTGACTTTATAGAGACATTTAGGAGCCTTTTTCCCAATAGTTTAACTGTTATACTTGGGTTATAGGGGCTTATGCCTGGCACTTAGTAGATAAGTTATTGAATAAAACAAAATAAAAATTTCCTTTCAGAAATTCATGATCACTTTTCTCTTGCATATTCAGCTTCTGAGTTTCTACCTTAAACTTTCTTTGGTCATTTCTGTGTAACAGGTGAGGTTCTGATTGTCATTATAATGTGTTAGCATTGCTGTGGATAACCTAATTTTTTAAGTTCCATGTAGTACCTTCCCATCATCAGGCACCTGTTTTGAAAGCTTTGCCACAGAATATAGTGTAGATAGTTCAGCTTAAGACAGTTGTCTCATTGGAAAAATGACCCAGGAAGTAAATCCTGAGACTTGGAAATGTGCACTAGCTTCACTTATGAAATGTAATTGGAACTTAGTATTCAGTTTATTATTGTTCCTTTTAAAATAATTTATTGATGAAGATATGATCTGGAAGAGTGTAACAGCGTTTAGAATATTTCGTATCATCCCCACGTTTTTTATTAGCTGATGATACTCCGTTCAGTAGGATTAGGAAAACAGTGATAAAATTTGCTTAGCTCTCTTTCGTAAGCTGATGAAGTAGGATAAAGTTAAAAGCAAAACTAAGTAATAAGTTATTTATTTCGTAATAGAAACTGCGTGGCAGCGGCGTCGCTGTTGAAGCAGGGACGGTCTCCTCAAGCGATGTAAGTACCTCCCTTCCTCGTTCACTGGCCTCCTAACACCCTGAATTTAAGTTATTTTGAGTCACAGACATTTAACGTCTTGAAGGTGTTCACTAGTCCCCCGGATGTAAATCCGTGGATTTGGTGTCACCTCCAGTTGGGTTAATGGTGTTGTGAAAGCTGTGTGTAAAGTAAGCCTCTCTGGGCTGTGCGGTTGCTTTCTGCTGTTGGTGGGCGTGGGACTTCCTCTTCCTGTTGCTCTTCTCTTCAGGCGGCTTTATCTCAGGCCTGAGAATCAGAGCAAGTCTGGACTCAGGTGCACAAGTCGAGTGAGAAAGCAGAGCTCCTCTCTTAAGACTTTAGCTGTCTCATGAACGCGAACGTCTGACAGGTACACGAACCCTGCGCCAGGCAGCTGAAAACAGTTCCGTTCCCCGCTGGCACGAAAACCCACTACTTGCCTGAGTCGCTCAGGGTTTAATGGGGGCCTACGTGGTGGCCAGACTCTCCCTCCCCCTTTTTCGGGCCAATCCTGCCCCACATTTATGTAGAGCCAAAAGGTTAAAGGTTAAAGCTAATCATGTCCCCCCAGTTCCTTTCCTGGTTAGGGTTATCTCCCCCGGTTGGGAGTGGTTTAACTTTGCTGTCTTCAGACTAGTTCAAGAATTGCCAATAGATTTGGACAAGTATGGGTTGGCGTGGATAGCGCCAGCCGAGAGCGAGGTGGGGGGAGAGTTAAAAAGGTAGGTGAGGCGTGTTCCGCTTCCTTTGCTGGAAGTATCTCTGGGAAACCGGAAAGCACCTTCCGAGGATGGTGTCTCCCACCTGCCCGTGCTAGACCTCAGCGAAGCTGTGTGGGGGCCACGCCGGGTCCGTGTCCACAACCCGCAGGCCGCGCCCTGTGTGTGCTCGTAGACTAGAGCGGGCGACACAGTCCCTCTCAAAGCCAGGCGTGGGGCTGCTCTTGGGGCGCGGGTCGGCGGACTTGACAAATAGTGCGCCAGGCCGGAAAATGGCCGCGCGTCTTCCGAAATCAGAACAGGGTACAGAACTAAGTGAGCAGTCTTGGGGCCAGGGTGGGGGAAGGAGGCGGTAGGTTCGAAGTCTGGATATTCAGCCATAAGCAGATGTTTAAATTGGGAATCCTTATTTTACATGACTTGAGTTTCTTTCTACCAGTTTGAAATTTTGAAAAATTGTTTGATTTGAAAAATTGTCTAATTAGACTTATTTGTAAAATTTTTGAAAGGTGTTTTCGGAATAAACTTAAGCGGTTATTAAAGTGTTTGGAAGTTAGTAAAGCTCACGCAGTGAGGTGCGAGCTCTGGTGACGTGACATTCTTCTTTTGCTCTTTTCTGTCCGGTGTGTGGGAAGAACAACGCTGATCTATTGAATTGGTGGTGGTTAGTCAAAGTGGTTTATCTGGTCGACTCAGACACGTATATCCCAAACGGAATTAGCATCAGGGGTGATTCTGAGTGAAGAAAAGCTGGCTTTTGGTGTCCCCCTCTCTTCCGTTTAGTGCCCTTCACACCTGAACATACCCCCTGTCTCTTGCTGGAGGTTCCTACTTTTTCAGAAGGCTGTCAACTTGGAAGGCAGACTTAAAGAAGTTGACAGAGAGGTGTTAGCACTTCCTTTGATACTTATATTTCAGTAGGGGGATCAGAATTGGTAGCTGGTATGTGTGGAGCTCTTCCTGTGTGCCTGGCAGTGTTTTAGTCGTTTTGCATTTACATCTCCTTGAATATTCACACCCCGTCTTTGACATCGGTCTCACCATAAGCCACGTTTTAGGGATGAGCAGTGAGGCTGGAAAGGCACACCGCTTGCCCAAGGTCATCCGCTCATGGTGGCAGAACCCCCAAGGAGACAAATTCCTTGCTGAGAGGATTCTGAGGCACCTGGACTGGACTTGGAGCTTCAGGCATTCTCCAAGTTGCCTCACCTACTCAGACTTGTAAAGAATATCCATGTTATGTCTTAAAATCCCTTTAGGTTTTCAGACAGCATAGAAAAGCAGTTTGGTAAACTGCATCCTGTGCTGTTGCCACTTGATGTCAGTATAAAACAAACAGAACAAAGCTTTACACAGCAAAATGAGAAATTCGCAGGATGCAACAGTCTTGGCTTTTAAAGTGGCACAGAATCATCATCATAAGTTACGAGTGGATCATTACAGACATTTTTATTTAAATGACATTATATAAATGAAATGTTCTAAAAATGATTTGTGTTGTTTTTACCTAAATGTAAAAATAATAAACTATATCACATGACATGTACTTGCCCTAACTTACCTTCAACTGTCTGTTCAGTTCTTTGTTGGCTCTTGCACGGGAATTATCAATCTTCTGCGTTTCCGAGGACGTCGCCCAGGCTTAGATGTTGATTGCTGGGCTGCTGCCCTGACAAAAAGAGGAACACCGTGATCTCTCCCAGCCTTTGGAGGAGTCAGGAGAATCTGGGCATTCTGTTCCCTCTGTCCAGCTTCTTTCATACCTGTGTGCAGGGGACCGTGGTAACTCTCCGCTCCTGCGTCCTGTTCTCTGTTGTAGACCTGCTCCGGCCCTGGTTATTGCTGGATGGACATGGTCTCGTTGGTAGTAAGTAACGTGATTAGGTTGCCAGGTTCTCCATATCGCTCGTCTTATCTTGCCTTTTAATGTTCTGGAGCAGTTCTGTCCAGTAGAACTCTCCGGGGTGACGGCAATGTTCTTTATATCTGTGGTGTCCACTCTGGTAGCCCCACGTGGCTCTTGAGCACCTGGAAACCTGGCACGTGTGAGTGAGCAAGTAAACTTGCAGTTTTTTTTTGTTTTTTGGCTGTGTTGGGTCTTTGTTTCTGTGCGAGGGCTTTCTCTAGTTGTGGCAAGCGGGGGCCACTCGCTATTGCGGCCTCTCTTGTTGCGGAGCACAGGCTCCAGGCGCGCAGGCTCAATAGTTGTGGCTCACGGGCCTAGTTGCTCCGCAGCATGTGGGATCTTCCCAGACCAGGGCTCAAACCCGTGCCCCCTGCATTAGCAGGCAGATTCTCAACCACTGCGCCACCAGGGAAGCCCCAAACTTGCAGTTTTTTGTAGGCTTTTTGGTTTGCTTGTTTACAGCTTTATTGAAATCTGTTTCTCATACCATAAAATCTTTCCATTTGCCATTGGTTTTAGTATATTTACAGAGTTGGGCAACCATTGCCACCATCTGATTTTGTAGCGCTTTCAACACCCCAGAAAGAAACCGTGTCCACTGAAACAGTCACCTCCATTCCTAACCCCCTTGCCTAAACTCTGGCAACCACTCACTTACTTTCCGTCTCTGCATTCACCTCTTCTGGCCACTGTCTGTACACAAGTCACGTAATATGTGGTCATCCGTGACTGGCTTCTCTCACTTAGCTTATGTTTTCAGGATTCATCCATGTTTTAGCATGTAATAACAACATTTTAGAATGAAAGGGGAAAAAAAAAACAACCTTAGCTTTTTTGGCTTTTGGCCACATTCCTTAAATTGTTTTCTCTGACAGTTCTAATATCCTTGTTAATGTGAAGGTAGTTTTACTGCTTTGACTCTTTTAAATTTAAGGCTCTGTTTTTAATTTAAGACTTTTCAGTCTTTCAGAAGAGTTGGAGGACTTTAACGATTTGGTTCTTCACTGTTTGTCCATAAGTGCATCAAAAGTGCTACCCGAGTAACAGAAATGAGGGGCTGCGTCAGGAATTCGCATAGTGCAGCCCTCTTATTTAACTCTGGTCCCCTCTAGCCTGTGATTTGTAAAGTCTGTGAGGACCCAGAGAAGTTCACAATCATTTACGTGTCTTGGTGCAGGTTTCCAGAGCATTGCTATTTACCTGAAGCAATTTTTGGATGATCTTCATTGTATCCTCTTATCACAAAATTAGTACGTTTTAAACATCGTGAATCATTAAAATATATGCAAAGAATAAATGTTAAGAAAAGGAGAACAGATAAGAACCTGTCAGTTTTGCTTTTCTGATCAGATATTTGGAAGGATTGCGTACGTTCTGGCAATGCAAAGGAGAATTAAATGGTAAAGTATTTCAGTACCAGACTTTCTTTTACATATCATTTTCAAACTATAACATCAATAACAATAATAAGGTACCCTAATATTGTACATTGGATGTGTTCTCGGAAGTTGCATACAAAGCAGTGATTTATAAAGTAAATCACATTTTCTTAAGTCTGCAATAATTTTTTCCTGCAATAAAGAATCCCAGTAGTCATGTAATTAAATTATACGCCTAAGAAAATTAGATTGAAAGTAATACTTGAAGGAGATTTATAAATTTGTAATTTAACAGTGAAATTACTTTCTTGGTAAGACTTAAGTCTAAGATGAAATTATGTTAAGTTAATTTAGGTATTAATTTAATATAGGTATTTTATGAGTATTGACTAGAGGGTAGAGGGTCTCTTTTAATAAGCCAACTTCAAGAGAATTCTTGCACTATATGTGTTTTACTTCCTGAATATGAAGTAACAATAATGACAAGAACAATAATGATGATAATGTACCTTACAGTTGTTTTGTGTTTAACTGATGTGAGTTCAGATTTGAGTAGCAGAGGTTTTTGTTTTGTTTTTTAATTTAGTGCTATTTTTAAAAAATTGGGTTGGTATTGCTTTCCTTTATTGATGAGACAACAATTTTGAAGAGTTTAAAGTGATTTGCCAAAGATAAATTGGCAGAACTTCTGACTGACAAAACCTCTCTCCCTCTTTGCCTCCCTTCCTTTCTTTGGTCACTTATTTTTATGTCATAACTTTGTTGGGGAGGAAAAAATTACGCTCTGCTCCTTCTGGGTTCTTCTGTCTGGCCAAAGAATTAAATTGCCGTGAGACAGATTAACAGGAGAAAATCAGACTTAATTACGTATGTACAGGGGCCCCGTAATATGAGGCCGCAGATGTGGTGCCTGAGAGAGGAGAAGGGGGTGCCCGGGCGGGGGGGACTTCAGCGGGAAGAAGGCAGTTCACACGGAGATGGGAAGGAAAGCAGATGTTTGGTGACAGATGTTTGCTGGGCCCCCAGGGACAGTGGGACACACAGAGGACTCTGGTCTCCCGGCCCCGCACAGCTCCCCCCAGCGCCGACCCGTGTGCTTTGTAGGTCTCCGGTGACAGTGCCCTTCCTGGACCAGGGCCTTTGTCTGAGTTCTTTAGGCAGTTAAGGGGCAGGTACAAAGACAGACTTCTTGAATCCCCTGCTTTCAAAAAAAATAATCACCCTAAAATAATCCTCATGCCAAAGGGACCCATTTAAGATGGCAAATCTTGTTCCCCTACAGCTTACATAGAGTAAAATAGATTTTTAAATGTTCAGCTGAATGCATTTACACATCATGTGTCCTACTGAATACTTTCCTTCGCCTCGGCTCCCACAAAGGTTTTCGTTATTATGCATTAGTTTTGCCTGACCTTGAACTCCATAAAAGTGGAATCATAACACAGTGTGAACTCTTGTGTGTCCGAATTCTTGTGCAGTATTGTGTCAGTGAGAGTCACTCACGTTGCACCTGGCAGTAATTCATCTCTTTATTGCCGTGTAGTAATCTATTAAATGAATATTATCCATACTCTTGTTGACGGATATTTGAGTTAGTTCTGGTTCTTGGCTGTTGTGAATATCTTGCTATGAACATCCTGTACATGGCCTTTGGTAGATGTAACCACTTACGCCTGGAGCACTTCTAGAATGGAGTTGCCGGGCTACAGGTTACATGTGAGTTTAGGTCCAGCAGTCCAATCACTTTTCTAAACCAGTTTACACGTTGTCAACAAAGTAGGAGAGTTCCAGTTGTTCCCGTTTCCTCCTGGCACTGATGTTGTCCTGCGTTAATGTCTAAAGTGGACGTCATGATAGAAGCAAAAATCACACATAAGACGTGCACACTCACTTTTCAGTTCTGTGAGAAAAGATTCATTTAATAGTCATGACACATTGAATACTTTTGGGATTGGTTAATCACCAGTCCTGGAGGATTTCATGTAAAACTGGCTTCTGGGGTTTATTTTGGTCGATGGTGTGTTATACAGACTCAGCTTTGTGCTTCGCTGATACCACTGGACGCACGTGTGTTTCCACTGCGTCTGAGACAGGTGCTCTTCTCTGCACTGCAGACGTCTTTTTTTTTTTTAAACGCCCTTGATTCCAAAATTTAGAGGAATATTATCTTTACTTTTTCTCATTTAGTTTGTACTTAAATTCCAGCATTATGGAGGTGGATATTGAAAATTGGTCTGTAAACATTGTTATGGCATGAGTTTTACTTTGGTACATTGTCGCTGCAGTTTTTATGTTTATCTTTCGTTGCCTACTTGCTTTGTAATTCCTCACTTCTTGAATTACTTTGTAATTCTGCAGAATATGGATCTGGGAGACCCTCTTCAGGAAGGTGAATTCTGTCAGTTGCTGTTTTCCTTATGTGATTATTCCACCATACTATAGGAGAATTTGCATTTTCAGCAATATTGGAAAATTTATCTAATGATGTTCTCTTAATATGTTGAGAAGTAAAGTTAGTTTTTCTCTACCAGGGAGGTTTGTGTGTTTGAGAGTACACATTGTAGCTGGTTCTCAGCCCAGCCTGTCATATATTAGCTAATGAGATTATCCCCACACCCCATGGGATGTGCCCTGTTATCCCCATTTGATAGGTGGGAAGCTCATTCAAGGGCACACGGCTTGGAAGTGGCTGAGCATGGCAGGCTGGTTCCAGAGCCTTTGTTCGTAACTGTTACGCTACGTTACTGCCTTTCTTTCATGGTGGTGGAGTTAACATTGGAGCTGTGAGTCAGTTCAGCTGGAGAGAGGAGGGGCGAGAGCTTTCCCGGAAGCAGCTGGAGGTAGAGGTCTGGTTCTCTGGGGGAGAGTAACTGTTGGACCTGGCACTTTAAGGTCACTGCTGATCCTAGCACTTGCCATGTTAGTGGAGTGATAAGGTATCAGAGAGGTAAGAACCTGGTGATGATTCTCTCAAGAAAACTTCCTGCGTTGGGAGGAAGAAAGATGCTGAGGTTGGTACAAGGTTTAGGGATAATTGTAAGCTGGGAAAGATTGAGTATATTTAGGAGCTGAGGAGAGGAAACCTATCAGAGACTGGAGCCGCAGGGAGGGGTCTGAGTGACGGAATGCTGTGTGGCAGGAATGGGACGCGGGCCTTGCTGGGGCCGTGGGTCCTGGACGGGGAGAACGGTCTGCCTCTGCTCGGCGGGAGGGAGTGCGAAGGGCCGTCAGTGACGTTCAGCTGGGGGGCGCGAGGTTGGCAGCTCAGTGACTCGCTAGCTCAGGGTCTCCGTTTTTTCCCTTAGTGCTGAGGTGAGGGAAGAGAGCAGGACAGGAGGGTAGAGGTGAAGGTGTGAGCGTGGCCCTGGGGACGGCAGCGAGAGCAGCGCAGAAGTGCCCGATGGCTCTGCGTGGCTGTGCGGTGCTCTCCAGCAGTGTTTGAATGACCTCTGTGTGGGGGAAGAGTCGGTGGCTCGTTGGGTTGATTGAAGGCTGACTATTCTCTTTTAAAAAAATCATTGAATAACTTCGTACATGAGACTAACAGGACAATGTGAGAGAAAGGTAAGGAAGCGATACAATTTACTTCGTTTAATTGAAGGCAGTAACTCAGTCATTTATCAGTGTTGCCTTCACTGTGTACTTCGAAAATAATTTCTGGACTGGTATTGGACTGCCTCATGGTGCATCACAGGAGAGAGTGCAGTTTTAGAAGCAGCATCTTTTTGAAAAAATTTTTAATAGATCTTTATTGGAGTATAATTGCTTCACAATAACGTGTTAGTTTCTGTTGCACAACAAAGCGAATCGGCCATATGCATACACATGTCCGCATATCCCCTCCCTCTTGAGCCTCCCTCCCACCCTCCCTATCCCACCCCTCTAGGTCATGGCAAAGCACCTAGCTGATCTCCCTGTGCTATGCGGCTGCTTCCCACCAGCCAACTATTTTACATTCGGTAGTGTTTATATGGCGATGCTACTCCCACTTCGCCCCAGCTTCCCCCTCCCACCCCAAGTCCTCAAGTCCATTTTCTATGTCTACCTCTTTATTCCTGCCCTGCAGCTATGTTCATCAGTACCATTAGAAGCAGCATCTTTTTTAAATTTTTTAATAGATCTTTATTGGAGTATAATTGCTTTGCAATGGTGTGTTAGTTTCTGCTTTATAACAAAGTGAATCAGCTATACGTATACATATATCCTCATATCTCCTCCCTCTTGCGTCTCCCTCCCTCCCACCCTCCCTATCCCACCCCTCTAGGTGGTCACGAAGCGCCGAGCTGATCTCCCTGTGCTATGCGGCTGCTTCCCACTAGCTATCAATTTTACATTTGGTAGTGTATATATATCCATGCCACTCTCTCACTTCATCCCAGCTTACCCTTCCCCCTCCCCGTGTCCTCAAGTCTATTCTCTACGTCTGCGTCTTTATTCCTGTCCTGCCCCTAGGTTCTTGAGAACCTTTTTTTTTTTTTTTTTAAGATTCCATATATATGTGTTAGCATTCAGTATTTGTTTTTCTCTTTAAGACTTACTTCACTCTGTATGACAGTCTCTAGGTCCATCCACCTCACTACAAATAACTCAGTTTCATTTCTTTTTATGGCTGAGTAATATTCCATTGTATATCTGTGCCACATCTTCTTTATCCATTCATCTGTTGATGGACACTTAGGTTGCTTCCATGTCCTGGCTATTGTAAATAGTGCTGAAGCAGCATCTTTTATATGCTCGTTTATATGTGAGTCCTGAAGCTGTAACTAGCAACGAAGAATCCATTTTTTAAATGTGTCATGTATTTCAACATAGTAGGGTAAATGGACACAGACAAGAAAAAGACTTACAGTGAACCAAGAAATTCTCGTGTTGAGAGGAAATCGATGATAAATGGAAGAGGAGAGAGTGCCCTAGGCTGCCTTTTATTCATTATTGTAGAAACCTTGCTTAGGCTCTCTCTCTAAACAAGGAAGATGGAATTCTCCTTTTCACAAAGAGTTACTTAGCTGCTGACCTAATTGGAAAAATACCTATTTTTTTTTCCTGTTATGGAAGATTGTTTTCGAGCTGAAAATTCACTTTTTTTTTTTTTTTTTTGGTCATTAATTTCTGCGAATGTTTTGGGTTTTCAGGCAAATTAAGTTACTGGATATAGTGTGCTTTTGGGCAACTGTGTTCACTACTTTCTAGGTAAAATCTAAGATAACCTTTTCATGATAACTTTTGATTATTCCACCAAGTATATCATTGTGTTTTTGTATTTGAGTGCCTGGAATTCTTTGAAGTGTTAGGTCTTAACAAACTTAGTTTAAATTAAAACATAGAGCTGAAGTGGCATCATGTCTGTTAGGTTTTGTGACTTTATATGACATCCACGATCCTCTCCTTTCTTTCTTTTTTCTTTTTGTTAGCATGTTCTTTAAGGCTGGGGTCTGAAATTTCCCCACGTCCCTCCATTTGCTATAGATGTAAGGCTCAGGGTAAATATTTAGGGAGGCACCCAGGCCGGGTGTTACTCCCAGCTTTCCTAACGTGGAGGAGCGTGCGACTTCTTGGGGATATTTATTCTATTTATTTCAAGCTTCAGATTTCACCTCAATTTCTCTAACATAGTGCCTGTTGAACTGATAGTTTAAAAATAAATCAGTCTTTTTCAAGTGTGTAAGTAGACTTTTTATATGCTGTATAGTTTTTTTTTTTTTTAAGTTCTTATTTATTGAGTTTCTGTGACATGTCTAGCTCTGTGCTAAATGAATTACTTTACTTAATCCTAAGAGTACCCTTTCAGGGTGCTTGGGGGTATCATCCTCATTAAGGATGAAGAAATTGAGCATTGAAAAGGTTCGGAAACTTGCTCAAGATCATTCAAATATGGACCTGTCTCAAAGCATACACTTTTATCTCTTTCATTTTATTGTTGTTCTTTGATATTTGTATAATTATGAAGAGCAGTATTCTCTGTGTCGTGCCTCTACTCGGGGCTAAGTGAAACATTGCAAGGTAATAAGCTGTTTATCAAACCATATCAAAGGCATAATTACTTTGTTCCTTGATTTCCCTGACTGGATGTGTTCAGTGGGCCTGAACCATGTAGGCTTAATTTGGCAAAAGAAGTCAGCTTCGTTTCTAGGAGGAAGAGAGAAGAGCAACAAGGATTGACTTTTGAAAAAATATTTGAGACTTTTGGACTTTTCAGATGATAAGAAGCTCTAGTAAAAACCACTCCAGAGTTTGCTAGCTGCATGACCCTGTGACTTGAAGTGCTTTCCGGTTCTGAACGCTGTGCTTCTCCCCGCACAGAGCTCTCAGTACGTGCAGTGTGTGGCCGGGTGTCTGCAGCTGATGCTCCGAGTCAACGAGTACCGCTTTGCCTGGGTGGAAGCAGACGGGGTGAACTGGTGAGCGCCCTTTATTTTGACTGTGGGGTAACATTTAAAAGCATCTCTCCTTGACAATTTCAAAGAAATGAATACATTTAATCATCTAAAAGAAGGTTTTTTTAAAAAAAATGTCTTGTGTGAGGTTTCTGTGCAGGAGACTCTCTCTAGCGACTCAGAGCCCCTGGTTTCCCTGGAGGTGTGTCAGGTCGGCTCCCTCTGCCTCGTATGGAACGTTCCAGACTCCAGCAGGAGAGCAGGCGCTCAGCACAAGCATCTTGTTTGTGCACACACTTTAGTTTTCCCTGTCATTTAGGAGAACTTTGGTTTCCGTGTAGGGAACGGATTACCAGTCAAATTCCCGCAAGTCAGCCAAGGGCCAGCTTTGCAGGCAGCCCTTTCTGAGGATAGCTGTCTCCGGACCATGATGTTAACTCTTTTCCGCACAGAAACTTAAAGGTGAACTACACAGATGGTGTTTCCAGTCTTTTTACTTTCCTAAAAGTGATGCAGTATTTTGGGCAATACAATAAGAAAGGATAATTATTTCTTTCACTATTATATCGTCTTCCTAGGTGATTCCGTCATTCTCCAATTTTCTTATAATTTTAGTCTTCAATATTTATTAGCATAGTTGAGAATTATGGATGAATAATGATGAAATAAGATCTAGGATGATGAAATAGTGTGATTCTTCAAATTATAGTTAACAAACTCACCAAGATCACATAGTGTATCTTAGGTTTATAAATAGGTCCAATGGACCTGTATTGTAATTGCAAGATAAATTGAATTTTATTCTATTAAACAAAAAGTAGATTTTATTTTTTGTTCTTTGGAAGACCTGTAAGAGAGAATAAAAGTCATGAAACAGCAGTTTATACAAATAGTTACAATTGCTTAAAAAATAAACTCAAATACTAGAATTTGGTCCAGTGGACCGAGGCTAACGAAATGCTGCTGTTCAAAATATTGTTGGCACTAATATTTTGGAGGATGGTAAGCAGTATTAACTATTCAGTTTAGCAACAAGAGCAGGCATAAGTACAATCTAGAATATTCCATGTTCAACCTACACACTTTGATATGCTAATGCCCACTAACAAGGTTAGTAGTAATCAAATTAATACAGAGACTTTTAGGTTGAGAACAGGCATTAATAAAGGTAGAATATGTTAACTTGCTGATAGTAGGGCAATTTAGAAAAGTCATTGAATTTTTCCACTTTTTTAGAAAGAAAACACGTACTTTTTACTCTGCCATCTCTTTTGTTTAGGGTCGAAAGTTTTCTTTTTTTCCTTTTTGGTGCTCCTCAGATCACAAGCAGGGATCCTGAGAGGAGAAAAAATTGTAAGCATAGCCTGTTTGAGGAGAGTGGAAGAGGGCTGATGGTTTAAGACCCCAGGACATTTTTATCTCTGCATAGTTTCCTTTCTTTCCTTCTTGGTTACACGAATGACACACACTCTTTCTGAATGTTTCTGGGCCCGTGTAAGACCAAGAGTATGCTTTGACTTCACTAGAAAGTCTAAAGATTAGCACTGATTTTTTAAATACTGGAGCTAAAAGGGGGCTTTTGCTGGGGTAATTGCTTCCCCAAATCCAACGGCCATTTATGAACATTTATATCCTGACATTTGAAGTATTTTGAAAGTATAAAGTAGTATATAAATGAAAGGTAAGATTAAAAAAAAAATATTGCGTGGTGAGATGCGAGGGGCCCATGGGTCTGACGAACAGCAGGAAGTGTGCACATCAGCCAGTGGTCAGCTGTTTGTCTCCCTAGTCCCTGCATTGGCATGATTTGAAAAGAAAAATCATAATTAAAAAGCAGAGCACAAAATAGTTATTTTGGCGTCATGGACCTTAACCTTCTTTCTGATCTTGGATTTGACAGTTTGTGCTTTTCGCGCTCTCTGCGTGATGTTATACCATATATTATGGGGAGTAAAGGAAACATATGTGGTCCTTTCCTTTAAGAGATATACAGCCTAGCTGGAAAGTATGAAACACCTAACAAAGGTAGCACATAGGATGCCACAGCATCTTTTAGTAACTTTTCTAGTGACTTTAAAAGTAACACTAAACTCAGCAGTTTGCGAGGGAGAGCAGAGACCTTACATGGTAATTAGCACCCGCTGGTTCTTCAGGCCCAGCTCGAGGGCCACAGCCTCTGGGAATCCTCCCTCCCCCTGCACTGGGCTCTCAAGGAACGTGGACGGTGTCTTGTTTTTGCCCGTTTTATCCCCGTGCCTTGCGCTGTACCTGCCACATAGACCCTCAACAGATACTTGTTAAATGACCGTGTTTGGGTTTCTGTTGGGCCTTTGTGTCCTTTGTCCCCCTTAGCTCGCTCTTCCTGCCTCACTGGATCCAGAGTTAGGGTTCTTGCCCCTAAGGGAATCCCTGCCTTATTCCAGTGAACAGGGGCCTTATTTTGCTTCATTAGGGCGTTTCTGTGGTTGATATTTGGGTATAGAAGACCACCTTGTCTCTGCAGTAGAATCCCGTCTACTGTGGGCACACTTTAACTCTGTTCAGCTTCTCTGTGGTGTCCGCATCGCTGAGCACGCCTCCCCTTGAGACCTTCCATCTGGGTCTGAGCACCAGTATATTGGCCTTGAACTCTCCTTCGCCCCTCTCATTGTTAAAAGTTTTTCCTTTTAACAGAGAGAATTTAATGTGAAGAAATTAAATTCTCCCTAGGTATAAACGAGGTATAAATTTGTGAACTGGGTTTCTGAAAACAGATAAAGGGACTCTCAAGTGTCAGAGATCCTACTACCCCTAAAGCGGGGAGCAAAGGTAAGAGGTTGGAGTTGCCAGGATCCCTGGGCTGCAGGAGGGGCTGCATGAAGTGAAGCTCAGGCCTGGAGGGGCCAGTACAGCTCAGCTGGGGCTGGGTCCCCATGCTCGAGGTCGGGGACCCAGACAGCGGGTGCTGGTGTCTCGAGGGTACAGGGACGCGCGTTCTGCCAGAGCCCGTGCAGGATGAATCCAGTCGCTGCGGCGGGTGAAGAAGCGTGCCGACGCGATGCTGGCAGGAACAGGAGGTCGACAGGAGAGGTCCCTTCTTCCTCCATCCCTGAGTCAGCCGCGAGCACCTCCTGTCGCCGAGCCAGCGGGGAAAGCGGAAATGGGGAACGCGGAAAGTGAATTGTCAGCCACAGCATCCCAGAGTGTAGCAGGCTGACCTTAACAAGTGGAACAGTCTGAGCGCAAAGGAAGCCAGGTACCAGGGTGCTGATAGTGTAAAATGCTGTGCTTTGACCGCTGTTGAATGCTGACATCAATATTAAATAAAAGCAGGCCTTACGTACCAACCAAAAGTAGAACAGATTCAAGGGAGAAATCATGCATGAGAAAATTAAGGGCAATTCATAAGTGTATACAAATCACAAAAATGGGGAAATGGCACAAATATAAGCCTTCCACTAAGTTAGTAGTTGTAAATCGTAAAATTAGATTTAAAGTGTATTTAATTTTGTTAATCGACTTTTATTTTTTAGAGCAGTTTTAGGTTTACAGAAAAATTGGAAGCACAGAGTGCCCATATGTGCCTGCCCTCCCAAAGTCTTCCCTGTTACTAGCAGCTGCTGTTAGTGTGATACCTTTGTTTCAATTGATGAACCAATGTTGATATGTTCTTACTAAGTTTACACTAGCGCGCGCTCTGTGTTGTGCGTTCTGTGGATTTTGGGTCCTCTTTAGCCCCTCTGGTCGCTGTTTAGCCGTCTGATTTGATGGTTTCTGTCCCTTGTGTGAATGCAGGCATGCCCCGGGGAAATTTCCTTAGTGCTTTCCTTGGTGTAACCTGTCATTTCCACACCGCTTTCCCAGTTCCCTTATCAGTAAGACGGGAGGCTGAACTAGAAGCTTCTGAGGTTCTGACCCCAAATTTGATGATTGGCTGTGTGTCAAATTCAGACGCATGACAGGCTTTTTCCAAACTCATTTCCTCTTTTCTCTGTCGAGTTTCCTAAATATTTTTAAAGCTATAAATGATCCTCTTGGATCATTTTCAGTCCAGACTGAAAATCTTGATTATACCGTCTGGCTTCACTGAGATGTACATCCGCCGTGTCACCATGTCCTGAGGCTTTTACTTCTTGAATGTCCGTCAGGGTCCTCCTACTGTTCCCTCTGTGGGCCGTGCTCCCTGCAGCGAGGGCGGTGGTGTCCTTGAGACTCTGGAGAGAGGCTTACGTGACGCCGTGCAGGACTGGCCCTCTGTGAGCAGGGGTCTGGCTTGCTCGTTCCTTCGGCGGAAAAAAGAGAGGACGTGATTCAGAGAGACTGATCCATTAGCGCAAAAAGAACAATCAGTTATTTCTTCTCTCCTGTTGTGCTGTCATGTTAAATGTTTTCTCAACGTTTGTTCCTTTTCAGCATCATGGGAGTTCTGAGTAACAAGTGTGGCTTTCAGCTCCAGTATCAGATGATTTTTTCTATATGGCTCCTGGCGTTCAGTCCTCAGATGTGTGAACACCTGCGACGCTACAACATCGTTCCTGTTCTGTCTGACATCCTGCAAGAATCGGTCAAAGAGAAAGTGACAAGAATCATTCTTGCAGCATTCCGGGTATGTGTTTTGTGTGTGTGTGTGTGTGTGTGTATAAGGGATTTTTTTTACTGTGGAGCATATTTCAGGGCTTTTATCAGGTGGGAAAAAGTCGCTTGTTCTCCATGTAGTAATGGAACTGTGGCATCTTGGTGAGCTTGGAGTAAAATATCACAGTTTGTACTCATGGCAGGGGGAGTGGACAGGTGGGGGGAAGCCATCTAAATGGATGGCACGTAAGAGTGGCTGGGAGATGGTAGACCTACAAATCCAAGCTATTGGCTTTAGAATTTGTGTTTTTAACCATTGTTTGTTCTTATGCTTTCTTTAAACAAACGACAAATATAAAATAAAAGGTTGTGCAGATGTATTGCAAAACCATAAATAGCGTAGACACCACATTTGCCAAATATAGTCACTAACATCTTTCAGATTTTTCTAAGCAAATAGAGATAAATATATAAATAGGTGTCTAATTTTGTATTTAAAAATAAGTGGTGTCATGTTATAAATACTGTTCTATAACTTTATTCTTAACAATATGTAATAAATGTGTTTTCATTTTCCTGTAGTAGATCTTCAGTATTCTTTTCAGTGTCTATATTCTACTGTGTTGATGTAAAGTGGTTTATTTAATCAGTGTCCTATTGATGGAAATGTGAGGTGTTTCCAGTTTCTTTTACATATGTTTTCCCACTTTGATGAGTATTTCGGTTGGGTAAGTTCCGGAGATGGAATTGCTGAGTCAAAGAATATACTTTTTACCAGTTCTGATAGATAATGTCAAATCACCTTTCAAAAATGTGCAAATTTATGTTTCCAGTAATTATATATCGGGCAAGAATACAGAGAGTCCCTACTTTCTCTTAGTGCATGGACTTTTTTCTAAATTGGAAGCTGTTCATGAAGTTGGCGTGAAGACTCTTTTAAAAAAATAGATTTTCTTAATTGGTGAACTGTTAGGAAAGATAGTCATCCTTGATTCAATATCTTGGCAATTAGATTATCCTAGAAAGATGTTTTGGATTATTATTTTTTTTTCCCTTTGTATGACTTTCACTTCTGGGAAATAGAAAGATCAACAGTTGCCTGAGTGATAAACATGGAAGTGAATTTTATTTTTTCAGCTCATATCTACCTACCCTTTTCTGTATGTTAGTTACATATTTTTTACGTTAAAATATCTATCTTTCCAAATGTTGAAGATTGTAAACATTTAGCACAAAATTATTTCTTTTGATAGTTTGTTAATAAGGTGACTTGTTTGTTTAAGGTGAAATATAGGTGTGGGAAGAACTGCTGTAGAACTCAGGGTCTTATTTCAGCTGTTCTCTTGTTTCATAGACTATATCTCTACACTTGTATCTTTCCCCCTCAGTTTTGATAAACTTACATGGTTTTTTGTAAGTGTCATTTAGATAATATAGTGAGTGCTGTGAGTTTTAGGAAGAAATCAGATACTAATAATTTATAGTAATGGATTGAGATTTAATCTAAAGCTCAGCATAAGCTGCTTTATTTTTTGTTTTTTTTTAAATAAATTTATTTATTTATGTATTTTGGCTGTGTTGGGTCTTTGTTGCTGTGTGTGGGCTTTCTCTAGTTGCGGCGAGCGGGGGCTACTCTTCATCGCGGTGCGCGGGCTTCTCATTGCAGTGGCTTCTCTTGTTGTGGAGCACGGGCTCAGTAGTTGTGGCTCGCGGGCTCTAGAGCGCAGGCTCAGTAGTCGTGGCGCACGGGCTTAGTTGCTCTGCGGCATGTGGGATCTTCCCGGACCAGGGTTCGCACCCGTGTCCCCTGCGTTGGCAGGCAGATGCTTAACCACTGCGCCACCAGGGAAGTCCGTTTTTGTTTTTTTTTTGAGACAAGCCATTTGTCTTATCAAATCATTTATTTATTTATTTATTTATTTATTTATTTATTTATTATTGCAGTTGATTTATAATATTACATTAGTTTCAGGTGTATAACGTTGATTCAGTATTTTTATAGAGTATACTCCATTGAAAGTTATTACACAACAATGGCTGTCGTTCCCTGTGCCGTACAGTATGTCCTTGCTGCTCATCTGTTTCACACACAGTAGCTCGTATCTGTTAACCCTGACCCCTGTCTTGTCCCTCCCCCTACACCCCCCAGCATAAACTGCTTTGCACATAATGTATGTGGCAGCTGTTCTAGCTGAGCTTCCCACAGACCTTGCTTAGCATTTTGTCCCTTCTCTAGTTCCTCCTCCCATTGATTTTCATGTTAAGTCATTATTATGTTAGATAAAAGGGTCATTGGAAGCAGGTACCTCTAATATGGGTATATGGTAGGTGAGAGGTGTTTGTTGGTATTAGCTGGATCCTACCTTTGAGCTGTTCCCTCCCCCTCTCCCTCCCTCCCGCTTCCCTATCCTATTCTATCCTATCCTATCCTTTCTTTTTCCTGTTCCTCCCCCCACCCCCGATTTCATGTATTATCTGTCCACCTCTCAATGCATCAGATGTGGACTTTGTATTTTGTTTGAATCTGTCTTTGATGGAGAGACTTCATGAAGTCACCATGATGAATATTTATGGTATACAAAGTTCAAAAAGTCACAAGAAGTATAAAGCCAGACTGAGATTCTTAGTTTTCTTTTGACCTGATTTGGGAGCTCTCCAGTTTGATTATCTGCTTTTTATGGAAATTTGAGGGGTACAATAGCATAGCCCTTTTCTAACTTTCCTTTCCACGTGGTGTGTTAGCAAGAGTGTAGGCTCTGGAGTAGAAACGCCTAGGGGTGAATCCCAGCACTAGGTTGCTGGGAGAGTGGCTTGAACTCTCAGAGCTGATTTCTCCACTTGTGAAAGGTGGTTAGTGATACTTAACTCACTTCAAGATTGGGTAAGAATTCAACGAAATAACAGACGAAGTGCCTGGCAATAGTAAATATACAGTCTGTATTTATTTTCCTGCCTTTTCGCTCCATAAAAGCATAAAATACTAGCAATTTGCCTCTTTAACGCCCACCTCTAGAAATTGCATTCTAAGTTAATGTGGAACCTAGGCAAAGATCAAGTGCTGTTCTGTTTGATTTAGAAAAGACAGCATGAATATTTTACTAATGTTTAGCAAGATTTAAAAATCTTATTTATACTTCATTTGCAGTTTCAATTTTTTACCCACAATGTGTTGAACTTATGCTAATTTCTCGGCTTCTATTGTCTAATTTGGATTTCAGATTATTTAAAATACACCCAACCTATTGACAGGTATATTAGTTTTTTGGACTCTCCTTGATAAATTGGGACAGTATAATCATTGCATGGTTATACTGAAGACTGAATATCAGAAGAACATCTTTAGACATCCAGAACTTTGATGTACACAACTGAGTTAAAATCGAGCCATTAGTAAGGACATAGTAAAGCCATTTGATTTAGACCATCGAATAGGTGTAAAAAATGACGTGTTCTTTTTTTTCTTCGTTATTCTCAAATTCCTGTAACCTTTAATAAAGATTTCACCAATGAGGTTGTTTGAGGATTGTCTAATTATGCACTTTTCCTCACATCCTGAAACTCAGGAAGGGAATTTTTGTGCTTTTGGAAGCTTGCTGAGCTGCTGTGAGCTGAAGAAATCTAGCAGCTGTTAATTTTTTTTTTTTTTTTCCATTTGGCTGGGTGAATTTATTTTTGAAAATGTCTGTCTCACTTATTCATAGCAGGTGCTGAACTCCAGGTCTCCATGAATGTTATTCCATTGGTTAACTTGATATGTCAATCTTTCGTTTCTAAAATAAATTAGAATGTTTTTTGAGGCTGTGACTGAGAAAGACATTCAAGACCATATTTGTTGTGTAGAGTTTTTCTCTTTTTGGCTCTGTTTAGTCAAGAGCCTCCGTAATATGTCAGATAATAAGATAAATTGTATTTTACAACTGCATCGTTTTCAGCATAAAGGCTTAGAAAGAAATACCACCAAACTGAATTTGGATTTACATTAGCTGTACTAACCATGATGTTTAACTCACACCCACACGCATATGCACACACAGACACAGGCAAACACAGACTTACATCCTCCTGTGCAGACAGTTCACAGTCATAACCCCTTCAGAGAGACCTGCTCTGGTTTGGGTGTGTGGGGACTGTTTCGCCCACTGCTTTCACATAGAAGTGTTGCTATCAAGAAATTTTATTCCTAGGTCTATCCCTCATTCCTTATTTCAGGAATTTATCTCTCTTGTTTATTAGATACCAGGTTTGGATGAGGTTTGGTAAGACTGAGACATTTTTAATCTTGGGGTGAGTCCCGTAATACAGCGCTGCTTCGGGTGTGGTCTGCATGTCAGTGCAGTTCTGTCAGCTGTTGGTTAGCAGCCTGCAAGGGATAAGTACAGAAAGTGAGAGCAAGCATTTAGAAACTTACAGTAATCTGACATGTCTGTCAAATTTAATAATATAAGATTTGAGCTTGTATTTTGCATGTCTTTTAAAGTTCATTTTTCTAGAAATTCATTTTTATTGTATTTTTTGCTAAAAGTATTTGTTCCTGACTGATTGGAAATTGAAAATCAAACAGAACTGGTCTTCACCACAGATGGTTTGAGAAGCACTGCTTTAACATGTATGTTACAAGGTTAGCAGTTTTGGTGAAGGAAGGATCTGAATTGTCACTTGGTTCCACCTTGCTCTTAGTGAAGTCAAGGTCGCTCTGCACCGTTACTTGGACACAGGCCAAAATGATATTTACGCTTTTGATTTTGTTGTGGTGAAGATGCCATTGAGTTTAGCGTCTTTAAAGAGTACACTGCTGCCGGATGATCTAGGTTTGTTTCTGGTAAATTCATTTTCCAAAGTATTTTTCACACCCCTTTTATTCTTTGGAATGTGATGGAGAGATGAAATTAAAACATGTTTTGAGGGAAAAACAGGGAGGGTTTATTGATTGGTTTGACATAGGCTTGAAGGAAAGGGGAGCGTCAAACGTGACTAAGTTTCGAAGTGCTGTTGTCTTAGAGAATTGAGAGGAGAGATGGTTTCAGAAGAGCGCCATCGGGCTGTTCTTTACCAGTTACACTGACTGGGTTGAGGTTATAGTTGAAACTGTTAGTTATGATAATATCTTAAATATGAAGTGTAACTCTCCAGGCAACAAATATGTAGGACCATATGAACAGAAGAGTTTTGATATGTTTCTAAATTTAGGAGAGATAATAGTAAGAAAAGTAACTGGAAAAGGTAACAGAGAAAACTAAGTAGACTAATAAGTAAAATCTCACAAAAGTGAGGGGTGAAGGTAGGAGTTTCATAAAGGGAGACGTTATCAGAATTCAAGGCACCCTACAGTTTAAGGTCTTTATTTGAATTCCATTATGGTCAGAGAACATGTTCTATATGGTTCCAATTCTTTGAAATCTGAGATTTGTCTTATGCTCATCTTATGGTCTGTCACGGTGAATGTAGCATGTGTACTTGAAAAGAATGCATGTTTTGCAGATGTATCATGTTCTATAAATGTCAGTTAAATCAGGGTGGTTCATAGTATCGTTTGGATCATCTCTGTACTGATTCTGTTGTTTAGTGGTTCTATCAATGATCAATTGCTAAGAGAGAGGAGTTGTTAAAATTTCCAGCTGTTACTGTGGATTTGTCTGTTTCTCCTTTCAGTTCTGCCAGTTATTGTTTCATGTATTTTGAAGCTCTGTTTTTTTTTTTTAACTTTTTATTTTTTTTTAATTTATTTATATTTATTTATTTTTGGCTGCGTTGGGTCTTCGTTGCTGCGCGCGGGCTTTCTCTAGCTGTGGTGAGCGGGGGCTACTCCTCATCGTGGTGCGCGGGCTTCTCATTGCGGTGGCTTCTCTTGTTGCGGAGCATGGTCTCTAGGTGCGTGGGCTTCAGTAGTTTTGGCACGCGGGCTCAGTAGTTGTGGCTCGCAGGCTCTAGCGCGCAGGCTCAGTAGTCATGGCTCACGGGCTTAGTTGCTCCACGGCATGTGGGATCTTCCCGGGCCAGGGCTCGAACCCATGTCCCCTGCATTGGCAGGTGGATTCTTAACCACTGTGCCACCAGGGAAGTCCCAATGCTCTTGGTCTTGATACCTACTTTATTTGAAATTAATATAGACATGCCAGCTTTCTTCCAGTTATGGTTTTCCATCTTTTAGTTTCAACCTATCTGTGTCTTATATTTAAAATTTGTCTCTTTGAGACAACATATACTTGGGTCTTGAATTTTTATCTGTTCTAATAATCTCTGCCTCTTAAATGGAGTGTTTAGTTCACTGACATTTAGAGTAATTATTGGTATGGTTGGATTTAGATCTGCCATTTTATTATTTTCTTCTGTTTGTTTCATCTGTTTTTTGTTCTGTCTCCCATTCCTGCCTTCTCTTATGTTAACTGAGTTCTTTTTAGAATTTCAGTTTAATTTTTCTATTGGCTTTTTAACTGTTCTGCTTTGTAGTATTTTATTTCTTATAGGTTGTTTTGGTGTCACAATATTTATCCTTAACCTTTTCCATTATACTTGAAGTTAATATTACATTCTCACCGGTAGTGCACAAGTGTTCTCTTTTCTCCACAATCTGGACAACACTGGCTGTCTTTTGTTTTTTGATGATAGCTGTCCTAACAAGTGCGAAGTGATATTTAATTGTGGTTTTGACTTGAATTTCCCTGATGATCAGTGATGTTGAGCACTGTTTCATGATCTGTTGGCCATCTTTATGTATTCTTTGGGAGAGTGTCTATACAGATCCTCTGCCCATTTTTTAATTGGCTTGTGCTTTTTTGTTGTTGTTGTTGCTAGTGAGTTAAATGAGTTCTTTATACATTTTCGATATTGCCCTCCTATCAGATATATGGTTTGCAAATGTTTTCTCCCATTTTGTAGGATGCCTTTTCATTTTGCTTTTTTTGTTTCTTTGGCTGTGCGGAAGCTTTTTAGTTTGATGTAGTCCCAGTTGTTGATTTTTACTTTTGCTGTGCTTTTGGTGTCATATCCAAAAAATCATTCCCAAGGCTAATGTCAAGGAGATTTTCCCCTGTGTTTTCTTCTATGAGTCTGACAGTTTCCGGTCTTATGTTTAAGTCTTTAATCCCTTTTGAGTTAGTTTTTGTGACTGGTATAAAGATACGGGTCCAATTTCATTTTTTGCATGTGGTTATCCAGCTTCCCTGATGACATCATTGAAGAGACTATCCTTTCCGCAATGGGTTTTCTTGGCTCCCTTGTCAAATATTAGTTGACTGAATATGTACGGGCTTATTTCTGGGCTCTCTATTCTGTTCCATTGGACTGTGTGTCTGTTTTAAGCCATTACCATACTGTTTTGATCATTGTAGCCTTGTAGTTTAGTTTGAAATCAGTAAGTGTGATTTCTCCGGCTTTATTCTTCTTTCTCAGGATTGCTTTGGATATTTGGAGTCTTTTATATTTCTATACAAGTTTTAGGATTGTTTTTCCTATTTCTGTGAAAATTGGAATTTTGGTAGGGATCGATCTCACTAATTTCCATATGCTAAGCTAAATCTCTCTCTGCATTTATTTAACGTAATTATTAGAAATATAACTTCCTTGCAAAAATAAAGAAATTTAAAATTTTGGTACAGTTGATTTAGAATTGTTATTCCAGGATTTTTTTGAGTGTGGGAGATTTGACAGGCCTTCTTTACCAACTTTGTGAAGGTGGCTTTCTTGAGAGCTTGTTTGTCCTTGTTCTAGACCTCAGCATGAGCATGGTGTTTGCTCTGAAATATTGGTTAATTCAGTGAACAGTTTATCTTCAGAATTACTTAGATTCCTTTGCTGATTTCGTAAGTACTCTTAAAAGTCGCAGAAGAAAACTGAGGAATTTGCTTGAATGTCACAAAACTTTTCTGATAATTACTGAAGCAAGAGAGTTTTTTTAATTGCCGTCCTTTGTGCACTTATAGGTTGATTGGATGGAGAAAAAGGTCAGTGACTGGGAACTAGAGAGGTACTTGAGGAAACAGTCTTTCTTAGCATCCTAAGGGCTCCATGTGGCCAAGAAATGGAGTGTTCATGGTGGTGACCTCAAGAGCAGGGATGTGAGGAAGGATGGTGATGGACCTCATTGTAAATGTGTTCAGCGTTTTGAGGCTTGTCTAGGTCAATAATTTAAAATGTTTAGTAATCCAGTAAGTAAGGAAGGAATCAGAAGGATGCTCCTGATATGGGACAGATGCTTAGGAAAGAAGTCAGGATTTGTGATCCAGTCATCCACTTAAGGTGATAGTTAACCTGAGAACAGGAAGAGGAGAGAGGATGTGAAAGCAGGTGCAGAGAACATCACATAACAAATTATATCATTTCTCATCGTGTCTTTGTCTAACCCAGAACTTCTTAGAAAAATCAACTGAAAGAGAAACTCGCCAAGAGTATGCTCTGGCTATGATTCAGTGCAAAGTTCTGAAACAGTTGGAGAACTTGGAACAGCAGAAGTACGACGACGAAGATATCAGTGAAGATATAAAATTTCTCTTGGAGAAACTTGGTGAGAGTGTCCAGGATCTTAGGTATGTTATTCTTTTTAATTCTCACAGGCTGGGTATATTGGGCCTTGTTTGACTTGCCTCATATTTTAAGGAAATTTAAATTTGTTACGAACTATAAACTCAAAAGATTGCACTAAAACATCATGTCTTCTATTGAAAATTGAGGGGTATGGAAACACTGGCTCATCATGATGGCAACCGTTGGTCAGAGCTGTGTGTTATTTCTCCTCTTTAGGGTAGATTCCCACTGTTCTCTGTTGTCTAAACTCTGACCTGGTGTTCTACCACGGGTTGTGGGTGCCACCCTTTGAGAATCGCCCCCTGGTTTAAAATCTTTTTTAAGCAGCAGTCATTGTTAATTTGTGGAGGAAGTTTGCTCAGATATGGAAAGAGTATTTTTTCCTGCTTTTTTGAAGTTCCTATTGGTTTTGTTTATTTTTTATATTAAAAATTATGCAAGTGATATACATGTAGTAAAGAAAAAAAAATCCCTTTTTTTAATACAGTCAGAATACAGAATACAGTACAGTACAGAATACAATACAGTACAGAAGGGACAACACGCCCATCCCCCCATCTTCCCCACCTACTTCCCCCTGCCCCTCTGGTTTCTTGTGTTCATTCCCAAAAAAACCTAGCCCCCCTCCCCCTAGCATGCATGCATGTGCGTGTGCACACATGCGCACACACACACACACACACAGACACACACAAATAGGGTTCTACGTATTCTTCTGGTCTTGGTTCTTTTTTGTTTAATAATAGCTTGATGATTTTTCCCATTAACCCATGCATTCTTTGTTTTTGAACTATTGACAGATTTTAAAAAGAGAGCTACTCACTAGAAATAGATGGGGTTTGGGCGCCAGGATGACTCCAGTCTGAATTGTTGGGCCACTTTGTCCGCGTGTGGCCTTGAACAAAAGCCTCTTGACATTTTAAAGTCTCAATTTTCCTTTTGGTAAAATAGTGATAAAAATTCTAACCTTGTAGGATTTTCCGTGAGGTGTCCAGCAAGTGCCTTTAGTATAGTATGTGTTCCACAAATGTATTTACCAGATAATTCAGTGCAGCCCATAAGCTCAAGGCCCAAAAGCTTTTGTAGAGATGGGAGCTGTCACCCATATCAGTGGTTTGTATGGAGTTTTGTGGAGGAAGGCGGATGATTTTTGTCTTTTTATAATTTCAAATATGAATAAGTTGTTTGTAATATAATAGGCCAGCAATAGGCTTGCAATTTATACAAATTCTATTTTATTATGTTTATTTTAAAAAATTATCATTAGTTCTTCTGTAATAATGATTTGAGATCCTTTTAAAAAAATAAATAAGATTAGTGATAGCTTTCTAAATTATTTAATCCATGCTAGCCAATTGTTATTATTTACTGATTTTTCATGTTGAATTTGGTAATTTGAAAAATATTGCTGTTTATCTAAAGCTAACAGGGTGATGGGAGCAGTTGAAATAGATTTGTCTCTTTATGTTGTTACAGGTTTAGCATATTAACTTAAACACTATTAGGTTACTTCTTATACTAAGTAGCCTTTCATTAAATTACTACTTTATTTAACAGGTTACTCTGATCAACCTAACCAGTGAATCTTTGTTATACTGAATTATCAATCAGTATTAAATGGCTACTTCTTTTTGAAAATTTTACTTGAAAGAAAGTACAAGCATGTCTTGTCACTTTGTTCACTGGCTAACCACATTAAAACAGTTTTATATTATGAAGATTTGAATAATTGTTGCTTGATACATAGTGAATAATTTTTGAATTAAAGTGCATTTTAGTTTGTTACATGTACAGAGGTTTTTGTTTTTAATTAATCTGTAGTGGGCTAATTCAGTTAATGAATTACCTCTGCATTGTTGGTAGTCACGTTTAAAAATATTGTACTGAGGTGTGTGTTTTTATTTTTGTAGCGCAGTATCATTGTTTGTCATTTAAAGTATGATAGAATATACTATTTTATTTTGTGTTAAAGTAATATACTTTTACATAAATTTATCTTTATGTATCTAGTGGTCTGGCAAATACAGTGTTTTAAGAGGCATGGTAGAAACAATGCTGGATTATCAGATATTTAATTTATTTAGTTTTATTTATTTATTTATTTATTTATTTATTCATTTATTTTTGGCTGAGTTAGGTCCTCGTTGCTGCGCACGGGCTTTTGCTCGTTTTGGCGAGCGGGGGCTACTCTTCGTTGCTGTGTGCGGGCTTCTCACTGCGGTGGCTTCTCTTGTTGCAGAGCACGGGCTCTAGGCGCGTGGGCTTCAGTAGTTGTGGCACGCAGGCTCAGTAGTTGTGGCTCGTGGGCTCTAGAGCACAGGCTCAGTAGTTGTGGTGCACGAGCTTAGTTGCTCTGTGGCATGTCAGATCTTCCTGGACCAGGGCTTGAACCCGTGTCCCCTGCATTGGCAGGTGGATTCTTAACCACTGTGCCACCAGGGAAGTCCCCATCAGATATTTTAGTGATGTACATAGATTTATGTGTATATTAAGGTTAGAATTTTGAAAACAAGTGCTCCTTTTAATATCTCATGGTGAACATTCAAATTTGACAGGAGTACTGGACCTTAGTACCCTGAATAAGTTTCACATGATTTATTGAAGATTAAGCCATTTAAACTTGTTTAGAGGTGATTTTTGAATGTACAAAGGATGATCAGTCTTTGTAGTTAAATAATTAGTGAAGATGTTTTATTTTTTTAAATTTTGGAGTATCTGTCTCTCAGATTCTTATAAACTTTGAATTCTTTTTACAGCTCATTTGATGAATATAGTTCAGAACTTAAATCTGGAAGATTGGAATGGAGTCCTGTGCACAAATCTGAGAAATTTTGGAGAGAAAATGCTGTGAGGTTAAATGAGAAGAATTATGAGCTCTTGAAGTAAGTTTTAAATTCCAGTTTACACTCTGAATAAACCCCCATCCTTCCACATACTCGTGGACACATTTTTGTCCCTCTTAAAATTTTTAGATATTCCATGGTTTTAATTTCTATTTTCTTGCTTACTCATGTGGTTGAATACCTTTTCGTGTGCTTATTGGCCATTTGGATATCTTTCTTCCCAGGGGAAGTGCCTGTTCAAGTTTTTGTTTTTGTGGGAATTCTGTAGGTTTCTTGGTCATATGTATTCATCACAGCTCTTCTTCTACCACGTCAAATGCCATTAACTCTTTACTTTTGATGTAGCTCAGTTTATTATATATGGCTAGTGCTTTCTTGTGTCTGGTTAAGAAGTTTTTGCCTACCCAAGGTCTTGAAGATATACTTCTGTGTTATCTACTAGCAGCTTTATCGTTTAACCTCTCACATTTAGATTTCCATTCCGTGTGGAATTGGTTTTTGGGTAAGGTGTATAAGGTAGGTCAAGATTTGTTTTTTTCATTACATGGATATATAATTGAACTAGCAACATTTATTGAAAATAACATTTTCCCCACTGCTTTGCACGGTTCCCTTTGTTATAATAAAGATGACCTAGGGCTTCCCTGGTGGCGCAGTGGTTGAGAATCTGCCTGCCGATGCAGGGGACACGGGTTCGAGCCCTGGTCTGGGAAGATCCCACATGCCGCGGAGCAACTAGGCCCGTGAGCCACAACTACTGAGCCTGCGCGTCTGGAGCCTGTGCTCCTCAACAAGAGAGGCCACGACAGTGAGAGGCCCGCGCACCGCGATGAAGAGTGGCCCCCGCTTGCCGCAACTGGAGAAAGCCCTTGCACAGAAACGAAGACCCAACACAGCCAAAAATAAAAAATAAATAAATAAATAATAATTAAAAAAAAAAAAAAAAAAAAAAAAAGATGACCTAATATGTGCAAGTGTCTTTCTTTTTTTTTTACTGAGATATAAGTCACATACCACACAATTCACCCATTTAAAGTGTATAAATCAGTATATTCATGAGGATGCGTAACCATCAACACAGTCAATTATAGAACATTTTCCATCACTTCAAAAAGAAACCCTGTATCCTTTAGCTGTCACTTCTCTGTCCAACCATCCTCTCAGCCCTAAGCTTTTACTTGCTGTCTCCATGGATTTGCCTATTAGGAAAATTTCATGTAAATGGAATCATATAATATTCGTTCTTTTGTGACCAGCTTCTTTCATTTACCATAAGGTGTTCAAGGTTCATTCATGTTGTAGCATTTAGCAGTACTTTGTTCCTTTTTATGGCCATATAATATTCCATCATAAGGATATATTACATTTTATTTATCCACTCATTAGGTGATGGGCATTTGGGTTATTATGAAAAATGCTGGTAATAAACATTTGTGTACAGGTTTTTATGTGGACGTACATTTTTATTTCTCTTCCTTGGGTAGACACCTGTGAATAGAATTGCTGAATCATATGGTAACTCTGTTTAACCATTTCAGGAACTACTCAACTATTTTCCAAAGTGGCTGCACAATTTCATATTCCCACCAGCAGTGTATGAGGATTCTGATTTCTCCATCTCCATGTCAGCACTTACTATTGTCTGACTTCTTGATTCTAGCCATTTTAGTGAGTGTGAAGTGATATCTCATCATGGTTTTGATTTGTATTTCCTTGATGGCTAACGAGTCAGGCATCTCTTCATGTCCTTATTGGCTATTTTATATCTTTGGAGAAATGTCTGTTCAGATTCTTAGTTCATTTTTTAAATGGGTTGTCTTTTTAGTATTTAGTTTTAAGAGTTTTTTTATATATTTTGGATGTAAATCCCTGATCAGACAATATGCTTTGCAAATATTATCTCCCATTTTTGGGTTATCTTCTCAGTTTTTTGATAGAATTACTACATATATACCTTACTATAACTGTTAAAATTAATAGACTTTAATTTTTAGAATAATTTTAGGTTTACAGAAAAATTGAAGGGAGTACAGAGAGTACTCATATACCCTCTCTTCCCCCACCAGGCACAGTTTCCCCTATTTTTAACGTCTTGCCTAAGTGTGGCATGTTTGTTAATTGATGAACCAATATTTATACATTATTTTAACTGAAGTCCATAGTTTACGTTCAGGTTCATGGCTTTCTGTTGTACAGTTCCTGCTGTGTCACAGTATCACACAGAATAGTTTCACTGCCCTAAAAACTCCCTGTTTTCCCTTCTTCCCTTTCCCTGATATTGTGGGAATTGTGGGTGGTGGATGTTGTGAATCTGAAAGTGACCTGTTAATGTGTGTATAAAGGTTTGAAAGCTGCTAACTTATGTGCAGTAAATCATGTGTAGTGTATTTTGTGTAGCAGTGAAACCTGTAGAAAATACAGTTATATTTGTAAATGTCTATTTTCAGGAAAGTATCGGCATTATACCTTTGCTCTGTTGTGCTCTAGAAAAGAATTAGAAATTAATCTCTCTTTGGATTAAATTTATTTCAGAATTTTGACCAAACTTCTGGAGGTGTCCGATGACCCACAAGTCTTAGCTGTTGCTGCCCATGACGTTGGCGAGTACGTTCGGCATTACCCGCGAGGCAAGCGGTAAGTGAGGAGCCTTGGTTTCATCGGGGTGTCCTGAGATGTTCAGCATAGGGGTCCTAGTTCATATACTCCTGTAAAGTAGACTCGTTCAGCCGAGGAGCTGATGGAGTGAGCGGAATCAAGATGACCATAGTACTGGGAATCACGATAAGTGATAAACCTAATTAAAGATGGGAAGTATGAAAACATAAGCACACGTGTATAATACTGTTGTGCAGTAGCCAACGGAGATCACACCAGAAATTTCATGTTCAGGGTTTTCTTTGGTTTGTATGATTTAATTCAAAAGCCATTTTGTTAGCACTGGTGATTTTTAAATTATTATTTGTAGTTACATTGTTATTGACCTGAGTAGGTTCCAAGTATAAAAGGAAATATAACACGTGTAAGAAAAGTCACAGTAGATATATAGTAATGGAAGGATGTGTTTCTAAGTACTGAAGAGTGAGGAATTCCCTCTGGGAGGAGACAGGTAAGGCTTTGCAGAGGAGGTGAGGCTGGCTTGGTAATGTGAAATCACTTAGGTACGCTAACAGTGAAAGGACAGGAGTTGAGGGAGAAAGCATTAAATGAGACTGAGGCTGTTGTATGCTGTTTGGAGAAGCTTGTTACATACCTGGCACGTATCAAGCACTCATAAAGTTTGGGTATAATTATACTGCATTTTTTTTCTCGATTCAGTACGTTTTTTAAAAAAAGATGCTTTAAAAAATAAAATATAAAAAGGCGTACAGATAAAGCCTCTCCCTCACCCCTGACCCCATGTGCTCATCTGCGAGGTTGTCTTAAAGCACCAGAAGCCCTACTGCACTAAGGTGCCACTTGTCACGGGCTGTGTGGTGGCGATGTCACTCCCCAGGCGGCGCCGAGCGCAGCTCCCACACTCCCAGGCTGGGGTTAAAGACACTCGCCGGCTTCTTGCACGCCCCCGCTCCCCCCCAGAGGAGCAGAGGACCTCCTTCCATTCGTGAGGCAAATAACCATTTTCACTTCGCTTTTGTGTCTGTAGTAACTGGATTTTTCAGGGGGTTGAGGGGGCAGTGACAGAAAGCAGTGCTGGTTGTCAGTCTTCCTGGTGTTCTTGACAGCAGGAATTTTCTCGTTTGTCTCACTGCCCGGCAGGTCATGTGGCATGTTCCGTCATTACAGGAAAGGGCAGATATCTTCACAAATCACGTCTTCTTCAGGAAATTAACATGGCTCCTACGGGGTGCCTTTTAACCTCATGTCCTCTGCTGTCTGCATCTGAGCCCGTATCTGGTTCACAGCATGGCAACTGCTGGACTTAATATTGATCTGATATTACTTCAGACATAAGGTGGTATTCAGTATACTGGTTTTTAAGCAAGCCACAAATACTGGTGATAAAGAAGTTAACACTCAACTGCCTAGAACACTGTCATCTAGATTACTGCAACAGTCCAGGCTGATGATATTTGCCCAGACTAGGAAATGAGAATAACAACTGGATTTATCATTAGGGATTCAAGAGAAAATATATAAAAACTTTAAATCTGTGATTTGGAGAAAATGATATTTAAAGAAAGACACGTGTGTTGCTGTACTTACCTGTATGGTAACTTTCCTCTGTAAAACCACTGGGCAGTTCGGAGTTGGGGCTTTCTGCTACCAGCTTGCATTTGAAAGTAGCGGCAGCGTCTTCACCGCGTGGCTTCTGGCCCGCAGGGTCATCGAGCAGCTGGGCGGGAAGCAGCTGGTGATGAACCACATGCACCACGAGGACCAGCAGGTGCGCTACAACGCCCTCCTGGCCGTGCAGAAGCTCATGGTGCACAACTGGTAGGTACCGCCCGCCCCCGCCGCCCCCGCCCTGCTGGGCCTCGCGTCCCCGTCCGGAAGTTCTTGTGGAAGGGCTCCGACGAGTGGCGGCTTTTAAAAGCAGTGATTTTGATTAGTACCTAGGATTACATTTTAGCCATTCAGAGCAGTGATGTGACAATTTAGAAAAAACAGCTGCATTAATGTTCTGAAGAAATGTATATTCAAAGTACTAGTATCAGAAACAACTCCAGAAGTAACTAAAAGGACCATTACGACATAGGTGAATAAGTTTTTTGAGAGCTGAATGGAATTCAGCTGGACTGTTGATTAGAGACGCTACAATTTTGCAGGGTTTAACTGTCCGGCCTACGGTTAACCTGAATGGATTTTTACCAGTTCACATGAAAACAGTAAAAGCTGATTGATCAGTTAAGATTCAGCTCTCACATTTCATCCGTTATAGCCTTTTGCTTTTGAAATAGTAGCCAGAGTCATATTTTTCCTCTTGCTTTTATTTTTTAAATCAAAATTATTGACCTTTTTGTACTCAAAACAAGATAAATTAGAGTGACTACTTAGATACAATGGTGAGCCATCTGTGTCCGTGAGCGGACAACCCTGGACTCTCTCGGCCGTGGCTGTTTTAGCAGTAGGTTGGCTGTTCTGCGTTCTTCTGAGCTCAGATGCCTCTCTATTCCCCATCCTTGGGAAAGATGCGCTAACTGACGGTAATGCTACTGATAGTTCCAAAGGACAGATTAATGGCATATCCAAATGCTTACGTGTGAAAGATGCAGGCAGATACAGGAGAGGAGAGGATCCAGGATTGCCGCTGTGACATCATGTATTAAATACTAGGATCCTGCCACTTAAGCACTTTTCTCATGAATACTGACATTTATGCATTCTTCCAGCAGCTGCTCTTATGAGCACTTAATTTGTACCCTGTTACCCTAGGCACCACGCGACAGATGTGATGGAAGTGGGTGATGAGAGATGGCCTTTCTGAGCAGTCCCAGCAGCCAGGCTGAGACAGTGATGAAAACGAACCAGTCACCCACCGCCAGTGTTGGGGGTTGGATTTCAGGTGGAGGGAACGGGAGGGGAAAGGACCAGGAAGCAGGAGGGAGCTTGGCTTCTTTCAGAGCAACGCCTGGAGACCTGTTTGGATGTGGCAGCTGGGGGCTGGGAGGCGGTGCTAATGGCAGCTGGTGGGTCGAGGCCAGGGATGCTGCTCAGCATCCCGCATTGCACCCAGTCCCCACCACAGACAGCTGCCAGCCGTGCTGGGGTTCAGAGGGGAAGGTGAAGGAGCGGGTGAGGCCAGGATGAAAGGAGACGGGCGAGGCGAGGTGGCCGGGATCTGATCGCCGAGGGTCTGGTGGGTCCTTCTGTTGGATGAGTTGAAAGCCATGGTTAAGGTTTTAACAGGGGAGTGACAGGATTTGATTTGTATTTTGAAAGGTCTCACAGGCTCCTCTGCGGAGAGTGGATGCCTGGGGGGGAGTGTGGCAGCAGGAAGACCGTTTCCGTAGACTCCCGTTGTGGCCGTGGGGAGGGATGGCTTGTGCCGTGGACTGGAATGGTGGCGGTTGGTAGCGAGTGGTAGATGGACTGGGGATCGATTTCAGAGCTGGTGCTCGCGGCGCTCGATGGACTAAAAGTGTTTTTACTCTTTTCGTATCGTCTGTGCAAGAAGAATGGGATCAAGGCAGAGGGCACTCAGAAATGGTTTTTTATCTACTATTTAGCAGAGGAAAATCTTCCAAGTCTGTCAGGAAACTAGAGAATACTCCACTGGATTCCCTCCTTCTTTTACTTTACCCTGAGCCACGTTTTTCAACGTAAATTAATTATTTAGTAATTTTCTCTCTCTAGGTTTGTTTCTGTTTCTTTCATGAAGTTCGTTTACAGAATGTTGGCATTTAATAGAGTTGGAGGCCGTTGCAGTCAGTGAGCTTGTATTTGACAGATATTTTCCTGAAGTTTCCATTAAGTACAGTTTTATTTTCCCCTTTTGTTGAAAGTAGGGCTATTGAAGCATAATTCTTCTTTTGTTAATAAAAAACAACTTCATTTTAATAGTCCTTTCTCTTGAAGAATTTGTTGTTAGTTGTTTTTTTTTTTAAATTAATTAATTTATTTTTGGCTGCCTTGGGTCTTCGTTGCTGCACGCGGGCTTTCTCTAGTTGCGGCGAGCAGGGGCTACTCTTTGTTGCGGTGCACTGGCTTCTCATTGCGGTGGCTTCTCTTGTTGCAGAGCACGGGCTCTAGGCGCGCGGGCTTCAGTAGTTGTGGCACGTGGGCTCAGTAGTTGTGGCTTGCAGGCTCAGTAGCTGTGGCTCGCGGGCTCAGTAGTTGTGGCACACATGCTCAGTAGTTATGGCTCGCAGGCTCTAGAGCGCAGGCTCGGTAGTCGTGGCGCACGGGCTTAGTTGCTCCACGGCATGTGGGATCTTCCCGGACCAGGGCTCAAACCCACGTCCCCTGCATTGGGAGGCGGATTCTTAACCACTGCACCATCAGGGAAGCCTCCCCCTTTTTTTTTTTAATGTATATTTCTAATGTGGAAAAAAAGCTGGGTATGGAATAGGATGTTGACTGGGAATTTTCCCTTTGCCAGTGGAGAAAATTTTTTGGTTAAGAATTTTTATTGTGCAAATGATCATGCATTAAAGATGAAACATTTAAAATTAGAAAACTTTTCCTTGAATTTAGGAATCTGATTTGGTCTCAGTAAATTTTTTGATGTACGATTACAAAAGGAAAAGTAAATTGTCTTTATAGCCAGAAACTGGTTTATTTGCTCTTTGTCATTGACTAGCTGATGAGAGAATATCCTTTTCCCCCCTTCTCTCTAATTATGTTCCAAGCTATTTTAGCTTTAATGTTTTAGTTATGATAAATCCCCTTTAATGGAGAAGCTTAGTGTCAGCATTTTCCTATACTTTCTTTAAAAAAGGAATTTTCATATGAAGATGAGAATTCACATGTGACCTGTATCTTTTGTTGTGACATACACATTTCTCTGGCACTTTGTGCCAGAGAATGAAAATTGCTCAATAGCAATTTATTTCAACATCAGATTAGTGTCAGACCAAATAGAACGCCATTGGAAAGTAAATCTTCAGCAGAGTTATCCCCAAATGTAAAAGGATTTTGAATCAGTATCTTTATGCACGTAACCAAGTTGCCTTCAGTAAATCATGCTGGTAAAGTCTGCCTTTCTACTCTCCTAAAATAGAGGCTTTTTAACCTAGACCATGGTACTGGTGTCTGAAAGATGTTTCACACTAAATAAAACCTGAAAACATGGTTGACTTGGTTTCCTCTCAACATTTTGTTTGTTTTGATTTAATTAAAACAAAATTTTAGAAAGGGTATATTTTAGTACAACACAGTGAAATAAGTTAGTTGAAAATAATGAAAATACAACCATGGGTAAAAGTAGAATAAAAGTCTGTCTGAATGGCAGCAGCAACTTTTCCTGACAGTTTTGCACGTTTTCTCTGTTGTTGTTTTGCTCTGAGGCCCTCCCTGGCTGTTTCCAGATTTCCAGCACACTCTTGATTTTTTTACTTTTTGCTACCATAAATGATTTTTAGATTTTTGGCATTGCATTATTACCAGTTTCTGTTGATTAGACTAAATCGTAATTTTGGATATCGTAAAGTTAACATTTCTTTTTTACTGAGGGAAATTTTTTTTTTTGGTTTTAAGTTAAAAATTACATTTTAAGTATAAATTGGATACTCACAATATCATGAAACTGCGTTGTCTCTGGGTCTTGATTTAGACTCTGCTCTAGGGAGTTAAATATTACTTTTCTTGATAATGTAGAGAAGGATTTATCCCTGGTTTATAGAACATGGAGTATAGAGTTATATATCATGTGAAAATGTTACTTAATTCTTTTTCACGATTTTATGACTGATTGCGGAATTATTTCCGTGAACTGCAGGACTTAGAGTAGCCAGTGTTTCTCCCTTCCACTTAACACCTGTGTTTACGTGGAATGACGGGTGGGTTACGTGTAACCCTGACTGATGTGGGTGGGGCATGGGGGGGCCGAATGGAGTTGCTGGGGTGTGCGGTGGGCACACACCGGGGTCTCCTCAGTTCAGGGGGCCTCGAGCGGGTCAGTCCTAGCCACAGCTCTGCTAAGTGGCATGTGCAGGCTCTGATCTTCCCGTCCCCTTGTGCAGTTCCTGGTATGTCCCTCGTTCTTTTGAGCAGGGCTGGACTTTTCTATTCTTAAATTTGGCAAAATATGTAAACAGTGACAGCTTACTTTAGAGAACTTTTATATAGACCCTCGGTTTATACATTATAATTTAACATCATAAAATGTCATCATTTTCTCCTACCGAGTGATTTTAAATGTCATCAGCCTCTAATTCAGAAGCAGCAATATGTGCATATGGACAGCTCGGGACCTCAGGAAAGAAACACTGAATTTTGTAGGTAGAGGATCTCCTGTAGAATTTTCTCTTTGCTTCTAGCTTCTTTTCAAGAAGAATACTTTCAAGCAGAATAATAAGTTACAAGAGTGTCACCCTCTCTAGGTCTTTCATGTGTAGGTAAATAGAGAGGAACGCAGCAAGCCGAGGGTGTGGGTGATACTACTTTATTCTCGGATCTTTACATCTGCTTAGGATATTTTAGTTGTTCTGTAAGTAGTACATAGCCATAAATGCAGTGATTAAAACAGTTACTTATGAACAGAATTGAAGGGAAAAAACCCTTATGTAAGTTTTAACTTTTTAGCATTAATAATCATGTTACCAAAACATTCCATGTGATTTTAAATAAACATATGACATTTCTGGGTTTAACATTTTCCAAAACTAATTTAGAAAATTGTGGTCTCTCTTTGGGTACCTGGAGTTTTCCACATTATTGTTATGATATTTTTAGTGGAGGAATTCTCGTGTAAGAATCTTACATTCTAAATATAATTAAAGAAAAAGGAGTCTATAATAAGTGCTAAACGTGGACTTTGCTTATTGCATACTATCTTTTTAAGAGTCTTTCTAACAGCACAGACATTTCTCCCACACAGCACATTACATTAACCAGATTTGCACGTAGTGTGGTCATTTAGGGGCGTACTCTGCATTGTACAGATCGCTTTTTGTTGTAACTACTTGCTGATCTGGAACCAACATTTAAAATGAAAAGGAGGGACTTCTGGTTTCCAGTTATGCATGTAAGGAGTTTGGAAGTTGCCACTACATCTGAACAACAAGTAAATAGCTGAACAGACTGAAAAAATCAACAATCCTTCTTGGATCCATAGGGGAGAAGGTAGGACGAGACTGGAGAAGCAGGTGAATACAGGGAGTTGTGGCTTACCTGAGCAGGACTCACACGTGGAGACCAGCGGGGGACCAGTGCCTGGCAGGAGAGCTGGACTGTGCTTGGTGAATTGCAGGAGGCTCAGTGTGCACAAGTCTGAGGATTAAAAACTCCAGGGGATCCAGTCATGGGGGGCCCCCACCATATGGGGAGATTTCTCTCCAGAAGCCAGACCAGGTTCCCACAATAAATATCTGAGAAAAATTCCCTTGGCCTTCTGGCAGGGGGAGGGGAAAGGAACCATTTTGAAATAGTTCTAACTATTGTTCCGTTCTAACAAGGCCTGCACGCAGGGGAAACTAGTTAACCAGAGCCCAGCCTGCTGGGGTGTCATCAGAGTCCAACTGACCTGGGGAAGGGAAGTAACCAACTCTAGCTGGCTCTGATCATCCTGTCCCACCCAAAGGGGTAGAAAAAACCCTGAGGAACACTCATGAAGTTCACAATCCCAAGGCCCAGGTTCAAGAAAGACTGAGACCCAATCAGAGGACTCCAGAAAGCTTCCTCTCCCTCACCTCACCACCACGTTACAGAAGGTTCATTTACAGCAGTTTCTTTTACCTAACACACCATGTCCAGCTATCAAGAAAATACTACAAGACATACCAAAGAGCAAAAAAAAAAAAAAAAAAAAAGAAGAAGAGACATAGTAAGCATCAGAACCAGCCATGGCAGTAATGTTGGAAGATCAGACTGGGAACTTTAAACAACTAGGATTAATACGCTGAGGACTCTAGTGGATAAAGTAGGCAGCAAGCAAGAACAGATGGGCAGGTTAAACAGAGAGATAGAAATCCTAAGAAAGAACCGAAAAGAAATGTTAGAGCTCAAAAACACTGTAAAAGAAATGAAGAATGCCTTTGATGGACTTATTAGTTAGACTGGACACGGCTGAGGAAAGACTCTCTGAGCTTGAGGATATATCAATAGAAACTTCCAAAACTGAAAAGCGAAGAGAACAAAAAGACTAAAAAAACGGAACAGAATATCCAAGGACTATGGGACAACTACAAAAGAGGTAAAATACATGTGGTGGGAATACCAGAAAAAGAGAGAAAGGAACAGAAGAAATACTTGAAACAGTAATGACTGAGGATTTCCCAAGTTAATGTCAGACACCAAACCACAGATCCAGAAAGCTCAGAGAACACCAAGCAGGATAAACACCAAAAAAACTACACCTGGACATGCCATTTTCAAATTACAGAAAATCAAAGGTGGAAAAAAAAAAAAAAATCCTGAAAGAAGCCAGGGGGAAGAAACACCTTACCTATAGAGGAACAAAGATAAGAATTACATCCGACTTCTCAGAAACCATGTCAGCAAGAAGAGAGTGGAGTGAAATATTTAACATGTTGAGAGAAGAAACTCACCAAATTCTGTACCCTGTGAAGTTATCCTTCAAAAGCGAAGGGGGAATAAAGATTTCCTCAGATAAACAAAAATTGAGGGAGTTTGTTGCCAGTAGACCTGCCATACAGGGAATATGAAAAAAGTTCTTTAGAGAGAAGGAAAATAATGTAGGTCAGAAACTCAGATCTACATAAAGGAAGAGCATCAAAGAAGGAACAACTGAAGGTAAAATAAAAACTTTTATTTTTCTTATTCCTAACTGATGTAACATAGAAGTTTGTTCAAAAAACTAATAGCAACAATATCCTTGAGTATGTACGCTTATATGTATTTTATACACGTTGCTTACGTATGTTTATATATAAGTGAAATAAGTGGCAGCAGTGATTCAAGGGACGAGAGGAAGGAATTAAGATTATTTGGTTATTACAAGCTACTCACACTATCCATGAAGTGGTATAGTGCTATTTGAAAATATATGTGGATTAATTGTAAATTAATATATTGCAAACTCTAGGGCAGTCACTAAAAAAAGTAAAAAAAGAAGTATAACTGACATGCTGAGTAAGAAAGGAGAGAAAATAGAATCATATAAAATGCTGAATTAAAACCATAAAAGGCAGAAAAAGAGTGGAAGACAAAAATAGGAGCAAAAAAACAAGGGCAACAAATAGGAAACAGAAATGAATATGGTAGATATTAATCCAGCTGTATCAGTAATCACTCTGAATGTCAGTGGTCTAACTGCACCAAGCAAAAGATAGATCATCAGAGCAGATCAAAAAGCATGACCCAACTACATGTAGCCTATAAGAAACCCACTTTAAATATAAAGACACATATAGATTAGAAGTAAATGAAAGGAGAAAAATATATCATGCTAACACTAATCAAAAGAAAGCAGAAGTAGCTATATTGCTTTCAGACAAAGCAGACTTATAAGTAAGGAAAGTTTATCAGGGATAAGAAAGGTCATTCTGTAAAGATAAAGGGGTTAGTTCTCCAAAAGGACATTATAATTCTTAACATGTATATGCCTAACAACAGAGCATCAAACTCTGTGGGGCAAAAACTGATAGAACTGTAAGGAGAAATAGATGAATTCTATCATAGTTGAAGATTTCAGCACCCCCCTTTCAGAAATGGACAGATCCAGCAGGCAGAAAATCAATAAGGACACAGTTAAGTCAACAACACTATCAATCAACTGAATAGAATTGACATCTACAGACTGCCTCATCCAATACCAGCAGAATACACATTTCTCTCAAGCCCACATGGAATATTCACCAAGACAGACCACATTCTGGGCCATAAAACCCACCTTAACAAATTAAAAAAAATAGGAATCATGCAGTGTCAGCTGTCAGACCACAGTGGAATTAAAGTAGAAATCAATAACAGGAAGATAACTGGAAAATCCCCAAATATGTGGGGATTAAACAACACACTTCTAAATAACACATAGGTCAAAGAAGAAATCTCAAGAGAAATTTAAAAATATTTTGAACTAAGTGAAAATGAAAATACAGCTTTTCAAAATTTGTGAGATGCAGTGCAAGCAGTGCTTAGAGGGAAATTTATAGCACTGAATGCATATATTAGAAAAGAAGAAAGTTCAAAAGTCAGTAATCTAAGTTTCCAGCTTAGGAAATGAGAAGAAAAGAGCAAATTAAATCAAAGTAAGCAGAAGAAAGGAAATAAGAACAAAAAAAACAAGGAAATTGAAAATAGGACATTTGTGGAGAAAATCAAGGAAACCAAAAGCTGGTTTTTTGAAAAAATTAATGATGCTGGTAAGCCTATAGCCAGACTAACGAAGGAAAAAAGAGAAGACACAAATTAACTAGTGTCAGAAATGAAAAAGGGAACATCACTACAGATCCCATGGAAAGTAAAAGGGTAATAAGGGAATACTATGATCCCCTCTCACAACTCCTTTGTACTGGAAGTTCTAGCTAACGCATTAAGACAAGAAAAGAAAATAAATGGTATACAGATTGGGAAGGAGGACATAAAACTGCCTTTGCTTGCAGATGACATGATCATGTACATAGAAAATCCTAAAGATTTGACAAAAACAAACAAACAAATGTCCTGGAACTAATAAGCAGTTACAGCAAGGTTGTAGGATATGAGGTTAATACAGAAAAGTCAATCACTTTCCTATATACCAGCAATGAACAGGTGGAATTTGAAATTAAAAACACAATACCATTTACATTAGCACTTCCCCAAAATGAAATATTTAGGTATAAATTCAACAAAATATGGATAAGATCTACATGAGGAAAACTGTTAAACTCTGTGAATGAAATCACGGAAGAATTAAGTTAATGGAGAGAGATTCCATGTTCATGGATAGGAAGATTCAATATTGTCAAGATGTTAGTTCTCAGCTTGATCTATTGATATAAATTTAATGCAATCCCAATCAAAATCCCAGCAAGTTATTTTTTTTTTTTTTTTGGACATCGACAAACTGATACTAAAATTTGTATGGAGAAGCAAAAGACGCAGCATAGCCAACACAATACTGAAGGAGAAGAACAAAGTTGGAAAACTGACACCACCTGACTTGAAGACTTATTATAAAGCTAAGTAATCAAGATAGTGTGGGTATGGGTGAAAGAGTAGACAAATAGATCAATGGAACAGGACAGAGAGCCCAGAAATAGGGCCCCATAAATATAGTCAACTGATCTTTGCCAAAGGAATAAAGGCAATACAATGGAGCAAAAGTAGTCTCTTCAACAAATGGTGCTGGAACAACTGGACATCCACAAAAACTAACTCAAAATGGATCATGAACCTAAATGTAAAACACAGAGCTCCTAGAAGAAAACATAGGAGAAAATCCAGATGACCTTGGAGCACTGTGATTTTTACGTGGTTCGTGGTTTTACATAGGAAAATCGGTTCATAAAAACAAAATTTGCTTTGTGTGTAATACTCAGACTCATGATAAAAGCTGGAGGAATAACTCAACTTTAAACTATATGACATCTGAGAGAAGGAGAAGGGGGTGCAGAGGGGGGACTTCAGCGGGGAGAAGGCAGTTCACACGGAGGTGGGAAAGCGGATGTTTGGTGACAGATGCTTGCTGGGCCTGCAGGGACAGTGGGACACACAGAGGACTCTGGTCTCCCGGCCCTGCACAGCTCCCCCCAGCGCCGACCCGTGTGCTTTGTAGATCTCCGGTGACAGTGCCCTTCCTGGACCAGGGCCTTTGTCTGAGTTCTTTAGGCAGTTAAGGGGCAGGTAAGAAGCAAACTTGCCAAGGCTTTTGTTTTTTTAAAAAATAATCAGCATAAAATAATCCTCATGTTGAAGAAACACATACTGGGTGGCAAATTCTGTTCCCCTACAAAGTCATGGATGAAGTTTAAAGAGAAGAAAATATTACACTACTCAAATCTTGCTTCTTAGGTAGTAGAAGCAAAGAATTAATGTCCAGCTCCTGTAGATTGCTGGTACAAATCGGATACCCTTTGAGTGAATTATGAGTTGAATTTTTATTGTATTGATCTTCGTGTTTAGCGAGACTGACTCAATGCTCAGATTAACTCACTGAAGTAGCTCTTCTGGAGTCCTATTAGAGACACATTGTCATCCCCTGAAGAAAAGTCCATAGTCGCTTTTCCTCTTGCCTGACAGTGACGTAACCTTAACCTGAAGAAATTATTCACACCTGTTATTATTTCCTACTATAAAGATAGGCGCAGTGTCTGCTTTCTGCACCTTTCTGGCCTCTTGTTGGAGGCCTGGCAGCCTCACAGTAGAGAGAGGAATGGACCTGAGCCCCGGCCCGTGCACCTGCCCGCTTTGCTCCTGAGCAGGTGATTGCAGCTTTCCCTCCCCTGTCGATGGAGATGAGAATGCCCACTCCCAGGATGCTGCAGAGGTGAGAGGATAAGGGTGGGCACACCTGTACTCAGGTTCCCATGGTGGCCAGTACCAAAGTGCAGACATAGCCACCTTTGTGTGTTCCCAGCCCCAGGCCCCTGGTGTCCGGACTGCCCTGTGCCTGGGGTCACACAGGACGCAGAGGCAGCTTGGGTGAATCTCGGGAATGTTTTAATTGACCACATTAGATGTCAGGGCGGCAGGCCACAGCCCTTTACAAGACGAACCCAGGAGTAGATTTTCTCCAAAGCTTCGCGCAGGCTGGGTCCTCTCTCTGTAGGACAGGATCTTTTTCAGTTGAGCCTCGGTTCAGCTCCCTCTGAATTTAACAACCCACATGCCATAGCAAACAACAATTTCAGGAAAGCCTGAGGAGGAATTTGATTCTTCTGTCCGCGGGTCCCATCTGGGCTCTTCTCCCAGGAGACTTGGTATCCTGTGACCTACCTCAAGTAGGGCTCACAGAGTTCCGTCTGGGATTCTTGATGTGCGGGTTTTTAGCTGAACCCTTTACATCTATGTGTGTTCCTGTCCTTCGCTTAAATCCTAGCTTGCATAAACCCTACTTAGCAGACAAGGAAAGGGGGCCCTGGTTTTTGTACTCCCCGAGCAGTAAGGTTGTGAGGAGGAGAATGCCCCGTGGCCACCTTGTATGCAGGGAGAAAATGAGAGTGTAGTGGATGGAGCATTATTATTTATCTGTAATAAAGACCTTTGACCAGGAAAACAAGAGCAGAAGACATTGGGGAGGAAGCTATGGCTGGGCGTGTTTTTATTTTTTTTTTTTTGATTTTTGTTTAAAAATTTTTTTTTTTTTAATGTGGACTATTTGTAAAGTCTTTATTGAATTTGTTACAGTACTGCTTCTGTTTTATGTTTTGGTTTTTTTGGCCGAGAGGCATGTGGGATCTTAGCTCCCCGACCAGGGATCGAACCCGCGCCCCCTGCAGTAGAGGGCGGTGTCTTAACCACTGGACTGCCAGGGAAGCCCCCTGGGTGTGTTTTTAAATTCTCTGCGGGAACAGCTCTTCTTCCCTCTGTTTTCATCCTCCTGCTGTGACCCTACTTCAGCAACGCCTCTTGTGTGAGGAAATCAGGTATCTTCCCCACGTCCCGGTATTCACTGTTGTCCCCTGAGTATTAGTTGGGTCCTGGCACGGGAGATGAACCACAGCCCCAAGGGACTAGATCCACCTGGTGGTTCATGGCGTGAGCTCCGGGCAGCTTTGCCACGCTCCGGAATGTAAACCCAGTCCCTATTTCAAAACTCAAGCTTTTCCCTTTTTACAGGAGGGGATCTTTTAAATATTCTTAAAAGATCTCTTTTTCTGGTCCTTATTAGGTAGTTCAAAAACGAAAGTTTAGGCAAATCCTTCATAGGAAAATAGGGAAAAGATTGTTTTCTGTCCTGGAATCAACAGTGGTATCTGTATGCAATTTAGAGCGAAGTATACACGGACCATTCGAATAATTTTCTGAAGTAGAACGTCACCTGAAACATTTGGAGACCACTGCTCTAAGCCACAGTTGCCCCATCTGTAAAATGAGAATACTGCTTCTCGGCTCTCGTGATTGTTCTGTGGGTTCAGTAGGACCATCTTGGTGAAGGTTTCAGACTCTGCCAGTGCACAGTAAGAGCTGGGTAACTAGGAGCTCTGATTAAGTGTCGTGATTCTGGATGTTATTTTCAGTGATTGTTTTCATGTGCTCTTGGGTAAATCCTTAGAGATAAACATTTGTACTTTCTAACGTCAGGAAATTTGTTTCTTATGTATCGGGCCACTTACTTGGAATCAAACGTAGGTTGATTTTGAACTTGTTAGATTGCAGAAGTGGTGACAGCAGACATGACTCTCTAAACAGGAAAGCAGACGTTGCCGGTGATCGGGTGCAGAATTACGTGTTTGTGTGTGTCATGCCTTGTTTGTCTGTGGTTCATGGAGTGTTTAAAATTCATACAGTACGGGTACTTTTGAAATTTGGACAAGATTAGTTTTCTGGGGCTATTTTACTAGTTTTTAGATGTTAAAGTAAGCATAGACGACAGTGTATATTGTCCTTCAATTTTGAAAGAGATTCTTCGTTGTTTCGGTTCTAATCTCCCTTGCTATTTCCTTCCTGTGTTTCAGGGAATATCTTGGTAAACAGCTCCAGTCTGAGCAACCGCAGACTGCAGCTGCCCGGAGCTGAAGGGGCGCTCAGCCTCGGGGTCCCCAGCCGCCCCTTCCCCCGGGGCAGAAGACCTGGAGTGTGAGTCTCAGTGATTAGGGTCAAGAACAAACAATTTCTCATTTTACGTGTCATTTTCTTCTCTCGTGTAGCTTTCCCCAGTGCTGATTTCAACACGAGTGTTTGCCCATTACTTTGTATTAAAGTAGGTGCTTTCTGTGTCTAAGGAAAATATTACTGTTACATATACTGCTTGTAATTTCTGTATTTATTGTTCTCTGGAAATGAATATGGAATTATTAAAGGATTCTCACTCCAAATATGTTTTTGTCTTTCCTTGTTCCTGACTTGGCCTTTAACACAAATACCTCTTGTCCCAACCAAATTGGGAGAATTGTATTTGCAAAATAGTGAATGGTAAATAAATGTTTTGAAATTATATGTATCTCTGTCTTCCGTCCGTCCATCCATCCGTCCGTCCATCCACACATACACATTGCGGCAATCCTCTGCTAACATTCAGAGAACTTTAAAATGTTAAATTAACTCTACGTGATGCTGTGGTCTAGAAGATTTGCTTATGGAACACAGTGAGGAATTTTAGCTTTAGATTATTTTCATTGATTTCCTGTACTTTTATTCTTGGATTTTGGTACCTCAAGTCTATTTTCTTTTAATACGCTTTAGTTTAAATGTTGCCAGTAGATATTTTATCCCACCCCCAGCCCCAGCCCCTTATTCTGGAATGCCAGGCCTTCAGCAGGGCATCCATGGCCTGTATGTTCACCTCCCCCAGATCTGAGCCTTTTGTTTTTAACCTTATCGCCTGGTGTCTCTGAGTCTCATTTTTCATTCATTTTCATTTTATTTTCACTTTTCATTCCTAGCAGTTCTCTGAATGTTGAGTTGTTGAGTAAAGGTTGTAAGGCTAATAGACAGTTTATTTGATAAGTTTTTCTTCTACAGAAAGACACTCATAGGATCCATCTCCTGTTTAAGGATGAAAGATTGTCTCATTTTCAACGTAGAGATCTTGTGGGAAAAGTTAGTTGAAATGATGGTCGTCAGTGGGTTCATGTGACTCAGTGATTTTTCTTAGAGTTGACTTCCTATTTTCCAAGAAAATAGGTAGTCTGATCAAACCAATTTTTTCTTGACTGAAAGTTCTAAATTTTTAAAAGTGCTTAGACCTAGACATTTTTACTTCTTAAACATGGAAGAATACTAGGCAGTGGAATTACAGATTCTGCATTAGCAAAGGATCAGTTTTCATGTTAAGGTGTTAATGGTTTGCAAAGTTATTAGGTTCTTAAGACACTCAATTTCTAGAAGTTCTGGTAAACAGAGACAGTGAAATCTTCTGAATTTCATAAGAACACATTGATTCTCTGATGTCATACTTTCTGATTTTAGTTTCATTTTGCATAGCCCTGTAGTTATAAAGTAGACAGTCATCCTGGTGGAAATCATTGGTGCTCTAATCCCCGAGAAGTGCTTTTGTACATGGGGAGCAATACTCCCATGCCCATGTTTTAATTGTTATCCCAAATATTAAAATTAACTATCTCTAGGCACTTTTTTCCTTTTAAATCTTTACACTCAGCTTATAGAACTTATAACAATTACAAAACAATCACTTTCATTTTTTTCTGTGCTTAATGTTTTTAACATTCAGTGATTAAATCCTCCTATGAATATAATGCCACTTACACTTTCAAGTAAACTGCAAACACTGACAGAGTGGAGTTCTAACTCTGACAAACAAAATCCAAGTAGGTAACCCTTTTTTAAAAAAAGACCAGCTAATCATTTATTCTATCCATTGACAAACTATAAACCATATTTGGGTACCCAAGTATCAAATTCCAAATCTGTCCTGAGAATCACCTCTTTTTTTCTTTTCCTTCCAGTTTTATTGAGATATAATTGACATGCAGCACTGTGTAAGTTTCCGGTGTGCAGCATAATGATCTGACTTAACATGCATCATGGAATGATCATAGTAGGTTTAATGAACATCTATCATCTCATATAGATACAAGATTAAAGAAATAGAAAAAATATTTTTTCCCTGTGATGAGAACCCTCAGGATTTACCCTCTTAACAACTTTCATATATAACATACGGCGGTGTTAGTTATATTTATCATATTGTGTATTATATCCTAGTGCTTATTTATCTTATAACTAGAAGTTTGTACCTTTGACCACCTTCATCCAACCCCCCTCCTTCCACCCCCTACCTCTGGTGACCAGACGTCTGATCTCTTTTTCTATGAGCTTGTTTGTTTGTTTTGAAGTACAATTGACCTACGACACTGGGTTAGTTTCTGTTACACAACATAGTGATTTGATATTTCCATACATTTCAAAGTGATCACCACAATAAGTCTAGTTACCGTCTGTCACCATATAAAGATATTACATAATTATTGACTCTATTCCCCACACTGTACACGTCATACCTGTGGCTCACTTATTTTGCAACTGGAAGTTTGTACCTCTCTCACCTGTTTCTCTCCTCCCCCATCCCCTCCCCTCTGGCAACCACCTGTTGGTTCTCTGTACCTATGACTCTTGTTTCTATTTTGTTACATTTATTTGTTGTTTTTTAGATTCCACGTATAAGTGAAATAATACAGTTATTTGTCTTTCTCTGCCAGACTTATTTCACTTAGCATAATACTCTCTAGGTCCATCTGTGTCGTCACAAATGGCAAGATTTTCTTCTTTTTTTAATGGATGAGTAATATTCCACTGTATATATACACCACATCTTTATCCATTCGTCTATTGACGGGCACTTTGGTTGCTTCCATATCTTGGCAATTGTAAATAGTGCTGCTGTGAACACTGTGGTGCAGGTATCTCTTTGAATTAATGTTTTCATTTCCTTTGGTTAAATACCCAGAAGTGAAATTGCTGGATTGTATGGCAGTTCTGTTGTTAACTTTTTGAGGAAACTCCGTACTGTTTCCCATAGTGGCTGCACCTATTTATACTCCCACCAACAGTGCATAACGGTTCTCTTTTTCTCCACATCCTCGCCAGCACTTGTTTTCTCTTGTCTTACTGGTAATAGTCATTCTAGCAGGTGTGAAGTAATAGCTCGTTGTGGTGGTGATTTGCATTTACTTGATGATTAGTGTTGTTGAGCATCTTTTCCTGTGTCTCTTGGCCATCTGTATGTCTTCTCTGGAAAAATACCTATTCAAGTCCTCTACCATTTAAAAATTATTTTTAACTTGTTTTATTGTTTAAAAAAAAATTTTTTTTGGAAAACTTTTTTGGGTCTTATTGACCCTTATTTATTTATTTTTTTTTTAAACATCTTTATTGAAGTATAATTGCTTTACAATGGTGTGTTAGCTTCTGCTTTATAACAAAGTGAATCAGTTATACATATACATATGTTCCCATATCTCTTCCCTCTTGCATCTCCCTCCCTCCCACCCTCCCTATCCCACCCCTCTAGGTGGTCACAAAGCACTGAGCTGATCTCCCTGTGCTATGCGGCTGCTTCCCACTAGCTATCTATTTTACATTTGGTAGTGTATATATGTCCATGACACTCTCTCACCCTGTCACATCTCACCCCTCCCCCTCCCCATATCCTCAAGTCCATTCTCTAGTAGGTCTGTGTCTTTATTCCCATCTTGCCACTAGGTTCTTCATGACCTTTTTTTTTTTTTTTTTTCCTTAGATTCCATATATATGTGTTAGCATACTGTATTTCTTTTTCTCTTTCTGACTTACTTCACTCTGTATGACAGACTCTCTAACTCCATCCACCTCATTACAAATACCTCCATTTCATTTCTTTTTATGGCTGAGTAATATTCCATTGTATATATGTGCCACATCTTCTTTATCTATTCATCCGATGATGGACACCTAGGTTGCTTCCATGTCCTGGCTATTGTAAACAGAGCTGCAATGAATATTTTGGTACATGACTCTTTCTGAATTATGGTTTTCTCAGGGTATATGCCCAGTAGTGGGATTGCTGGGTCGTATGGTAGTTCTATTTGTAGTTTTTTAAGGAACCTCCATACTGTTCTCCATAGTGGCTGTATCAATTTACATTCCCACCAACAGTGCAAGAGTGTTCCCTTTTCTCCACACCCTCTCCAGCATTTATTGTTTCTAGATTTTTTGATGATGGCCATTCTGACTGGTGTGAGATGATACCTCATTGTAGTTTTGATTTGCATTTCTCTAATGATTAATGATGTTGAGCATTCTTTCATGTGTCTGTTGGCAATCTGTATATTTTCTTTGGAGAAATGTCTATTTAGGTCTTCTGCCCATTTTTGGATTGGGTTGTTCGTTTTTTTGTTATTGAGCTGCATGAGCTGCTTGTAAATCTTGGAGATTAATCCTTTGTCAGTTGCTTCATTTGCAAATATTTTCTCCCATTCTGAGGGTTGTCTTTTGGTCTTGTTTATGGTTTCCTTTGCTGTGCAAAAGCTTTTAAGTTTCATTAGGTCCCATTTGTTTATTTGTGTTTTTATTTCCATTGCTCTAGGAGGTGGGTCAAAAAGGATCTTGCTGTGATTTATGTCATAGAGTGTTCTGCCTATGTTTTCCTCTAAGAGTTTGATAGTGTCTGGCCTTACATTTAGGTCCTTAATCCATTTTGAGTTTATTTTTGTGTATGGTGTCAAGGAGTGTTCTAATTTCATACTTTTACATGTACCTGTCCAATTTTCCCAGCACCACTTATTGAAGAGGCTGTCTTTTCTCCACTGTATATGCTTGCCTCCTTTATCAAAGATAAGGTGACCATATGTGCGTGGGCTTATCTCTGGGCTTTCTATCCTGTTCCATTGATCTATATTTCTGTTTTTGTGCCAGTACCAAACTGTCTTGATTACTGTAGCTTTGTAATATAGTCTGAAGTCAGGGAGCCTGATTCCTCCAGCTCCATTTTTCGTTCTCAAGATTGCTTTGGCTATTCCCGGTGTTTTGTGTTTCCATACAAATTGTGAAATTTTTTGTTCTAGTTCTCTGAAAAATGCCAGTGGTAGTTTGATAGGGATTGCATTGAATCTGTAGATTGCTTTGGGTAGCAGAGTCATTTTCACAATGTTGATTCTTCCAATCCAAGAACATGGTATATCTCTCCATCTATTTGTATCATCTTTAATTTCTTTCATCAGTGTCGTATAATTTTCTGCATACAGGTCTTTTGTCTCCTTAGGTAGGTTTATTCCTAGATATTTTATTCTTTTTGTTGCAATGGTAAATGGGAGTGTTTCCTTAATTTCACTTTCAGATTTTTCATCATTAGTATACAGGAATGCAAGAGATTTCTGTGCATTAATTTTGTATCCTGCTACTTTACCAAATTCATTGATTAGCTCTAGTAGTTTTCTGGTAGCATCTTTAGGATTCTCTATGTATAGTATCATGGCATCTGCAAACAGTGACAGCTTTACTTCTTCTTTGCCCATTTGGATTCCTTTTATTTCTTTTTCTTCTCTGATTGCTGTGGCTAACACTTCCAAAACTATGTTGAATAATAGTGGTGAGAGTGGGCAACCTTGTCTTGTTCCTGATCTTAGTGGAAATGGTTTCAGTTTTTCACCATTGAGGACAATGTTGGCTGTGGGTTTGTCATATACGGCCTTTATTATGTTGAGGAAAGTTCCCTCTATGCCTACTTTCTGCAGGACTTTTATCATAAATGACCTTTATATTTTAAAAGAAGTGTGAAAGGGACATCCCACTGGCAGGTAAAGCTTGTTCCCACACATTGTACCTGGACAGTCACAAATACCAGATTTATAGAACATACCCAATTGAAAAAAATCTTCACACTTCCTGTTTAGCCACATCGGAGTAATTGAGGTTAGTTTTTATATAGTTAAAATGTAAATAATTTTGTACCTTCTAGGTGTCAAATCTTGGAAAGCACTGAGCCAAGTTTTGATGCTTTTGATTTATTTGATAATTGCTTAAAAGGTGCTCCATTTTCATCCTTTGCCTTTGAAAATAGAGAATATTTGAGACTAAAATTTGAAACCATTCAAAGTTAGTAGGTGTCAGTCACTTTCCAAATCTGAACCTTGTGATGAAATCACTTTTGAGTTTGAAATTTCTCCCTTATTTTGCTGTACACAGTGTTCGTTCTGATTAAGAGATGTGGCTCCTTTAACTTTCTGAACAAGTTTCCAGTGGAAAAGTCAGTTGGAAAGAAGACTGACTTTTACTGCAAATGTTATGTTATTTCAACATTTATGCAAGTCCGACCCTGAGGACACATTCTCTTTCAATTCTTAAAAGAGAAAGAGAGTTGATTACTCTTCCAAAAATAGAAAAAAAGTGGAAGAAACATTTCTATGATTGAAGGGACGCTGGTTCTAAGATGCTTTACCTTCTGGTAACTGTCTGTGCCTTTGTCTCTTTCCCCTCTCAAAGGAAGAAAGAAAATATCAGGGAACTTAGCTGAAAGAACCAATGTACAAAAACTATTGAATAACCATGTATAAGGTAGAAATAACATATTTGCAACAATATCACAAAGGTTGCAAGGAGGAGGAAATGGAATTATACTCTCATGAGGTTTTTACATGATACATGACGGGGTATAACATGTAGCCTGTGATGAATTAAGGATGCACATTTAATTCCCTAGAGCAACCATTAAAACAATAAACTGGGAGGTCCAGCCAAAGAACCATTAGCGAAGATAAAATGGAACACTAGAAATACTTGATTAACCCAAAAGAGGGCGGGGGAAGAGAAACAAAGAAGAGAGGGGCCACATAGAAAACAAATTGCAAGAAAATAGATGTAACCCAACAGTAGTAACTACATTACGGGAGGGCTCTGGGAATCCCACTGTTACGCATCCAGAATTTTAACTTGAGGACACCCGTTGGCTCCAGTTCCTGAGACTGGGGAAGAGGGGGTGGGTGATCTGGAGTGCTAAGTGGCTTGCTTCTATCACCTTCTCCCCGCCTACCCCTTGGCAGGCTGTTATTAAAGGAGAAAAGCAGAAACCTAAGTCAGTTGCCATTTGTCCATCTGCTGTCCTGTATTTGCTGTCATCTCCTTGTTCTCTTTGTGGGTTTATTCCTTTTGATTTGTTTTTGTTTGTTTATTTCTTTTTTTATCCATTGTAGCATTTTGAGTGGGGTTGGATAGGAAGCAGAGAGAAATGCGTGTGTTTAGTTCGCCATGTTTAACCTGAACTCCCAAAATCTAATCAAAGTTGACATGTAAGATCCATATTAGAATAAGCCTAGATTAAACCTGAGAGTCAGGGGGCAGATGTGCCAGTGTGTATGGCCTCAGAGTTGGAGGGATTTTTGAGTCTGTCCGTTCTAACAATGTTTAACATTTGAGGTTATGAGAATTAAAATTACTACGTGTAAAGGAGTGAGAACAGATTGTAATCATTACATGTGACTATTTTATGTAGCATGATAGACAGATATCCTGCCTCTTCTCAATGTATACCAGTGACAGGCTACCTGTTGTATTGCAAACAGCTCTAGTTAGAGTGTTTTCTTGCTTTGAGACAGTATCAGTTTCTAGTAAATTTCAACATTTGGGGCAAGGTCTACCTTTGGAATAACACAGAACAAGTCCTATCCTTAAGATTCTATTTTCTTCTAAAACGTTTCTTCTACAATAATGATTCTTTATTCTTGGCATTTAAAATGTCTCTATTTGAATGCTAACATCTGAGACCACATTCTGATGGAGCAAGGTGAAGCAAACGTGTCATGTGATGTGTTAGTGGGTGAGGCTGGGACCCTCCCCCCGGGCGGCACAGACATCAGGAGAAGCTGTCGGGAGAAAAGATAGAAAAAGTGAGGTTTTTTGCTCTGAAGAGAGCGGCCGTGCCCGTAATCCCCCCAGAGCAGTGGTCCTGCCTGCGGCTTTGTGCAGGGATGCTGCCTTGGTGGCCCTCTGCACCCGCACAGCTGACGGCTTGGAATGGGGGCCTGACCCAAAGGCAGCAAATCAGGAGATGGCCATGGCTGGGCCGGGGTGCCGTCCAGTCTGGGTGCGGGCCCGGGAGGACAGTCATGCTGACCCAGACCTCTCCTTTGAGATGTTGGCATGAGGCTCAGACGAAAGTAATAGGCAGTGAGATGATACACATGGGAGAATACCTAGAAAACCCTCAGCAAACATCCCTGAGGCAGAGAGGAGAGGGGGGAGGTGAGCTGGGTGACGGTGGGGCGGGAAGAGTGGGGTCATCGGTGCCCGTCATCAGCCTGGCAGAAGGCCAGCATCCCTGAGGCCCAGGTGGGTGGTCCTGGGTGATCACAGGACATAAGGTCCATATGTAAACACGCATTTCTCTGTGCTGGCAACCAACAACAGGAAATTGAAATTGAAAATAGCGTGAAAACAATAATTGGCAATGTTAGAGACAATGGCTAATCTGCTATCCTGTGTCCCTTAGTGAGTACTCTGAGCAGAGACCTCTTCTAATCCTTGAAGACGTGGTGAAAACAAGAAATAAATATTTGTTATTTGAAAAAAAAAAAAAGGAAAGTAATGTAAAAATACTTCAAAAATTTAACAAAATATGTGTAAGATCTGTGCACTAAAAGCTGTAACATTGCTGAGGCGAATGAAAGAGGATAAACTTTTTTTTTTTTTTTTTTTTAATAAATTTATTTATTTATTTATTTATTTTTGGCTGTGTTGGGTCTTCGTTTCTGTGCAAGGGCTTTCTCCAGTTGCGGCGAGCGGGGGCCACTCTTCATCGCGGTGCGCGGGCCTCTCATTGTCGCGGCCTCTCCCGTTGCGGAGCACAGGCTCCAGACGCGCAGGCTCAGTAGTTGTGGCTCACGGGCCTAGCCGCTCCGCGGCATGTGGGATCTTCCCGGACTGGGGTACGAACCCGTGTCCCCTGCATTGGCAGGCGGATTCCTAACCACTGCACCACCAGGGAAGCCCGAGGATAAACTTAATGAGGAGATATATTACGATCATGGATTTGGAGATGCAGTAGGGTTACGGTGTCAGTTCTCCCCAGTTGGTCCATAGATTCCATACAATCCCAACAGCAATACCAGCAGGCTTTGCTGTAGAAATAGACAAACTGATTTTAAAGTTTACGTGGAAATGCAAAAGACCTAGAAGAGCTGAAACAATTTTGAAAGAATTGAAGGTTGGAGGCATTAACAGTACTTGGCTTTCAATAGAGCCAGGGTGGTACTGGCATAAAAATCAGTGTATAAACCAGGGGCAGGATAGAGTCTGGAAACAGAGCTTGCTGGAATAAAACTAAACAAATGAGGCCTGATTTGGAAGATTAAAATAAACACAAAGTAGAACGAAAATATTGCACGTAATAGAACGTGATTTGTGAGGCTCGTGATCAGAGTTTGTGTCCTTGCTTTACTTGGAAGGAGGGAAAAGGTATTGCTTAACTTTCAAGTTTTATGAGTTAAATATTTGTGGTGATATATTTAGGGTAACTCATGTTACTGGAGCAACTGGATATCCGTGTGCAAAACAATAAACTTCCGTCTCTACCTTGCACCGTATAAAAAGATGATCTCAAACTGGATCATAGACCGAAATGTAAAACCTAAGCTCCAGAGCTTATGTCCCTGAGTGGCTGGTGTCTGTAAGTTGAAGGGAGGGACACAGATCTCAAGGGGAGTGAATCCAGCTCAGTAGATCTTTATTGACAACTGCTCTGGGTGTGACCTGCACTAGACAATAGGCATTTTCTTCAAGCAGCTTACAGTTCAGTGAGAGAGGAGAGCCAGCTCTAGGTGAAGATGTTCCCTAGCTTTGCTAAGCGCTAGAGGGAAGTGAAAGGGAGCGTTTCCTGCACATTCCCCCCATCCCGCACGTGCCCTCTGTCTCGTGACGTGCCCTTACGCGCAGAGGGCTCCAGCATGTAACCCACCCGGCCTCTCGGGTCCCTCCCTCACTTTGTCCAGGAGAGGGCGTGATTGAGCTCATGGTGAGTTTGGGAGGAGGAACTTGGCCCGTGGATCATGGTCCTTCCTCTCCACTTCCACAGGGCGTGAGCTGCCTGCAGGAGAGTCTGCCCCTGCTGGGAGGAGCCTGGCTGGTGCCCACCCCTGCCGTGACGGGGCTGGAGGGTGAGTCTGCCGAGATTTGGGGTTCAGTATGGTGGAACTGACTTGCTTGAAGCCTCCAGCGGCAGCTGTATTAGTCACAAAGATTCCACTGGGCCTTATGCTCAGTGGGTTCACGTTCAGGTGGGGAAAAAGAATAGCATTTATCAAGGTCATCAAAGATATCTACGGTAAGAATAGATAGATTAGGGGCACAGATTGGGTCCCAGATTAGGACCCCTAACCTAGCCTGGGGCTTCAGGGAAGACGTCTTAAAGGAAATGATCCTGGAGCCGGATGTCGAAGGCTGAGTAGAGGTTCACGGCAGGAGAGGAGAGGGTGTGAAGACTGTCGTTACCTGCGAGAGCACTGTTGTGAAAAGGCCTGGGCTCAAGATACGGCGCTATTTGTTTGAGGAACAAACACAGCACGATTTCTAGAGGGCAAGGTGGACACGGGGGTGAGGGAAGTATGAGGAGTGGGCTTGGTTTTCCAATGTAACTGTTGTCCCTTTCTTTTAAAAAAAAAAATTTCTTTATTTATTTTGGCTGCACTGGGTCTTAGTTGTGGCATGCATGCGGGATGTAGCTCCCCGACCAGGGATGGAACCCGGGCCCCCTGCATTGGGAGCGCAGAGTCTTACCCACTGGACCCCCAGGGAAGTCCCCATAACTATTGTCACCTTTGAGACTCATAGTCCAGAAAATCCCAATTCCTTAAGTAACCGGGCAGGTGCATCTTGACAGTAAGATGTGTGATACAGGCTTGGGGCTTCCACGAAGAACATTCCTGCTATGGGTCCACAGGCCACGTGGCCATCAACCCTAGTGCCGTCTGCGTTCCCTTACAGCAGTAGAGCATGTGTGACGAGGGAGGTGGGCAGCCCTGGGATGCTGGCGTGGGAATAGCTAGAGCATCATGCTCAGGCTTGGGCATCACGATTTGTGAGAAACAGTGGAAAACCAGAGAACATACAGTGATGTGTGAGCAGCACTTCAAAGTAGGTCATTCAAAAAGGCACTGAAGAAACCGGGGTAAGTCGGACCCATCCTGTGTTGTCTGGTGATAGATTTTTGGCTCTGGATAAAGAAGGGACTTTCTATTAGAGTTGTGTAGAATAAAATGTTGCTGAGAGGTAGTGGTTCTAAAATTAGTGAGTGTGCCTACTTTGTGGAAGGCCTGTGCTAAGTGCTTTAAATGCTCTACCTCTCCTGAAGCTTAGAACAGCCCTCTTGTGAGGCTATGACTGTTACCCCTCTTTTAGAGAAGAGGAGGCCCTGAGGGAGGTTAAGTGACTTACCCAAGCTTATGGGATTTGCACTCAGCTTTAACAACTACTTGGCTGAGACAAGGAAAATCAGGGGTAGCCACCTATCAAAGATATTCTAAAGTCAAAACGAGCCCCAGATTTTACTAGATAAGCAACTAGATGACCATGCAGTAGAACCCTATTTAAAATGAGTGGAACCCCACTATTTATCACGGATAAAAGTGGACTTGCTCTGTATTAAAGTGGAGATACATCAGCACACCTTCCCCGTGTTAATGCAAGTCCGTGTGCCCAACACACAGTGAGGCCAAACAAACTGGAACATAGGAGGTTGGAGCAGAGAAAGGTTTACTGCAGGGCCATGCAAGGAGACAAGGTGGCTTATGCCCTAAAAAGCCCCAAGCTCCCCGAAGGGTTTTGGCAAAGCACTTTTAAAAGCCAGGTGAGGCAGCAATCAGAAACGAAAAAGAAATAAAAGGAATCCAAATGGGCAAAGAAGAAGTAAAACTGTCACTGTTTGCAGATGACATGATAGTATACATAGAGAATCCTAAAGAGGCTACCAGAAAACTACTAGAACTAATCAATGAATTTGGTAAAGTAGCAGAATTCAAAATTAATGCACAGAAATCTCTTGCATTCCTATACACCAATGATGAAAAATCTGGAAGAGAAATTAAGGAAACACTCCCATTTACCATTGCAACAAAAAGAATAAAATACCTAGGAATAAACCCACCTAAGGAGACAAAAGACCTGTATGCAGAAAACTATAAGACACTGATGAAAGAAATTAAAGATGATACCAACAGATGGAGAGATATACCATGTTCCTGGATTGGAAGAATCAACATTGTGAACATGACTATACTACCCAAAGCAATCTACAGATTCAATGCAATCCCTATCAAACTACCAATGGCATTTTTCACAGAACTAGAACCAAAAATTTCACAATTTGTATGGAAATACAAAAGAACACGAATAGCCAAAGCAATCTTGAGAAAGAAAAACGGAGCTGGAGGAATCAGGCTCCCTGACTTCAGACTATACTACAAAGCTACAGTAATCAAGACAGTATGTATGGTACTGGCACAAAAACAGAAATATAGATCAATGGAACAGGACAGAAAGCCCAGAGATAAACCCACGCACATATGGTCACCTTATTTTTGATAAAGGAGGCAAGAATATGCAATGGAGAAAGAGATCCTCTTCAATAAGTGGTGCTGGGAAAACTGGACAGCTACATGTGAAAGAATGAAATTAGAACACTCCCTAACACCATACACAAAAATAAACTCAAAGTGGATTAAAGACCTAAATGTACGGCCAGACACTATAAAACTCTTAGAGGAAAATATAGGCAGAACACTCTATGACATAAATCACAGCAAGATCCTCTTTGACCCACCTCCTAGAGTAATGGAAATAAAAACAAAAATAAACAAATGGGACGTAATGAAACTTAAAAACTTTTTGCACAGCAAAGGAAAACATAAACAAGACAAAAAGACAACCCTCAAAATGGGAGAAAATATTTGCAAATGAAGCAACTGACAAAGGATTAATCTCCAAAATTTACAAGCAGCTCATGCAGCTCAATATCAAAAAAACAAACAACCCAGTCCAAAAATGGGCAGAAGACCTAAATAGACATTTCTCCAAAGAAGATACACAGATTGCCAACAAACACATGAAAGGATGCTCAACATCACTAATCATTAGAGAAATGCAAATCAAAACTACAATGCAGTATCATCTCACACCAGTCAGAATGGCCATCATCAAAAAATCTACAAACAATAAATGCTGGAGAGGGTGTGGAGAAAAGGGAACCCTCTTGCACTGTTGGTGGGAATGTAAATTGATACAGCCATTATGGAGAACAGTGTGGAGGGTCCTTAAAAAACTACAAATAGAACTACCATACGACCCAGCAATCCCACTACTGGGCATATACCCTGAGAAAACCATAATTCAAAAAGAGTCATGTACCACAATGTTCATTGCAGCTCTATTTACAATAGCCAGGACATGGAAGCAACCTAAGTGTCCATCAACAGGTGAATGGATAAAGAGGATGTGGGACATATATACAGTGGAATATTACTCAGCCATAAAAAGAAACGAAGTTGAGTTATTTGTAGTGAGGTGGATGGACCTAGAGTCTGTCATACAGAGTGAAGTAAGTCAGAAAGAGAAAAACAAATACCGTATGCTAACACATATATATGGAATCTTAAAAAAAAAAAAAATGGTTCTGAAGAACCTAGGGGCAGGACAGGAATAAAGATGCAGACATAGAGAATGGACTTGAGGACACGGGGAGGGGGAAGGGTAAGCTGGGACGAAGTGAGAGAGTGACATGGACATATATACACTACCAAATGTAAAATAGATAGCTAGTGGGAAGCAGCCGCATAGCACAGGGAGATCAGCTCGGTGCTTTGTGACCACCTAGAGGGGTGGGATAGGGAGGATGGGAGGGAGACGCAAGAGGGAGGAGATATGGGGATATATGTATATGTATAGCTGATTCACTTTGTTATAAAGCAGAAACTAACACGCCATTGTAAAGCAATTATACTCCAATAAAGATGTTAAAAAAGAAGAAAAAACTGCTCTGTGCAAGACTAACCTAAGTACTTATTGTGTCCAGGTGTGTGTGTGTGTGTGTATCCAGGTGTGTGTCCAGGTGTCTGTGTGTGTGTGTCCAGGTATGTGTGTGTGTGTCCAGGTGTGTGTGTATGTGTGTGTATGTGTGTATAAAAGAATGTGTAAGAGATGCTACTTTCTATCTTTGAAGAGTTTATAATATAGGAAGAGAGAGGAATCATAGCTTTAATATAAGGCAGATGTGATGAATCCTGTAAGAAAAATTAAAAATGTTTCATGTGGTTGCCAGGAATGATGTATTGCTTTCGTTTGGAGAAATGGGGAAAAGAATCACAGAGGAAAAGATGAGACTTGAGGTCTGTGTAGCTTTTCCACAGGGCCTTTTCTCAGTCTTCAGTCACCTGGCGTCCTCCCTCACTCCCCCCGTGTGACTGCTCTTATCACCTGACCGCCCACATCCCTGTTGCTGGATGGGGCAGGTACCTGTCAGTCCTCACCTAACAGACTTCACAGCATTGGTCGTTCTTAACCAGCCCTGCTATCTCTGAGGATGACCTGTTCTCTGCTTTGACTGATCCCGGCAGGATGAGACCTTTCCCACCCACTCAGGAGAGAGGGAGCCACCATGCTCAGGTGGAAGAGCCACTGTGTGGTCTCCCACACCCACCCTCAGGATCATCTTGCAAAGATGCATCTATTAAACATGGCTCCTGGAAAGAATGCATCAACTAGACATGGGCGTTCCAGAGAAGAGATCAGACGGTCTAGGCCGGGCCACCATGGAACCCACAGAGAGGACCACACCGAGCCGGCCTTGCAGCTGATGACAGGTCACCACTGGTCCGTGGGGAAGGAAGCAGACGGCGGTCTCAGCATCCACCTGCATCTTTTGTGACAGTGCCCTCCACATGGGCCGCACCTTGAGGTCATGCCTCTTCTCACTTCCTCTTTCTCCCACTTCACAAAACAAGAAGAATCTGAGATCTTGGTCTTGGCGAAGCTCTTTTCATCAAAGTTCCATAAACCCGTGTGGGGTTTTCTGCATCTTAACTAGATTGCTGTTGAGTGAATGTGACATTAGAAACAGTATTTTGGTCAATCCTGGGATGTTCTGAATTCAGATACACTGCAGAGTGGGGCAGGGTGAGAATGCCACTTTTTATTTTGTGCCCTCATCTTTCATGTCCTGACCACTGGGAGCAGTGCATCCCTCTTTAGGGAGAGCTCCCTGAGAGCTGGGCTTGGGAGTCTCATTACGGATTGAGGCCATGGCATTTTATCCATCCAGATACAAGCTCATGGCAAAGCTGCAGGTCTTATTCGAAGTGTCCGCGGAATCAGGTAGTAGAGGTTTGTGAAGAGCATCCTGGGACGCATCATCCGTTCCCAGACAAACCCTCCACATTTCAGGAACGAGACAGACCCCTCTCATTGGCCCATTTCATGGACCATGTGGCAGTTCCCAAGATGGTAGCGTTTCAAGGAGGAAGAGGTGAAAAGATTCGTGTTTACTTCTGGCAGATAAATGCTACATGTTTGCCAAAAAAAGGTGTATCCAGCAGAGATACATAATGGTTTTACATTTTCACAAACTTTTATTCAGACTCAAAGGGCAAAAAAACTATTTTCATTCACGCTTGCCAGATTGTTGAAGACCGGGAGTACGTTGTACCTTAATAACAATCACTAATACGTCTTTTGTAAGCTCCATACCTGCTAGCCACACAGTAGAATCTCTTCTTTTTGCTGTTTATTTCCAAAGAGAAGATTATCTTATGCTGTTACAAGCAGAGAATTTTAAGCATGAATAGAGACAAAATATCCCCCATACCCAATCAATACCCTGAAGGTAAGAAAACCAGTTTAATTTACTTACAGTTAATTCATGATATAGTTAAAGTCTTGGCATGCTGTTGTAATCCTGTCAAATTCATGATTCTAAATTTAACCATTTAAAATTATTAACTATTGTTCATTTATTTCTATGCAATAATTCATATTTTCTGTACATGAGTCACATCTTTTTAAGGCAGACAGACACAACCAAGAATATTGAAATTTAGTATGAAGCTCTCTGTGTTTTAGTTTATAGTCAATGGGAAAAATCCTAAAATATTCAATATTCAATTTTATACATTTTGTTTTCACTCCAGTCGTATATCAACTTGGTAAACTAGGTATTTCTAAGTTAAAGACGATCAAGTTTAATGAGCAGCATTTGGAAGTCTAGGAAAAGCCTTTTTTTTTTTTTTTTTTGGCTGCACTGTGCAGCTTGTGGGATCTTAGTTCCCCAACCAGGGACTGAACCCAGGCCCTCGGCAGTGAGAGCGCCGGGTCTTAACCACTGGACCACCAGGGAATTCTGGAAAAGCCTATTTTTGAAATGCCTTCCCCACATTGAGAAAGAGGATTGACTTGGTAACAAATCAAAGTCAAATTGATTTTCACATCTTTGCTGTCGACACGATTGAAACAGGAACTAAGTGAATTGTCAGCCAATAGATCATTTAAAATAATTTTTTAAAGCTAAGTCAGTATGTGCTTTTTCTGAGGGGGCATATAAGTCAGAAGCAGTTCAAACAATTCAGTGACAGTGCTGTAACAAAACTTCCTTTCCCATGTACTCATTATGGGCACAATTACTTCTTAACACTGGGGGCCATGTGAATGACAAACAGGTGTACAATTAAAACTTACCCCTGTCTTATTTTAGCAATCAATAATCTTCATGAATGGATACATGAAAAGACCCAACCTTTAGGCCCATTAATCTAATAAAAATTTACCCGTTCATGTTTAGTAATTATTAAAATTTGTAAGACATTGATGTGAATAACTCAATCCAGGAGACATTGCTTTTTTATATTTGGAAAACAAGAGTGCTAAGAAATTAGAAAGACTATCTATCTATCCATTTATCTTTATCTATCTTGCAGAAAAGTGATCGGTAACAATTTTTAGGCATAAGAATATATTTAAATAGGGTACATTTCTGTGGAGGGAAAGACTGTAAGTGTGAATTTCAGAGGAAAAAGAATGATATAAACTTTCTGTGAAATAATAGGACTTGTTTTTCCAAAGTTCCTTTAGTATGTAAACAAAGAAAGCTTGTGTGTGATTCTGGCTTCTCAGCATATTCTTCTGCTTCTTCAATAAGATCTACACCAAGGGAACCATTTAGGGATTATTTTAATATTTGTATGCAGACTGTGGACAGGCACAGATCCTTCCTGAATTTTAAAGCTAGGATTCTGGTTCCTAGCCTTCCAAATAAAGAGCATTGTCTTTTAGGGTGCTCTCTTAATAAACTGTAGTTTTATCTGGATGAATTACATGTTACAGTTTTTGTGAGTAGTCTCACCCCATGTTTCCAACAGATAATATTCATACCAACCTCATGGAGTTTCAGGGCAAGTCTTATTTTTATCTCCTTTTATAGTACAAGTGATGAAACTAGAGAGAGACATATTCTCAGTTATGGAAATTCTTAACGTGATTCTCAACTCTAACATATAGTTTATAATTGATAAGTTTTACTTATAGCGTTATATTTTTAACTCTATAATAACCCCAGGGATGGTACAAATCCGAGAATAAAACATTATCAGAGAAAATGACTTGAAGTTGGGGTTACTACCCACATGAAAACAGAGAAGCGAGCAGAGATTAGCCTGCTTTGTTTTCCCTCCGGGGAGGCAGCTTTGCACCAGCATCAAACCATCCAGCCCTCCGGGGACCATATCGCTGCCCCTGTGCCCAGCCTGGTGCCTCAGGTTGCAGGGGGACCTTGCTGCTTTGACATCTCTGGGGCACAGTATTTTTGTTCTTTCTCAGCTCAGCAAACTAGAAGTAGGTTTGAGTTTCTCTGTTCTCTGAGGTGTCAGCTTCTTCAAGGTAATAGGCATTTAAGCAGCTTATCAAGTTTAAAAATAAAAATTAAACTGTGCAGTTAAAAATAATTAAGATCGGGGCTTCCCTGGTAGCGCAGTGGTTGAGAATCTGCCTGCCAATGCAGGGGACACGGGTTCGAGCCCTGGTCTGGGAAGATCCCACATGCCGCGGAGCAACTGGGCCCGTGAGCCACAACTACTGAGCCTGCGCGTCTGGAGCCTGTGCTCCGCAATGAGAGAGGCCGCGATAGTGAGAGGCCAGCACACCGCGATGAAGAGTGGCCCCCGCTTGCCACAACTAGAGAAAGCCCTCGCACAGAAACGAAGACCCAACACAGCCATAAATAAAAAATTGATTAATTAATTAATTAATTAAAAAAAAATTAAGATGGTAAATTTTACATTACACGTATTATCATAATAAGAAAAATATAGATTCTAATCCCTTCTTACACGATACAGTCAAGTCCTAGTTGTCTGTGTCAAGGCCGCAGAGCCCTGGTGTAGACTGCCCAATCTATTTGTGAGGTTATAGCTCCTCCCCACTAGGAATAGTTGTGGCTCTGAGCCCGAAGGCCAGCAGCTGCAAGGGGTCCTGTAGGGCACATAATCCACAGCATCAGAACTGAGCATGTGTCCGAATGGGCTTGACCATAATGTAACTTTTGTTTAATTAATTAATTAATTTATTTATTTTTGGCTGCATTGGGCTTTCGTTGCTGCACGCGGGCTTCTCATTGGGGTGGCTTCTCTTGTTGCGGAGCATAGGATTTAGGCGTGCGGGCTTCAGCAGTTGCGGCTCGCGGGCTTAGTTGCTCCGCGGCATGTGGGATCTTCCTGGACCAGGGCTCGAACCCGTGTCCCCTGCATTGGCAGGCGGATTCTTAAGCACTGCACCACCCGGGAAGTCCCCGTAATGTAATTTCAGAAGCTCCAAATGAGGTCCCTTTGGGCCACTACAACAAAATACCACATTTCTTATAAACAGTAGAAATGTATTGCTCACAGCTCTGGAGGCTGGAAGTCAAGGTCAGGGTGGCAGCATGGCCGGGTGAGAGGCCTCTTCTGGGTTGCCAACTCCTGATCTCTCGCTGTGTCCTCACCTGAAGGAAAGGGCGAGGGAGCTCTGTGGGGTCTCTTTTATAAGAACACTAATCCCGTTCATGGGGGCTCCACCCTCATGACCTAATAACCTCCCAAGGCCCCCCCTCCCAATATCATCGCCTCTGGGGCTTGGGATTCAACAGATGAATTTGGAGCAGGGGGGCACAAACATTCAGACCGTAGCAAGATGGAGCCCGGAGTGGGGCTTCAGAAATAGACTGACCTGAGTCTCCCCGTGGCACCCCACAGGCTGTGTGACCTTGGGTTACGGAAATTTATTGGATATTTGTTTTCTCTCCTATAACTTGTGTCACGGTAATAGTACTTACCTGAGAGGGCGGTTGTGAGAATCAGTGTGCACGCTGCCATGGTAAGTGGGCCACCACCATGACCTCAATACTGGAGCCCTTCTGACCGCTCTCTGGCATTTTGGAACTGCCACCACATTTGGAAATCAACCAGCTTGCAGTGTAGATTGACATTAAGATATCAGTGCCGTGTATGGGATTAAGGTCTGAGAAGAGGACAATTATACTAAAGATAATATATGAAATGTATTCACTTATTCATTAAAACATTTAGTGAATGTCTGCTAAATGCCAGACTCTGATAGACAATCAAACCACAGTCTGTAGATTGAACTTTTGTTAGGTTTTTGGTCTCGTTAACGATGCTGAGAGAAGCATGGTGTAATAAGGTGCATCTCTGAATGAGGAGGTAGGATGTATTTGGCGTGCACCGGGGAGGGTATGAATTCTCTGGCAGAGAGCATGCGTTAGGCAATTATTTTTCCAGTATTCTTGCTGTGTCATTAAACGTACCTGGGGCAAATCATTTGACATTCTCAGGGTTCACCTTTCTCTCGCACGATGAGAAGCTGATTCAGATTTGGGTTGCTGATTGTTCAGCTGTGAGGATGGGACGGGGGTGGGTGGTAGGTGAAGAGCTGCACCCCCTAAGGTCACTTGGAGGACACGATCTCAGGGTGCCAATTCTGCATTTTTGAAAGAACTTGACTTAGTTCCGGCTTGAGACCTTCTGCTGATGGCAGAAAGTTGAATGCAGGCTTAGTCAGTTGATTTAGGCTTTTCTCGGTCGGTTCCGGGTTTCTTTCCCCTTTTTCTCCTCGGAGCTGCAGCCGCCTGGGCAGAGCCCTGGTGTTGGTGTCGGCCCTTGGTCATCTCTGTCTGGCATCTGCTGGAATGTCCTGTCTCTGTCCAGCATCTCAGACAGCCACGCCGTGTCCCCTTGGTCCTGATGAGAAGGCCGCCCCAGCCTCCGCCCTTGCTGAGTCCAGTGGTGGAGGCCCAGTTTTGGTGCTAATTTGTTCTTCACTGCTTCGCACACACCTCCCCTCTTGGGGTGAGAGGGGGGCTGTGAGAAGCTTAGGTGCTTTCCCTACCGCTCGGGGGCTGTGGATGTGGGGACAGGGACCCTCTCTGGCCTCAGCAGTGTCTCCCCTCTCCCCCCGCCCTGATTTTTCTTCCGCAAAGTATGGAATCTTTATTATTTAATCTCTCTTCATCTGTGATGCCTAAATCTGTGTTTACCTGCCACACCTATTTAAGGCAAATCATCACATTTAGTAAAGACAAAGAATTTATGGCTCTAAATCAGAGCTTTTCAATGTTTTGTGGTTTCAGAGACCCCTGCAAGAATGTTATGAATTTCATGAATCTTCGGACCAGAAAAATGCAAAGAAAATGCACACACTCATGATTGGGTGTTTTGTGGACTTTCTGAAGCTGAGGTTTTCATGTCCTTGATGCCAGCTGCTGGCCTTGCATCAGGCAGAAATTCCATTACCCGAATTTCCAGAACAGACTCTCTGAAGTAGAATGTACTAAAAACAGTACATTAGAATCAGAGAGCTTAGAACAGAAAGTAATAGGAAAGCCTTCAGGTGCCTTTACTTCAACCATGAAGAAACTGGGGCCCCCAGACAATGGGCGATTGGCCCGGGTCACTCAGCCGCTGCGGGTGAGGATGCAGATGTGTGAGCTCCTGTCACTGTCACGTGTGCTGATGCGTGCTTCTGAGCCTCCAGTCGGGAGCAACCTGGTCTCTGGTCAGACAGTGGGGCTGGACTGTCACGAACTAGGTCACCTGGACTGGATATGAGCCTAGCCAGCCTGTAGGTTTTCTCTTCTGAGAGAAATACAACTGAAAACAAACTAACCAACCAACTAACCAACATAACTAATGAACCAAATAACTAGCCAACTAACCAACCAACCAACCAACTAGCCAACCAGCTAACTAACTTCCTAACCAACCAAATAACTAGCCAACTAGCCAGCCAGCCAACTAACTAGCCAACTAGCCACCAGCTAACCAACCAACTAACCAAATAACTAGCCAACTAACCCACCAGCCAACTAACTAGCCAACTAGCCAACCAACCAACTAACCAAATAACTAGCCAACCAGCCAACTAACTAACCAAATAACTAGCCAACTAGCCAACTAGCCACCAGCTAACTAACCAACCAACTAACCAAATAACTAGCCAACCAACCAACTAGACAACTAACTAACCAACCAACTAACCAAATAACTAGACAACTAACCAACCAGCCAACTAACTAGCCAGCTAGCCAACCAGCCAACTAACTAACTAACTGAGTCTTTCCTTTCCTCCCTCCTCCCTTTCTCTTAAGTCTCTCTTCCTGGTTTTCTTGCCCTCTTTTTGTTCCCTGCTTTCGGGTCTCCGCAAGCGGAGCGTGGCTCCGACCGGGGTGATTTCCCACTGTTAGGGTGTCTGGGGGAGGCAGAGTTGCTGAGACAGGCTTTGGGGTGAAGGACATTCACTATGAATCACCTGCTCTGGGAGCCGGCCGGAGGAGGCAGTTCGGGCGGAGACGGACGGTGAGCCGTGGCTCGGTGCCCCCAGGAGCCCCCAGCAAGCCTGCCCACGTGGCAGGGCCTCCTTCCTCCGCCTCGCCCTGTGTGTCCCGGGACGCTGTGACGCCGCTGGTCTCCGCAGCCCAGCCAGGCCCTGCAGGAGGACGTTGTCTGCCGACCGCACTCCCCGAAGCCTGGCCGCGCACCGTCCCCAAAGGAGAACCGGGCAGGTCATCCTGCGCCGCCCGGCTCCACTGCCCCGGGCGTGTAGGGACGGGATTCCCGCGCTGGCTCTTGCCGAGCGGCGGCTGAACGAGGCGGGTCTTGGAGCACAGTTGTTACTTGTCACCCCCCTCCTCCGTTACCCCTCCTAGAGGCTCCGCACCCTCGGAGGCCCCCTCTGCTGGCCTCAGCTGTGCGCCTGCTTACGTGACTCAGACCCTCATCCGGGGGGACCCCAGTCCCTCTCAGGTCCTTTTCCTGTCCGTTTGCGTCAAACCCCACATCTGCCACTGAGAATAACGTGAGCTGGGCGGCGGCGGGTTTGGGGCCAGCGTATCTGGGACGTTTTAGGGCAAGATGAGGCCCGTGGACCAGTCGGCCTCAGAAACCTCTCCGCCTGTACCGTCTGTGCTGAGAACGGCACCAGTGATGGGGGCGGGTGAGGGGCGCTCCTGGGAAGGCCCTCGCTGTTTCCGCAGGCGGGGCTGGTTTGGGACTTGGGCCGACTCCCGGGGTGCGGTGACGTCGTGCCCTGAGAGACTGTCCTGTAAGCCGACAAGGGGCTACGGTGCTGGAGGGCTGGATGCAGGCTACGCGGTGAGCGCTTTCAGCCACCCCAGAAACCACCGGCATCCCTGCCTCAGGGCACATAATAATTGATTCCAGGGAGGTACGGAGGGTTGGTGGGACGTCGGGAAAGAAGCTGAAGCCGGTGTGAGAAAAGGTAGCTAGATTTTACCACGTCTGAGCGCAGCTGTCAGGGGCCCTGGAAGGGGCAGACTGGCTGATCTGGACGCTGTTGGTATGGAGAGAGCAGTGCTGGCGAGCGATGGCGCCACTCAGGGTCCAGCTGGAGTAAAGAAAGCCTGAGACACAGGATGAAGAGCACGCCTCAGCCTTCTCAGGAACGGAAAGTGCTGGCCCGGCGGAGGAAGAAGAGAAGGCAAGAGGAAAGTGAACAGCTACTGACCGCCGGGGTGGGGTGGGGGTAATCAGTGACGCTTTTTAGAAGGCAGCGTAGCAATAAGTTTTCAAGATCTTTAAAAATACTTCCCTGGAGGCACAGTGGTTAAGCATCCGCCTGCCAATGCAGGGGACACGGGTTCAAGCCCTGGTCCGGGAAGATCCCACATGCCGCGGAGCAACTAAGCCCGTGCGCCACAACTACTGAGCCCACGAGCCACAACTACTGAAGCCCGCGCGCCTAGAGCCCGTGCTCCGCAACAAGAGAAGCCACCGCAATGAGAAGCCCGCACACTGCAACCAAGAGCAGACCCCACTCACCGCAACTAGAGAAAGCCCGCACGCAGCAACAAAGACCCAAAGCAGCCAAAAACAAACAAATAAATAAATATTTTTAAAAATACAGGGCTGAAAGTAAGATATAAAGTTATAAAAGTACTACATATAATAATGTAAAAAAGAAGTATTAAAAAAAGAATACTGACACCCTTGGATTCTGTCACTCCATTTATAGGAGTCTATTTTAAGGAAATCGTAACTGATGCTTGCAGAGATTCATCATAGCTATTCATGGAGTAGCTATTCTAATGGTTTAAAAAAATCTAAATCATTAATGGGGAAGTTAATACATCAGTCAGGAGACATCTATGCACTAGGATGCCACATAGACACTCATAACTTGTTGAAGAATTCTTAATGATACAAGGCAACTTTTCATGATATTTTAGGTAAAAAAATAAGAATAAAAATATAGATTATAATTTCAATTATGTGAGTTGATACATGTCTGTATACATATATTTATTAAAAACAAGCTCAGATTTTGCATTGTATTTAAAATTTGGATCTGCTATGATCACAATTTATTTTTACTTATATAACTTATGTTACGAAGAAAGAAACCTTACAAATGATTTTTCATAACTCTAAGAAAGCTTTTACATTTTATACTGTTATTTGGGTCAATTAAAACAAAGCCCATTTTGTCAAAGTTGAATTAGCTACCACATGTTTGGTTAGAAACTTAAGTTTTGGTAACACCCATACAATAAATAAATAAAATTTCTCACAACAAGTAGAACTCTATTAGTCTCAGGACCAAAGGTTTTTATAACAATTAACCGTTTTGATTAGACTATAAGCTCACAGGAGTATTTATTGTCAGTGAGTTACTCCATTTCATGGTAACTCAAAAATACAAAATAAACCTGACTTCAAAGAATCTTCACCTGTCTTGGCCCACCGTGGGAGGATCTACTGCTCTGTTCCCTGGAGTTCTTTCTCTCTTCTCTTTAAACCTGGCGGACTGCTCAGCCAGGAAATCCCCGAGGCTATAAAGCGCCCCCTTAATTGCTTCTGGAACTTGTGGCCCTTGGTTTGTTAAAACATAAACTGGGGCATAGTGGACGGGGAATCGGGCAGCACGGGGCAGGAGGTGCTGGAGGTCACGGCCGGTAGAGCTGGGAGAGATGCACACGCAGGAGGTGGGAAAGGAGGCTGTTCATTGGCTGGGGCTCCACCTGCTTGGCGCTTTGTGGTCGGTGGTCCTTAGGCGTTGAGGCGTTTACAGGCTGAGGTTTCGGTTCGCTTTCCTCTGCTGCTAAGGCGCTAGAGCCTCCTTAGTCCGCTGGCCTCCTTGTTGAGTTAATTTACAGCTTTTAATGATGGTTTTAATTAAGGCTGAAAAGAGTATTGGAACGCATACCTCCCTCTGTAGACACATCTGCGTCCCTCCCAGCTTTACCTACACACTGCCTCCTGGATCCGGGGCTTCTCTTGACGCCCGAGCCCACCCCCTCCGTCGCATGCAGGGTGAGGCCAGGTGGAGGGGCTGGGGCGCTCCCCCTGTACCTTAGGGTCCAGTCCCAAAGCTGACCTGGCCCCAGCCTGGCCCCCAGAGCTTCCTCCTGGTGCCTCTCTGGCTTCTCTCCGGGCACAATCCTGGTTCCCTCAGTTCTCCTACTAGACTCCTCAGAGCCACAGCATTTCCTCCAAGAGGCCTCCCTGACCCCAGTCTTGCTGGCCTCTCCCCAAGGCTGCGAGCTCTTGAAAGCAGAGAGGGTGTCTGACTCACTGCCCTGCACCCAGCCCTTCACGCAGCGCTGGGTAAACAGAGGTGCTCAATTTGCACATGAATGATTTACACCAGAAGTAGAATGACGGTCCCTAAAAGAAGCCTATGGAAGAGTAGATGGCCACGTTCAACAGCATTTACTCTGTCGGTAGAGGGGGGAGGGATTCCTGGACCCAACTCCTGGCCAAACCTCAGGGAGGTCCTGGCGGGGGTGGTCCCTGTAGAGACGGGGGCTCCGATGTGCAGTGAGGGGCGCCAGGCTGTGCCGAGCTGCCTCGGTGGCCCCCAGCCCTTGGCCTTGGAGAACAGGCAGTGTTCAGCTGTCGAATGGCAGAGACTGAGCCATGAAAGGAAGGGACACTTGGGGATGAAATCGGCCTCGTTTTTAAGTGTCAAGAGGTCGGCAATGAATTGCTTTCTTCCTTCCTCAGGCAGGAGGGCTGGGAGGACCTGCGGTGGGTGAGCAGGAGACCTCCTACGAAGGATAATAATCGGCATTGTGCTTCCTGGGGCTGAACACTTTTTGGAGGTGCAGTTTTCCATCAATAGAATGGGGTCAGTAATGCCTATTTGATAGCGTTGTTATGAAGATGAAATGAGATCATGAATTTGGGTTATTACAGGTCCTGACACAGAGTTGGTGCTCAATTGCTAACTCCAATAAGCAATTGTCTCCTTGTAAGAGAGAGGCTCGCCAAGTTGGATGACCCTTCACAACTATCACGTACAATTCAGTTTAGAATCAGGTTTGGGAACCATTATCTGAAGCACTCATGGGTCTGTAATTGTCCATCCTATGCTTGCTCATGACCTACATTTTCAAGCTGAGTGATTGTTTTCCTAGTTACCTGCCAACATCCGCTTTTTCAATACCACTCGACCATTACCGTGGCTACGCTAATTTAGGTGAATAAAACGTAGATGGATTCTTTTTAAAATTTCCATGAATGCAAATGGGTTTCTGGACTCGCATATCATGCCCTCGTTTTTGTCACTGATTTGTGGGTGGAGGTCGTGAGATGTCATTTCCAATAGCAGGTTTGTTTTTTTCTGGAACCTTTACCCCACAGACGAAGTCTCTGCTCTTCCTTTCAGGGAAGGGGACAATGGAAATGACACTCTGTACTCTTGCTTGCTGGCTTTTATATGCGCATCTGGACAAATTGAAAGCAGAGCAGAAAGCAGCACTCTCTTACACGTTTCAAAGGTGCGGGGAAGATAAACATCATTTGAATTGTCAAGTCACTCTTCACAATAGAGGAAGAGAAATTGTGAGCAGCATAGAAGGAAAACTGGGGCAAACAGACAAAAGAGTGTGGTGAGGCCGAGTCGTGGCCCTGCCCTTCAGGTTTTCACGTGAGAGACGCGAGGACAGACAAAAGTGGAGGGAAAGGCCGCGGGTTCTGGGCTGAATTCCGTGGTTCTGGCTTGGGACTCTTGACTAATGATGACTCCCTGTTCTTCAGTTTCACAGATAAGCAAAACTCATCAAGACAAATTATTTGTGCTGGTAAATAATACAGATAATTAAGGCCAATCAGTAAGCACACATTATATTTTAGTAATAATTTCTAGCGTAAATAAAATTGCGCCATCACACCCATGCTTGGCACTGGGGAGCGTTGATGGTGCATCACTGGTAGCTGGCGGTCCATTTACCTGCTCTCTTAAACAGGGGAGGGGGTGACCCCAGGCCAGCGGTGGGAGGGCCGGAGGTGTGGATGGGTGTGTCCTACCCAGTTCGGTAGGTGCCACTGTAGTTAAGAGATCAGGTAAAGTTGGGGTGTGTGGGGGGCATGGGAGACGGATCACAAAAGCCAGGGAATGGAGTCTAAATGGATCTTAAAAAAAGGCCAGGGAACTGTGTAGAAAATTCAGCTTTTGAAGCTAAGAGTCTGAGAATCAGGGAAGAGAGACAGGACACCTGGGATCAGGAATTGCCCGTGGGGTTTGCTACGGGCTCCCAGCAGGGGGTGGTGAGTCGTTAAAAGGCCAGGATGGAGTCCGGGGCCCTTCCCAGGGCACAGCAGCCAGAAGGCCAAAAATTCTGCAGGCTCACGATCACGGTCTTCCTGGCCAGCTGAGTGAGGCTGACCGGCTGTGCTGTCCGTGCTCTGTGTAGGGGTTTCTGTACTGGTAACCCGCCAGCGGGCACACTCTGGAGCATTCGTGGGCACCAGGGAGGCATTCTGCTCCCCCCTGCTCATGGTCCTGCAGCGGGTGGCATTTCACTTGTATCAGCCCCAGTGACGTTGCCCAGAGAACTGGTTCCCCACCCTCCTCCTCACCATGCATCATCACACTTTTTGTCCTTTGCCAAAGTGGGCTGTGGAGCAAGTCAGCTTGGGCCTGAGTCCTGGACCTGCCACTCGCGAGCTCTGTGACCTTGGGCAAGTGACTTAACATCTCTGTGCCACTGTTGCTGCTTCTATAAAATGGTGAGAGTAAGGGTACCCAACTCATAGGGCTGTGATTAGGAACATGCGCCATAATATTTACATGACCTCGGATAAAGCTCGTGTTAAATAAATCCCATCCATTAGTGCTTGATGACTCTGCCAGGTTTCCGATTCTTTGAAGTGTCACCAAACACACAACATCCTCAGTAATCCGACACTTGCAGCGCACATGGCGTGTGAGGGTCCCGGGCTGAAAAATCTGAGGACTTGAATTAGGAGGTAAGACTTTGTTCTTTTTTCATTCAGCCCCACACGACGCAGCGCTGAATTCCCATCAGCCATTGATTTGGTCCTTGGCTTTCTTTCTTTCTTTTTTTTTTTAAAGTAAGAAAACAATATTTATTCATTCATTCACTCACTCAATGAACATATAAGTGCCTACCATCTGAGGGATGGTATGATCTGGAATCTAAAATTAAATGATGTAGTCTGTGCCCTCAAGAGTTTTTTTTTTTGTTTTTTTTTGTTTTTTTTAAATTTATTTATTTTTTATTTTTATTTCTGGCTGCGTTGGGTCTTCGTTGCTGTGCGCGGGCTTTCTCTGGTTGCGGCGAGCTGGGGCTGCTCTTCGTTGCGGTGCGCGGGCTTCTCATTGCGGTGGCTTCTCTTGTTGCGGAGCACGGGCTCTAGGCACACGGGCTTCAGTAGTTGTGGCACATGGGCTCAGTAGTTGTGGCTTGTGGGCTGTAGAGCGCAGGCTCAGTAGTTGTGGCGCACGGGCTTAGTTGCTCTACAGCATGTGGGATCTTCCCGGACCAGGGCTCGAACCCGTGTCCCCTGCATTGGCAGGTGGATTCTTAACCACTGCGCCACCAGGGAAGTCCCAAGAGTTTTTAAGATAGTCAATAAATAAGTGATTAAAATGCATTGTGGCAAAGGTTAGTACGAGGCACTACTAACCTTTGGCATGGAAGGGGTATAAGGCAGGGGATCGGGAAGGGCCTCCGAGAGGAGATGCTGTCTGAATGGGATGCAGGAGAAGTACTGCAGGTACTTCACTATGGCTGCAGTGCCAGTGTGGAAAGATGGGGCGGAGCTGAGCGTGGAGCGTAGAGCAGAGGTCGTGTGAAAGAGCTCTGCCTCTGTTCTGAGACCCATGTCAACCCCCTGAAAGATTTAAGGAAGTCGGTCCCCTGCTTTCAAGCCCACAGCGACAATCTGTCTCCACGAGGGAGATGCCCTGCTTCCTCCCATGATCGTTCATTCTAATCTCATTGGCTGGCTTGGATTCTCCGCTGCTAGGCAACACTTACTTTTCTGTGTCCTTTTTGTCCTTCCCATCCAGCGTGGTAAGGAGCTCAGGAGCTCCGCAGCCAGCAAAGTTCACAAAGGCAAATGAAAGAGAGAACAGGGAGGGCGAGGGGAGTGAGCTGTCCCGGCCCGCTGGGAGGCCCTGAGCTTCCTGCCATCCAGGCAGCAACCCGCTGGGCCAGGCAGCTGCCCATGACCCTGGCAATGCCCAGGGCTGTCCAGAGCCCCGCTCTGTCCCCACTGCCACCTCCTCTCCTGTCCTGGGACTCAGTGTGAGCCTTCCTGGTGGGGCAGCATGGGCTGGAAGTCCCTAGAATTTGCCCAGTAGAATGTGTGGTAAAGGTCATTTGAAGACAGTGTAAAAAGCTTTTCGGCCCAGGAGCTGGTGTGGCCTCAGCTCAGATGCTTCGAGGCAATTGTTTTCTTCCGGTTCTGCCCAAGCTCTGAGCCAGCCCTGCTCCAGGCTGGGCTCCCCAGGCTTCTCCACCTGCAGGGGGGCCGGCTCCACCCACCTCCTTCCACAGCATCCGTGGGACTGCTTTCTCTGCAGAAGGAGGCTGCTTGGAGGTTCTAATTGTTCTAACATTTGTTTTCTGTAAAGCACAGGGGAGGCCCCTATCAGGAGCCACCCAAGGGCACTCCCTCAGCACTCTGTTCCTGGCCAGATGGGTTTGCACCCCCAGGCTGATCTTGTTCACGGAGGGAGCACCGCCTGACCCATCCCACTCAGCTGTGAAGCCAGAGGCTGCAAAGGTCCGCTGTCCCACAGCCAAGCAGAGGCACCGGTGTTCTCTGCCTTTCCAATCATGTGGCTGAAGTTCCGGGAACCAAGGGAACCCCTTTACCTGCCTGGGTCTGGTGTCTGCCTCTCTGTCTCTCTCTTCTGTTTTTGAACTGTAAACAGATTTGTTTCTCAAATATTAGATACTTAAAAAAAATTTTACATGTACTTTAAAGATACAAGTACTATGGCAATAATGATAATAATCACACTACCCAGACCACCCGGATACTCGACACTCCCCCCCACTTCCCCTCCAGCTAAGGAAGTGCATCACCAGGCCCTTCCAGGACTCCTGAGTCTCCCTGTGGCCCCTCCCCTCCCTTGCCTTTGAGGTGACCAGGATCTTGAATAGTATGTTTAGCATCCCTTGCTTTTCTTCCTGGTTTAGTTCAGGTGAATCCCTAATCGGTATATTCAGTTTTCCACGCTTTCACATTTTATATAAATAGAGTCACATGGTAAGAATTCTCCTGCAACGTATTTTTCAAATGTCAATCTTTTCCAAAGATTCATCCACGTTGATGGGTATAGCTGCTGCATTCCTTCTTTTTTAGCTTCTGCTGTATAAGGACGCCCTGGGTGAGTGAACCACAGTGTGCTTACCTTTTCTCATTGGTCTTTGGGTCTGGCTACGTTTTCTTGCCCCTTCAGCCAGTGTGGCCACGGACTTACCTTTTCTCATTGGCCTTTGGGTTTGGCTATGGTTTCTTGCCCCTTCAGCCAGTGTGGCCATAGACTTTACTTCCAGAACTCTGGTGCACAGGGCAGTAGTTTCCCCAAGGTGGCAGTTCTCAAACTTTCTGTTCTAGGACCCTTTACATTCTTAAAAACTATTGATGAAAGGGCTTTTGTTTGGATGGGTTATATCTATCGATATTTAATATATCAAAAATTAACAGTGAGGACTTCCCTGGCGGTCCAGCAGTTAAGACTCCGTGCTTCCACTGCAAGGGGTGACGGGTTCGATCCCTGGTCGGGGAACTAAGATACCTCATGCCACATGGTGAGGCCAAAAAAAAAAAAAAAAACAGTGAATGATTTTTTAAAAAAATAAATTTATTTATTTATTTTTGGCTGCGTTGGGTCTTCGTTGCTGCACGAGGGCTTTCTCTAGTTGCGGCGAGCGGGGGCTACTCTTCGTTGTGGTGCGCAGGCTTCTCATTGCGGTGGCTTCTCTTGTTGTGGAGCACGGGCTCTAGGTGTGTGGGCTTCAGTAGTTGTGGCGTGTGGGCTCAGTAGCTGTGGCTCGTGGGCTCTAGAGCGCAGGCTCAGTAGTTGTGGCGCACGGGCTTAGCTGCTCCGCGGCATGTGGGATCTTCCCGGACCAGGGCTCGAACCCCTGTCCCCTGCATTGGCAGGTGGATTCCTAACCACTGTGCCACCAGGGAAGTCCCAACAGTGAATGATTTAAAAATATTAATTCATTTAAAATAGCTATAATATACCTGTTACATGTTAATATGAATAACATTTTAATGAAAATAACTATATTTTCCACAACAAAAAAGAAGTCTCTATAAAAGTCCCGGAAGTACAGGGTTGGAGAGCTTCGGGGTTGGTGAACACTCCCACGTGCCGGAGGGGTGGTGACCCCAGCTCCTCGGGGACAGATGCTCCTGTGCTCGGAACCCTTTGGGACCTCTACGTATCTTTTTACGTGGTGGGTCATCCTTCGTCATATCCTTTATTATATAATGTACTGGTAAATATAAGCAAGCCTTCCCCTGAGTTCTGTGAGCTTTCTAGCAAATGACTGAACTTGAAAGAGCGAGTAATGGGACCCCTGATTTACACGCAAGTTGGCCAGAAGTGTGGGTACGCTGGGGACGCCACTACCTGAGACTGGCATTGAAGTGGGGTGGGAGTCTTGTGGAACTGAGCCCTTGGCCTGTGGGATCTGACGCCATCTCCAGGTAGATAGTGTCAGAATTGAGTTGAACTGTCAGATCCCAGCTGGTGTTGGCGAATTGGTTGGTGTGGGGAAAACCGCACACATTTGATGTCAGAAGTGTTGAGTAAGTGCAGATGTGGTTTTTCTTTTCACAGAGGCTGCCGGGAAAGTGAGCCAGTACTGTGGACCGCCCCCCGTTGCTCAGCCTCTGTGCCGTATGTGTCCTGCTTGGTGGGGCTTTAGGAGGAAAGAATAAGAGGACACGAGGCTACGAAATTTGTTCTTATTTAAGGCTGTCACCAGTTCTTAGTTGAATGTTGGCTGGGATTTATTTGTAAATGGGCTTCCACCTTGTTATAGATCTTTCTGACTTATTTAATGCCCTCGGGATTTTATCTGCTGTACTTCATGAAGAAGTGGTGCTGTACGTCTACCCCCTGCATTGGCCTGGTAAGCATGGTTTGTGTGGAAATCACTCAAGGACACTACCCGCCGGGTGGCCCGGAGGTCACAGAAGAGAAGGGCTCACAGCCCAAATGAAAGTGCTCAAATCACATGGTTTATTCAATCAACTTAAATCACAGTGAGAAGCAAGGGAAAGAGAAAGGCAAATTAACACACTTATTATGTGTTATATAAGATGTTATGGAAAGACCCCAGCGAACTTTTGGGCCAAAACCCAACAGGATAGGGTGCACTCTCTGAACATTGGGGTGCTATGTGCTCCTCACCTGGGGCCAGAACAGGTGTCCCCAGTGGGCGGCCAGACGACGACCTCATGAATAGTAAGTAGTCATGTGAATTCAGTACTTCCTGAATATCCAGTGACTCTTGTATATTTGTTTTATTAAGAATATTTAGGGGCTTCCCTGGTGGCGCAGTGGTTGAGAATCTGCCTGCCAATTCAGGGGACACGGGTTCGAGCCCTGGTCTGGGAAGATCCCACATGCCGCAGAGCAACTGGGCCCGTGAGCCACAACTACTGAGCCTGCGTGTCTGGAGCCTGTGCTCCGCAACAAGAGAGGCCGCGACAGTGAGGGGCCCGCGCACCGCAATGAAGAGTGGCCCCCACTTGCCACAACTAGAGAAAGCCCTCGCACAGAAACGAAGACCCAACACAGCCAAAAATAAATAAATAAAATTAAAAAAAAAAAAAAAAAAAGAATATTTAGGACCAAAGTGCCTCATGGGTATATCTTGGAACTTGCATGTACTGATGTTTAACACAAGGTCTACTTACTACTTATAGTTCTGTGTATGTTCAACAAACTTTTTGCTTACAAGCTTCTTATCTATTTAAAACATCTTAAAGAGTTTTACCTGTGTTTGGCAAACTGCAGATTTCTTCATCTGATAGAATTGAATGTTCTCAAAGCAAATGCACATTACAGTTTGCACAGTGGCCATTTCAGGAATCCTAATTTGTTTGTTTTAAACAAAAGCAAGAAAAACAAAAACAAACAAAAAACAAAAGCAACATATCTCTGTGTAACTAAGGCAGTTAACAGTTGTATCTAAAAATGGAGCATGTGTGGAGTCTATGTTATTTTCCTCAATGTTGTAATCAGCCAGATCTGTGTTGTCTGATGGGTTAGCCGTAGACCCATGTGGCTCCTGAGTACTGGAACTGTGGCTGGTCTGAATTGAGATGTGCCTTAAGTGTAAGATATGTACCAATTTCAAAGACTTAGTATGAAAAAAAGCAAAATATCATAATATTGCATAATTTTTATATCAATTATATATTGAAATTATAATATTTGATTACATTGGATTAATTAAAATACTATTAAAATAATTTCATCTATTTCTTTTTACTTTTTAAAATGTGGCTTCTAAGGACTTCCCTGGCAGTCCAGTGGTTAAGACTTCGCCTTCCAATGCAGCGGGTGCGGGTTCGATCCCTGGTCGGGGAGCTAAGATCCCACATGCCTCGTGGCCAAAAAACCAAAACATAAAACAGAAGCAATATTGTAATAAATTCAATAAAGACTTTGAAAATGGTCCACATCAAAAAAAAGTCTTTAAAAAAATAAAATAAAATGTGGCTTCTAGAAAATTTAAAGTTACATATGTTTCTACTAGCATTATATTTCTACTGGAAGGCACTCCTCTAGAAAACAGCACCATCTAATTGCTTACTAGGTTTTGAAACACACCCATTAAAATGGATTAAAAATTCCCCTGTTTGCTTTTCCAGTTTTTCTTAGCTTACTGAGACATTTGACAAAGTTGCCTGCTCAAGGAAGGCCATTCCTGTATGAAAAATCGGTTATACATTTTCAGATTTTAAGCCAGTGAGGGCTCTTTCTAAGGTTAAAGCCTCTCAATTATTCAAAATTCATCTAATTTTTTTTTGCCCTCTCTCTAACTTTACCAATGTGCATTTGCTCAACATAGATAAAGTGTAAATGTTTCCTTTGGTGGAGTTTATTCATACAAAATCAGAAATAGAGTTGTGGCTTCAACCCAGTTCAAAAACTGGTCAGTTATACTTTACGTGCTCTTCTGTTTGCCATCTGGTGAGGTTCACTGAGGCTTCTTTTGAATTGTGTTTGAATGCCCCTGCTTTTTTTTTTTTTTTTCTGCCTAGGACTTATCTTGAGACGGGCAAAAAGAGAAATTAAAAACTACAAGTGATAAGTAAATTTGGGAACCATATAACCAAGAACAGAAGAGGCTGCTCATAAGATTCTTGCCAATATAACCTGGCATTTGGACTTCATTTTTGTCTGCCACTCAGAAGGCACAGTGGACATTGCTGGGTAAGTTTCTGAAGCTGTTCTGAGCTCAGTCAAGAAGGCACAGTCGGGACAAGATGGGCATTTAGAACGTGACCCTCTTTGCCCTTCCTCTGCAAGCAGCTGTCTTCACAGTTCCTCTGCAGAAGGCTCACTACCTGTAGTTGGTGGTAGATCAGATGTTTGGAGGCTTTTAGCTCGTCTTTCGGTTTTCAGGATATTATTTCAATTATATACAGCGATTCCTTAAGAAAAGGGCTGGGGAGAGGAAGTGTGTGTAAAATGCTTATATTCATTAAAGGAGTCATAGGTTTAAGAAGCTCAAAATATACTCATGAAGTTGACCCTATAGGGGATATGGAGCTCTCTTGCTTTTTCGGTGTCTAGGAGTTAAAGGAACCACGTCAAAGCTACAGTAAACGCTCTCAGACTGAAGACAGCGCTTTCACCCTCGTGGTTACAGCTGGTTCTTCTGGTCGTGCTGAGAGCTGTCAGCAAGTGTGGGAGCCCAAGTGAGATCATTATCTGTGCTTGTGCACGATCAGTGCGTGTGTCTCAGGCAGATCAGGAGGTGGCTGATGGAGGCCTGTCTGGATGCTTCTGGGACACCACGTGGTCTAGGGCCCCTCTTCTCCTGTCTCACAGCATGGCTGCCGCATCCAGAAAGTAGACTGTTAGGGAATATTGATTTCTTGGAAGAGGACTTGGTGACCTGAGGGAGGACAGTTTTTAAACAAGGGCTTGGGCCTTGACCACGTTTGTCTTAAACAGAGCAGACATGGATCTGGGGAAAACAGGAGAGCAGGAAACTTGGATATGATGTGAAGGGGCACCCAGCAGCAAATGAGAAAAACAGTGAAGCTGTCTCTTCCATTAAATCTGGGATCATTCATCCTCCAATACCTTGTCATGTCCTGTTTCAAAGACCTTCCCACATGAAGATTTATCACTTTTCTAGAAGCCATATGGAGTGTTCCAAGTGATTGCACGGTAACAGTGTGAGGGACGTTTGCCAATTTACTCAGGCATGCAAGATATGCCCTCTGAAATGCAGGGTTTTGTTTCTAATCGTTTCTCTTTTTCTCTCCCTTTTCTGTACTTTCACACCCAGAACCTCCCAATTTAAAAGGACATTGGGTGAGCTGCCCATTATTTAAATCATCCTCTCCATGGCAAAGCCCTTGAGTGATTTGGGGTTGGGAGGAGATAAGACAAAGAGTCCATCAATTTCTTATTTGCACATAGTGTCTGGACACGTTAATAAACCAATCCAGAATGACTAATCATAATCTTTTCACGTTATAAAGTATATATCTCATAGCTGTAGTCATTAATGCCAAATGAAATGAGGGCTAAATGGGGATTTTAGCCGTAATCCCATTGTAGAGTTCCTCAGGGATATACATTATACTTTAATAAACCAGTAACTTATGAGAATTTGTCATTGTAGTCAATTTTGGTGTAGTATTATTGCTTTAGAGAAAATCCAATTCTAAAAATCTTATTTCCTATTCACACATCGGCAAATATGTTTAGACTTACAGCTTTTATTCTCAAATTCGGTTATCAGATTTTAATTATTACCTTTATTAGCCCTCTCGCTAAAAACATGTGCCTTATATGTATCTCGGTATCTCTGTCCTTGAATTCTTCAGCCCTTGGGAGTGACCTTCCCCTTTAATATCCAAACAAAATAATTGAGCCTTTATTTAACACGACTGCAGCAAGTTCCGTCCTCAAGTCCCAAAGTGTGTCTCTGAAGGTTCTGGGTTGTGGTTATGTTTTCTCCTGGTTGTTACTTATTCCCTGTTACTGCAAGTGACTTCTAGCTGTTTGCCTTCCATCTCTGGCCACGCACCATGTCGCTGTCTCTGTGAATCCCTCAATCCATTTTATCCCCGCCCCAAATGCTGAACTGGTCCCATCCCCTTCGTCCACAAAACAGAGCAGGTGAGTGTAAGGCTGGTGTGAAGGCTGGGAAGCGACAGAGCTCAGTTATAACCTGGAAGAGGAGACGGTTTATACCTCTCAATCCCCACAGTCATTTCCGCACCTCACAATCCTTCCCCACCGACTCCCCCTTCCCCCGAACGCCTCCTCAGGGGTGGCAGGGGTGGGTGACAAGTCTCCTAACCATGTCATCTCCCCACAGACCACCAGAACCCCAGACTCCCTGATCACAGGCCTGTCAGTGGGAACCCAAAATCTCTCACCTCATAGCCATCCCTGTAGAGATGCAGTCCACCACCACAGAGGTAATTTTTTCCATGTTTAATCGTAATAAAGTTAACACAGTTGGAAGCATCTGCATTTGGATTACTTCACCAACGTTCAAGACCAGCCTATACCTGTGTGAGCAAAACTGCTCATAAAAATGGTCCCTCCCAGGACAGAGATAAAGTCTCCCCAGGGATAAATTTCAGCTTGTAGCCTGGATACATAAATGACTGGCGTTTTAAAAGTAGCACATTTTGGAGGGTTATCTACCTGTTTATCTATCTACCTACCTACCTGTCCACGTAGTGAAGCATACCTATATATAAGTAGTAAGGATATACCTATAATGGTAGACGTCTTTGATGGCAGGGTGTCAGTATCCACTAAGTGTGGAATGTATCTTTTGCATATGCCAAGGAGTGTTGTATAAACTACATATGACTTGAGATTAAAGTTTAAATAGTGAACGTTGAAGTTAACTTGAATAGCAGTGATTTTTTTGAATAAATAAAAGTTTGTTTTTTTTTTTTAAATCTAAATCCTCCATTTTCTGGCTCTAAACTATGAATCATCTCACTACTAGACCTCAACAACCTAAAAGTTGACTTTCTTTTGGAGGCTATTTCATAAGGAAATCAAATCTCCCTTCACAAGAGTTGCTAAATCTGGTAACTTGCAAAGAACAATGGGCCAACACAGAGGTATCCTCATCTGCCAGGTCCATGCTCCCCACCTGCTGAATGAATCCTGCAGCCTTGTGGCAATTTAAATCCATGCTTCAAGAAAGATGACAGGGGCTTCCCTGGTGGCGCAGTGGTTGAGAATCTGCCTGCCAATGCAGGGGACACGGGTTCGAGCCCTGGTCTGGGAAGATCCCACATGCTGCGGAGCAACTAAGCCCGTGTGCCACAACTACTGAGCCTGCGCGTCTGGAGCCTGTGCTCCACAACAAGAGAGGCCGCGATAGTGAGAGGCCAGCACACCGCGATGAAGAGTGGCCCCCGCTTGCCACAACTAGAGAAAGCCCTCGCACAGAAACGAAGACCCAACACCGCCAAAAAAAATAAATAAACTTAAAAAAGAAAGATGACAGGTCTCCATTTTTGGATACTCAAGAAACTTTGTTAATAGTTACACCTGCAAACTTTTCAAGGTGGAAGACCCTTAGTTATTTTTTTTTGCATATAAAATTTATATGAGAATAAAAGTATAATTTGCTATTTTCTCTGGCTGCTTAGCACATTCTTCTAGAATCTTGGTGGGAGAATACATATATACATACATGTGTGTGTACACAGGGAGGATAGAGAAAGAGGAAGACAAAGAAAGAGAAAGAGAGAGGGACAGAGAGTGAGAGGAAGTGAGAGGGAGGTGGAGGGAACCATTATTTTAAGGAATTGGCTCTGTGATTGCAGAGGTTGGCAAGCTCAAAATTCACAGACCGGCTAGAGATTCAGGTAAGAGTTGGTGTTACAGTCTGGAGCCCAAAGGCTACAAACTCCAGCAGGATTTCTCTGTTGCAGTCTGGAGACAGAATTCCCTCTTCCTTAGGGAACTGCTATCTTTTCGTTGAAGACCTTCAACTGATTGGATGAGGCCCACCGTTATGGAGGTTAATCTGCTTCACTCAACGTCTACTGATGTAAATGTTAATCACATCTAGGGACTTCCCTGGCGGTCCAGTGTTTAAGACTTCGCCTTCCAATGCAGGGGGTGCAGGTTCGATCCCTGGTCAGGGAGCTAAGATCCCACCTGCCTCGTGGCCAAAAAGCCAAAACATAAAACAGAAGCAATATTGTAACAAATTCAATAAAGACTTTAAAAATGGTCCACATCAAAAAAAATCTTTAAAAAAAATGTTAATCACATCTAAAAATACCTTCAAAGCAACAACTAGATTGATGTTTGACCAAACAGCTTGGCACTGTTGCCTGGGCCAGGGTGACAAACAAAATTCAGCATCACGATGACTTCAGCTCTCTCCATCACAAGCACATGGACCAATATTTGGTTCAGAATTTGGTGTCCCAAAGAAGCAGGGTCAACAGGATCTCTTCCTGGTGAGGACAGCAGCATGGGCAGTGCCCACTCCCAAGGATAGCCGCGGCGGGTTCCCAGCAGAGGGTCCCGAGCCTGTTGTGCGGATGGCAGCTGGGCAGGCAGTGGCCATGGGCAGATGTCCACAGGGACAGTTGGTGGCCTAATTTTGAACTGTTTAGCTGTGTAATCTCAGCCACTGGTTCTCCAGCCCCCAAGAGTTACTTTGAACAACTCAATATCATTTACTAAATTCCTGCTGAATTAGTCAAAGTTTATTTCTGTAATTTCCAACTGATTCAGGAGGTCATACAGAAGTGAGCCTGTAAATTGTGATGTATTGAATTTGCTTCTACGGGTGTCTCTGTATTGGGTAAGGAAGGCATTTCAGAGGCATTCTGGTGTCTTGGGGAAGAACTCATAGATAAAGACAGATGTGTGAGCTGACAGAGGTGTAGCCGAGGGAGCCACACACAGGGGGTCTGTGCGGTCATGGGGCAGACAGCCCAGGCCGATGGGAGTGATTGATGATTGAAATGTAAAAGCAGGAGTCTGGTCTCTGATTGGAGGCACACTCGAGGGTTATACATTCTCTCGGCAACCTCTTGATGCGGACAGACCACCTCCTACATTGAGAGTAAGTTTTGCATTTCAACAGAAGCAGTGGAGAGGAAATTCCAGCATGTAGCAGTTTATGTGGTACTGGCTTCTGCACAAAGCAGATGTGATTTCTGACTGCAAAATCCAGAGGGAGGGAGGGAGGGAGAGAGAGAAGGCTCTTTTAAAATCGATAAGCTCAACATTTTCAATGCCTTGAAGCATACAAGATCATCCTCTCTTCCTGCAGATATATTTTCTCTTTTGATTGCTCTAGTCACAATAGTCCTTTAGCTACTTATCTTCAACTACTCATGTGGCCCTGATATTCTAGCTGTGAGCTTTTCCATCTTTTGTGAGTCTATCAGAGTTCACAAGGTTAATTATTTCTTCAGAGACCACAGAGAGGACAATGGGAGACGATAGCAGAAGAATAATTGTAATGCTCGCAACGACTCGGTGCTTTGCATTTCATGTAACTCTGCAATAAATTTTGCTTGCTTTTCCTCCCAATTTCTGTAGTGAACTTCATTTTTCCCATGTGGAGTCAACCAGAGAAAGTGCTAGCTGTCTAGGTCTACGTGGTAACATAATCACATATTAAAATGAAAACTTGTCGACCCTGAGCTTGGCTGACGTGTGTCCTGTCTCACATAGGATTGATAATTGACTTAGACAGAATTTAGCTTGCTTCTGTTGGACACAGAAAACAGCAAGAAACAATAAACGTTGATAACCAGATAAATCAAACTCAAAAGAATGAGAACAACAGGACTGAAACACAGTATATCAACAAGGAACCTCTGCGGGTGGATAACCAAGCCAGAGGACAGCGTTTGAACCAGTTACTGTGAAAACAGCGGAATCATCATCGCCGTGCCAGGCCGTGTTTCAGGTCCAGGCGGGGCGGGAGGGTGGTGCTCTCCTGGCAGGTGGACGCAGGGGGTAGCTGTGCTTTTGCTGAGACGTGGTGAGGGATGGAAGGAGTGGGGGGCGCACAGCAGAGCGGCTGAAATACGGACACAGAGGGATAAGAAGGAAGCAGAGCTGGGAGCTCATTCAGAGACTGGATTAAGTCAAAGGAAGGGGTCAGCAGCCTGGAGGTTGTAGTGAGGCAATCAAGTGGGCGGAGAGGAGATAACGGGAGGCATAGCGGTGCAGGTGAAGCCCACACACTCAGAGGCAGGTATGGTCCAACTTAGGTTTCAAGCGGTGACAATCCTCAGGCATCTTCACGGGCGTGAGGGTGACGGGGAGGAAGGGCAAAGGGCGCGGGAAGTAGGAGGCTGGTGTTCTGAGGAGCAGCTGGTTGGGTGGCCGGCCTCCCGCACACGTGCAGAGCAGCTGGATGATGGGTGGGGTAGGGCGTCTCAGCCTTTGGGGCGGAACCAGCAGTGGCATCGCCGAAGGGCAGGAACCTAAAAGAAACGGGGCTTTTCACTTGAGGGCAGGGAGCCGGAACCAGGAGAGGGATGGGGCCAGGAGGGACCCAGAGTTGCGCCTGCCCCTGAGGTTTACGGGGTCCTGGAGCCCAAGCAGGAGTGATTCAAGAGCTTCTCAGCTGGTGTGAAGCTCAGGATGGCTGGGTCCAGTAGAGACAAGGAGTGGATGGGAGAATCTGGAGAACAGATTTATTTGCCATGGAGTTTATTTGCCATGGAGCAGGGAGGGGCTCAGTGGAAAGGTCCTGGAGAAAAGGGGGGAAGGCTGAGTTAAGAGCAAAAGATTCAGGATTTCCAAGACCTGTGGCAAACCGTAGGCCCAGCGAATGCCGCCAGGGATCACAGCGGTTGCTGACATCTGTGCCACGCGGTGATGGTGAACTTTGTGTTTCCTCAGCTAGGCTGTGGCTCCCAGTTCTCGGTCAAACATCAGTCTAGATGCCACGCGAACTTATTTTTGATGAGATTAACATTTAAATCAGTAGCTTTTGTGTAAAACGGATGACCCTGCATCGTAAGGGCAGGCGTCATTCAGTCAGCTGAAGGCCTGAAGAGCCAAGACAGAGGTCCTGAGGAAGAGGGAATTCTGCCAGTGAATGGCCTTCGGACTGAGCTGCAGCATCAACTCTTTCCTGCATCTCCAGCCAGCTGGCCTGCCTTACAGATTTCAGACTTAGATCTTGTGCTCTCCTGAATCAGTTCCTTAAAGCCTCTCTTGCTCTGTCTCTCTCTGTCCCTCTCTCTTCACACTCACACACACCCACACACACACACTCACCTCTCTCTACATGTAAACCTTTATTTATATATAAGTACATCCTATAGTTTCTGTTTTTCTTTGAGACTAATACACATGCTTACTATTTTCCAGTCATTTTTTTAAAAATAAATTTATTTTTGGCTGCGTTGGGTCTTTGTTGCTGCACGTGGGCTTTCTCTAGTTGCGGTGAGCGGGGCTACCCCTCGTTGCGGTGCACGGGCTTCTCATTGCAGTGGCTTCTCTTGTTGTGGAGCGAGGGCTCTAGGCACATGGGCTTAAGTAGTTGTGGCGCGTGGGCTCAGTAGCTGTGGGTCGCGGGCTCTAGAGCACAGGCTCAGTAGTTGTGGCGCACAGGCTTAGCTGCTTCACGGCATGTGGGATCTTCCTGGACCAGGGCTCAAACCCGTGTCCCCTGCATTGGCAGGTGGATTCTTAACCACTGTGCCACCAGGGAAGCCCTTTCCAGTCACTTTTCTAAGTGCTTTTCATTTACTAACTCATCTCACTTTCACAGGGACCTGAAATCTTCCGGGACGGGTGGTGAGTCGGAGGACACAGGCCTCCTTGGAAGGGGTTAGAGCATCCTGGGATGAGCTTGCCTCAGATGAACTCCTGGCCTGGTGTTTAGCCACTCAGATTAATCAGAGGTCCAAGTCCCTGGGCAAAAATCAGATTGTGCATCCAATTATCTGCATCTCCTTTCTCTTCTTTCAAAGAGCTGTGAGTCTGGCACTGTGATTAACATTTTATGTCTGAAGTCACAGAGGCTCAGAGTTTTCACGTGGATGGATCCTGGTTTAGGTAACAAGGCAGACTGAACAGATGCTGATCAATTATGCTCTGCTCTCCTGCTCAGCTTCCTTTTTACCCCTTGTGGCAAATAATGTAAAATTTACCATTTTAACCATTTTTAAGTATACATTTCTCCATATGTACATATGGAGTGATATTGAATATATGGTGATGTTGAATTTTTTCTTTGGAAATATAAAAATGTCTCCTAACATGAAAAAGAACTTAATAACATAAAATAGGATTTGAAAGTCCAAGCAGTAATTGTGTGAGAAATCAGTAATGTTCGGGACTATTATTAAGCTGTTAAACCAGGTTATTAGTTACAGCCTGTGTCTGGTGTTTAAACATTGCAGGTGAACATGTGACTATATTTATATTGTCTCTGCGTCTATAAGTGTAATAGAGTTGATTTCCTCATGGCAAGTGAAATGAGGTAGACAAGCCACTTGCTCTTCTAGAAGACATTAATTCATCAGCATGTATACTATTCGGAAATACTTAAAAGACATGAATTCATGTCAGCCACAGTGAGTGTTGCCTTCTCGTTGACTTAGGCTTACTGATTGCCAGGTGGTGAAGGGATTTCAACTCCTGCGTCAACTTTAATTGGTTGGTAAAGGCTGCCTGGAGTACTGTATTGAATGGGCCTTTGAGACTGGGACTGCCCATTCAACCTCATGTATTTAACTGAGCACCTACTGTGTGCAGACAGCGCGTTAGATACTGAGGATGGGACGGCAGATGAGACATCCCAGTTCCTGCCTCAGAGAATTGAGAGCCTCACAAGGAAGACAGTGAACACTGCAGTGACTGCAGTGGGGATGGCGAAACTGTGGGAGGATAGGTGTGGGCACAGGTGAAGCAGCCACCTGGGCGGGGGGGTCTTGGGCAGCTCCCTGTAGGAGGCAGTGGTTGAAGGTTTGTGAGGGGTGGAGGGGAGACGGACAGAGGGTGTTTGCAGTGGGCAAGGCAGGAGCAGGAATGTACCGTGTTCTCTACATGGTTTAACTTCTTTAGAGGCAGCCTTCTAACCACTTAGGCGAGTTTTCAAGATGTGTAACATGGTTTGGAGGCGTCTTGTAATGACCTCTATCAGTCAGCCAAAGTGGGAATCCGGGGTAATAAAAAATCAATAGCAGGAGAAACTGAATCACTCACACACTGCTGGTGGGAGTGTGAAATGGTGGAGCCACCCTGGAAAACACTTTGGCAGCTTCTTAACAAACTAAACATGCAACTGCCATCCGACCCAGCAATTGCACTCCTGGGCTTTTATTGCAGAGACATGAAAACTTATTTTTACACCAAAGCCTGTACATAAATGTTTATAGCAGCTTTATTTGTAAGGGCCCAAACTGGAACTCTGCCTGGGTGCCCTTCAACAGGTGATTGGATAAATGCACTGTGGTACAGCCACCCCGCGGAATACTACCCCACAAGGAAAAGGAGCAAAGTACCGATGCACTCAGCAACCTGGAGGAACCTCCAGGGAATTACGGTGAGCTAAAAGTCCGATCTCCAAAGGTTACATATGGAACATTTTTGAAATGGCAGAATTTTAGAAATGGAAACCAGATTCGTGGTTGCTGCAGGAAGGGATTGTGGATGGCTAGAAAGGATAACATGAGGGATGCTTGCAAAGTTGGAACCATTTGGCATCTTGACTATGGCAGTGGAAAAACAAACTGACCTAGATGATACAGTTGTATGGGACTTCATACACACACAGCAAGCAGATAAAACTGGGGAAATCTGAATAAGGCTGTGGAGTCTATCAACGTCAAGATACTGGTTGTGATACTGTGCTGTAGTCTTATAAAATGTTACTGCTGAGGAAATGATAAGGGGGATGAAGGGTTCTTCTGCATTATTGCTCACAACTGCACACAAATATATTCTCTAAAAAAAGGAGAGAAAAAGACACAAGACCTACAACTCAACAACACAACGTTCAGAAGTTAATAAATAGTATTCCACAAAGTCCAGACGGGTGAGAAAAATGTAGATGGAGCAAGGGAATACACAAGGGGAGGGCTCGGAGGGAATCCCTCACGTGGTGAATAAAGGATCAGAGGGTTTGCTTCACAATTATTCTTTAAACTGTGATTCGGCTATGTGCTTGTCGGCATGTATGTCACATTCAATGACAAAAAGAAAAGGCAATAGAAGGGAAATGTAGTCTTTCTTTTTGGCTTATAGTTAGCAGTCAATATCTTCAGTATTGTCTTGCCCTGGTCTCTCCCCCTTCCTGTTAGAAGCATGGTACATTTAATTTCAATCCACTCTTACTTTAAAGCCTGCTGGCAAATACAGAGAACATGGGAGAAGACCATGCCGTGATCAGGCTAGTTTTAGAGGTGGTTAGTATTCTCATCAAGTTCTGGAACAATTACGATGCCAGGTGAGTGCACGTTAAATTCAGAAATTGGCAAGCAGGCACACGGCCGTCTCACCGGACTTCTTGTCACAGCAAGTGTCACTTCTTGTCTCTGAACCCCACCGTTGCTACTGACAGTGGAGAGAATCAAGTATCAAATAGCCTGGCGTCGCGGCCTGGGGCAGGACCGGTTCCGCAGGGTCTGGGGTGTAGAATAGGAAACAGGCCTCCTTGGAGAAAGGTATGAGCCTCAGGTGTCTTCTCACGTAGATTCCCTGGCTGTATGTTGTGTTTTAATTTTATTCTCCAAATTGATTACGAGTTCTTTCTATCTGATACCCAAATTTCATTCCCTCCAAATACGTAGCAAAAACACCAAATGCCACTGGTTCCTTTATCTGATTAATAAATATGTGTTGAGTGCTCACTGTGCCGCGTAAGCAAAATAAACCTTTTGCTCAGTGGATACCCGGGCTTGACAGCAGGCGAGGAAACTGCTGGATGGTCAGGGAACTTTGGGACCATGGACGGATTCCCTGACATCTAAGGCTGCTTTGGGCACTGAGTCTGCGTGGATGTACGTTCTGTTTCTTTATCTGGAACTCTAGAATTAATGGCTCAGACCAATTTTTAACCCCCTCAGGAGCATCTGGGGCATTTTCCTGATGGCTGACTCTTCCGGGAACGGGGTAAGATAAAATCACAGCAGCCCACAACAAACTGTTCCACTTCTTCTCAGTGGCGCTCGGAGCCCCCTCCTTCCTGGCTGTCCCCCCGACAGGCCCACCAAGCCTCAGCTAACCCGCCTTGAGCATCTTCTATGTCCCAGACTCTGTTCCAACCACCTTCCACGTATCACAGTATTTAACGGACAGCGACCCAGTGAGATAGGAATGTTAAGATTCCCGTTTCACGGATGGGGAAGCTGAGGCACACAGCTACATAACCTCCCCAATGTCTGTAGCTGGTAAGGGACGAAGTGCGGACGCCTGGTTCCCTGGTGCCATCTGAGCCCGAGCAGGGTCACTGCAGTCGTCTCGTCTTGGCGGTCAGCGGCCGGAGGGGCTTCTTGCTTGGACATCGGGACTCTCTCCTGTTGCTCACCCGGCTGGCCCTGAGGCTCCTGTCGTGGCCCAGCTGGTGTGGGTGGGTCCTGGGCTGTGCGCTGGCTCTGTGTCGCTGGGGATCAGCAAGAGCCCGAGATTCCTCGTGCCTCACTGTCCGGGACACCTGGGGGCTCCCAGGCCTGGAGGGGTTCAGTCTCGGGGGCCTGTCTTTTACTGTGAATGTTTCCAGAGCTGCAGTTGGGGGTTTGGGGGTTTAGGGTGGAGGTCCCCTCCCAGCTCCTTGGAGGTGGGGCCTGAGCTTCTCTCTGTGACACTAGGATTCTCCCTCAAGGGCAAATCGGCGATGTGTGCGTGTCACTGGTGCCGAGTCCCTTGGGGATGTACACCAATGAGTGTCCGCCACGTGCTAGAAACCTCTGGCACCCCCTCTGCCCCATCCTTAAGCCCCCTCTTGTGTGGGTGATGCCCAGGGCTGGCATCTCCTGATCTCCGGAGGGTTAGTCTAGAGTCTGCTCGACTGGGCCCTTTCTTTGAATTCATACAAATGCATTTTACTAATTCTTGAGAAAAAGCAATTCCAATTATTTGGAATGACACAGCATTTCTGAAGAAAGGACAAACTTGTTTATTTCTTCCAGCCTGGAAGTGGGTATTACGCTTGTTTTTTCTAAGTCCTAACTGCCCGGAGGGAGTTAACCTCCAGCAAGTCACAAACGGTCTTATTTTTAAATGGTGAAATGGATTGAAAAGGTTTGCAGAGGTTACTCAGTTTACCTGGTCTCCAGAGCGGAAGCAAACCCGGCACCGTCTCGTCTCCCTCAGCCCCCTCAGGTCACAGGTGCCGGGGAGCTCAGTGGAGAATCGGGGTCCTGCAGTTTGTGTGGGGTCTTTGCAGCATTTTCTAGAACTCCCCGCCATCTCATGAGGGTCCTTCATCAGGAACCTGAAGAAGGTGAGCCAGTGCTCAGGGGAAGCCCCAGGGCACAGCAGACTCAGTAAACGTGTCCGAAAGGAATGACTCCTAGACGAAGTAGTGACGTGTCTGAAGGCATTTTACATAAGACGAGACTTTCCTCCGAAGATGCTGAGCCACTGTCTACCAGATAAGGCGTCGGGACTGAAGGTAAGTCAGATGGATTCCTGCTGGGAGCCTCCTTGCCTTCTTCTGTCCTCACACCCACCCCCGCCCAGCCCTGGGGGAGACGAGGTGGGCGCCTCCCTGGGGGTTTCAGGTGAATCCGAGCCTAGTGTTAGATTTGGGGTTGCCAGATTCCCTGCGAGAATTCAGAGTAGAGGAAATCAATAGTTTCCAGGATTGTGCGTGTAATCAGGCATTTCTGAGGGAAGAGGCTGCCTTTGAGGCAACCAAATGTACCATTTGAAATGGATTAAAAACATTTGTTTTTGGATGAGAGTTTGGTCAGCGACAGTTCTCCAGCCTGCCCATCCCCACTTCTGCTCTGAGCTCTTTGTCCCAGGTCACCACACCCCACAAGACAGGACAGCTGCTGCTCCCAGGGAGAAGTTTCTGGAGCTCAAAGCTGGATTTCTACGTGTTTGCTTGGAGGTGGAATCAGGACCCCCTGGGGGCTCCCCTCTACTGCCCGAAGTTCTCTCTGACCTTGACCCTCCGCCAGGCTCTGAGCAGGAGGTGTGGAAAGACGGAGAAATCCAGACCAAATATGAGTTCTGATTCCACCAAGAGCAAATCACTTAAACTGAGCTTCAGTTTCCTTGCTTGTGAAATGGAGGTAACAATGCTTATTGTACAGGGATATTATGAGGATTTGAAGTGCGGCACACATAAATTCAATGCATCTCCCTTCTCTTGGCTAAAAATTTCAGTGGAAACAATGGCTAAAATTGTTCTGACATGTAAGTTACTTTAGGCTGATGTTAGGTGCTGATAAAACCTAAACCTTGATTTTCGTTATAAATAAAACAACTCTTTGATGGGATTGGCAAATCTACCGATATTTTCCTTAGGAGAAGCAGAAAGCTGTAAAGAGAGTAAACTGATAGAAATCCAACTTTGTAAGCCTCCCCTCTCTTCCTTCTCTGGACAGGGGAAGCTGTGACTGGACCAGGAGGGGGTGGTTGTAGCCTTGTGCTCCGTGCCCCCTCCTGGGCGTGGAGCACCGTGGTAGGCCCCCGGGGATGCTAACGCGAATAGTCTATGAGCTCTGCTGTGGCGGGAGAATGCCGTGCCTGAGGATTTTTATTACACGTGTGCTATAGGAGACAGCGAACAGGCCTATGTCTGAGACCCAGGTGCTGGGGAAACACAGAGCAGAGCGGAGACACCAGTGATGGTAGGGTTAGGTCCCGTGGCTGGTGGGCTCCTGGTGTTCACGCCCCTGGGTAGCCACTCCTCTTGAGTGTGGGCAGGACCTGTGACTTGCCTTCAACCAACAGGATATGCAGAATGATGGGCCATCACTTCCACGGTCATGTTACACAGGACTTTGACTTGAGTCTTGCCAGCCTCTCCCTTGCTGGCTCTGATGAAGCAAGCTGCCGTGCTGGGGGTTACCCTGTGGAGAGGCTCTTGTGGCCAGGAGCTGAGGGTGGCTTCTAGCGGCTAACCAGCGAGAAAGTGAGGCTCGCATCCAACACTCTGCCGGGGACTGGATTCTGCCAACAAGCCCAGGAGCTTGGAAACAGACCCTTCCCCAGTTGAGCCAGGAGATGAGACCACAGCCCTGGCTGACACCTTGACTGCAGCCTGGGAGACCCTGAACCAGAGGACACAGCTGAGTGTCCATGCCTGGACTCCTGTTCACAGAAACTGGGAGTTTATACCTGTGTGCTCTTTAAGCTACTCTTTAAGTAGCTTGTTAAGCCATTGAGTGTCTACAGGTCTCAAGGGAGTTGCGGTTGGTGGGGGTTTTAGAAAGAGAGTTAAAGCAAGGATATTCCAAAGAAAGAGCAGAAAAAGCAAATGACATGGCCTGAGAGGGTGGCGGATGCCTTTCAGAAAATAGGGAGGGTTCGGTGTGGCTTTTTGTGAAGGTGGTGGTTGCATGAGGAGATGAGGCTGGGAAGGAGTGTGGTGCTGAGTATAAAAGGCCTTTGCTACATACTGAGGCGCTTGGTCTGCATCCTGAAGTCTTTGGGAAACTATCAAAGGGTTTTAGGCTGGGGAGGGAAAGATTTTTATGTAGGAAAAAAAAACTGGCGGTGGTGTAGAAGATGCATGGAAGTGGGGAGACTGGTCCAGCTGACGCTGAGGAGTGATGCTCTATGAGGTTCCGGCCACACCTCCTTCCCTATAAGCTGGACCCCTTAGTCTGAGGTGATGTTTTGCAGGATGTTATATTGACAAAGGGGCACCTGTAAACCTTCAAATAATGGTGCTGACAGCAGAACAGCATGCAGGGAAAGGAAACCAAGATCTGGAGTCAGTGTTGTAAGGATGCATGGCTACTCCCTCCAGGGTGGGAACATACAGCACGTTAATCTAGTTGCACGTTAATTACCAGTGGCCGCCTGCTCTGCCCAAAGTCTGTGCGCTGGCAGCTGGGTCCCTGGAACAGCCGTAGTGAGTGGAGGCCATGCGATTGGGCCAATGAACAGCTCCCCTCCTGCCATCAGGCTGCCATCCACTCAAAATTTCATTCTTTTTTATGGCTGAGTAATATTCCATCGTATATATACCACCTCTTCTTTATCCAGCCATCTGGTGATGGACACTTAGGTTGCTTCCATATCTATGTGAGCCAGACAGAGAAAGACAAACACTATACACTGTTACTTGTATGTGGAATCTAAAAAATAAAACAAATGAATGAACATAACAAAACAGAAACAGACTCATAGATACAGAGAACAAACTAGTGGTTACCAGAGGGGAAAGGGGTGAGGGTGGGACGAGATAAAGGAAGGGGATTAAGAGGTACAAACTACTAGGTGTAAAGTAAATAAGATACAAAGACGTGTGGCACAGGGAATATAACTGATATTTTATAATAACTTTAAATGAAGAATAATCTATAAAAATAAAAAAATACATATATATTGATTAAAAAACCCCCAGTAGGGTCTATTTGGTGTTCCCATAGATTCTCGCAGCTCAAGGGGCCCTGTTTGCAGCTCTGGCCTTGACACCAGCGACAGCAGTTATGTCTAGCTTGGCCCCTGAGGATGGCACGTTGTCTCAGGGACTCCCTCAGCAGGGCTCCCGTGGTCCCCGCTGACTCGAGGTGACCCCCTCCCCTGGTAGAATGTCAGCCCCCGTTTACTGAGGACCCCGAGCTTCCTGAGCGCTGCTCTCCTCTCACCGGAGCATTTCTTAGGAGAAGGGAGTGTCCCCGTGCCCTCTTAGGAGACACACCGGGCGAGGGGCTCCCTGGTCTCGTGTGACGAAGCCACCTGAACACGCCCTCCTCCCGGAGCCTCCTCACCCGCCCTCAGGACCCCACCAAAGAGGTCCGGCGTCTCGTCCATTCCCTGGAGGCTGTCACGAAGTCCTCTTTCAAGGGACCGTCCCCCCGGCTCCACAGGGTGGGCTCCAGTCACCCCTGCCAGACAGTAAACGTGGACCCGAAGAGAAAGCTCCCCTGTCAGCAGACGCCCCCCGTGCAGCCCCGTGCCCTCTCCCCGCCCCACAGCCTCACCCCCGGCGCCCGTACCTGCCCCGCTGGGTCCTCCCGGGAGGTATTCGCAAGGTCTGGCGCGTTGCCGTCAGGTGTCTCTTTCCCCTTTGCTCAGCCTGTGTGGACACCTGCACTCACGATTGTTCTGGAGGCAACTCAGAGGAGCAGAGAGGGCCGGTGTCACTTTACCTCCGCCCATGTGAGGTCTCCTGCAGATGGAGGCTCCCTCTAGGCTCTTCTCCAGAGACAGGAAAGTGGGGGGGGGGGTCAGCTGTCCTGGAGGCTCCAGGGGAAGCATCCTCCGGGGCTGCACGCTCCTTTGCCATTCCCCCACCCCCATGACCACGTCCTCAGCAGAGTATTGGTACCATTCGCTCTCAGACTGTAGGCTGTGAAGGGCGCAGGGGTCTTTGAGCCGTTACAGAGCCTCTGCCTTGGAGTTGGCGACTTGAGCCTTTGTTCAAGGCTTCCAGGATGGGCCGGGCTGGAATCAGGGTGAGGCGCACACCATAGAGGACGTCCCGAGTTCAAGTGTTTACAGGGGCTTATGGACGTGACGGCAGAGGCACTTCTGGAAAAGGGGAGCCTTTCTCTGGAACTGGAAGGGCAAGCATCATTTAGCTGAGCAGAGCAGAGGGGGCTGTTCTAGAGAGGACGCTGCCTGGTGACCCCTCCTTTGCAGGGCTGGGGACGGCCGTGATGCCAGCGCTGGGTGGCTCCTTGGGAAGGTAACCGAGACGGACTGGGGTTTAGCACGTGGCCAGTGACTCACTATTTATTCAGAAAAATATGCATCTTCACTGAAATGACAAACATTAATCGAATGCAGCTTTCTGATAAGCCTGATGGACACCTTGTCAACCCATCCTCTCCTGACACTGAGCTCAAGTCACTCATTAAAGCGAGAATGTCCACTGCCTCCTCAAGGCTCCGTGTCTAACTCTGAGATTTTTCTATCCTTTCTTCCCCACCATCCTTTTAATTTCTCCAGGAATATTGCAACTTGGCTTGCCACACTCTGGGCTTTCAATCCCCGTGTCCTTTCTTGTGGCTCTGTGGATTGAAGCCCAAAGCAGCCACAGAAACTAATCACCGTGGCTCCTGGTTTTGGGGGATGCATCTTTCTATAAGGTTTCCTTGGGCCGCTCACTTCTGATTCATTCATTCTGTCATTTCATCTTTATCTTGACTCTTTATAAAGCCACTTATTGGAGATGAAAGTGCTCGAATTTCATCTTTTGTTCTGCATGTTTAAAAATACAATCAAGGGAGCATTCCTGGTGGTGCAGGGGTTAAGAATCCGCCTGCCAATGCAGGGGACACGGGTTTGAGCCCTGGTCCGGGAAGATCCCACATGCCGCGGAGCAACTAAGCCCGTGCGCCACAACTACTGAGCCCGCGTGCCACAACTACTGAAGCCCCCGTGCCTAGAGCCCGTGCTCCGCAACAAGAGAAGCCACTACAAGGAGAAGCCTGCGCACCGCAATGAGGAGTAGTCCCCGCTCGCCGCAACTAGAGAAAACCTGCGCGCAGCAAAGACCCAATGCAGCCAAAAATAAATAAATAAAAAATAAATAAGTAAAATAAATAGAAAGTACTCAAGAAATTTTTATAGTTTAAAAAAAATACAATCAAGGAAAATATAACTTATTCTATATTATTATTATTTTTATTTATTTATTTATTTATTTATTTATTTATTTTGGGTGTGTTGGGTCTTCGCTTCTGTGCGAGGGCTTTCTCTAGTTGCGGCGAGCGGGGGCCACTCTTCATCGCGGTGCGCAGGCCTCTCACTGTCGCGGCCTCTCTTGTTGCGGAGCACAGGCTCCAGACGCGCAGGCTCAGTAGTTGTGGCTCACGGGTCTAGTTGCTCCGTGGCATGTGGGATCTTCCCAGACCAGGGCTCGAACCCGTGTCCCCTGCATTGGCAGGCAGATTTTCAACCACTGCACCACCAGGGAAGCCCCAATTCTGTTATATTATTGTTTCTTACCAAGGAATGGTGTGTGTGTGTGTGTGTGTGTGTGTGTGACAGACAGACAGACAGAGGCAGAGAGAGGGTGAGTCTCAATTCGCAGTGCTGAGCAGGGAACTGGTTAAAGCGACCTGAGTTCTAAAGGCCTTCAGTGCTGAGCTGCCCGGCGTGGGCAGGATCTCTGGTCTGGGTGGTAACAGTGGGGCTGAGAGCCCAGCCTCCTGCCTCTCGAGTCCCCATCCTCATGGAACCTTAGAGCCTCGGGGTTTAGAAAATCAGGGTAGTAGTTTCAAAGCTACTGCAGCAGCCAGTTTTAAAACCACTGTAACAGACAAGGGCTGCAGCTCCAACTCTAGTGCATGTTCCTTCCTCATGTCGATTACTATTTCTTTTCACATCTCTTTTTCTCCATAGAGTGAGACATGGCTGCTCGTTATCACCCACAACACCCCTTGGGGACATTTACTGGACCCTCCTTGAGCTACCTGTGCTCCTGGATTGTCCCCAGCCGGCCCGTTCCCTTCCAGTTGTGACTGTCCCTCTCCTCTGGCCACTGAAGGGCTGCAGGTGTCAGTCCTTTCTGGACCCCCGGTCAGGGTGCTGCCCAACACACGAGGGTGTCTCAGAGTCCCAAATGCCATCACCTCCTTCCTGCACACCTGTGTGCTGAGTGGTCCAGGAAAGATGCTGGGATCCAGTTGACAGCCTCAAGGACTCCGCTGTGGGGAATTAAAAAGGAGAGAGGTAAAATACAGCACGTATCAGGAAGACAGCAGGTCAAACAGTGGGTGTCTGAAAAAAAAAAAGAAACAGGTGCGATCTTCTGGGCTCTGTTCTCTGTCTTTCCGAGAACTTGGCTGACCTTGGCTGGTCAGGGTGTGACCAGAGTCTCTGCCAAGTTCTCTGTTTCTCCCGGGCACTACCATGTGCCTTCTAGCTGGGCTGAAGCTCCACTGAAATTAACTCCGTTTGGCAAAGATTAGATGGGAGGTTCTTCCAACAACTCTGGTACAAGTGAAACCACGTCTGTAGTCTGTTCTGATTGATTCTGTGACCTTGAACAAGTCCCCTTACCTCTCTGGGCTTCAGTTTCCCCATCAGTAAAATGAAGGATTTGAATGGATGGTCTTTTTAAACAACTTTTTTATTTTTTTTTTTATTTTTTTTTTATTTTATTTTATTTTTTTTTTAAAGACCTGGCATTTTTTTTTTTTTTAAATTCTTTATTTTATTTATTTATTTTTGGCTTTTTTTGGCTGTGTTGGGTCTTCGTTTCTGCGCGAGGGCTTTCTCTAGTTGTGGCAAGCGGGGGCCACTCTTCATCGCGGTGCGCGGGCCTCTCACTATCGTGGCCTCTCTTGTTGCGGAGCACAGGCTCCAGACGCGCAGGCTCAGTAGTTGTGGCTCACGGGCCCAGTTGCTCCGCGGCATGCGGGATCCCCCCAGACCAGGGCTCGAACCCGTGTCCCCTGCACTGGCAGGCAGACTCTCAACCACTGCGCCACCAGGGAAGCCCCAACTTTTTTATTTAAAATAGATAACCAACAAGGACCTACTGGATAGCACAGGGAATTCTGATCAATACTCTGCAATAACCTAAATGGGAAAAGAATTTGAATGGATGGTCTCTAAATGCTTGACTTTTAGAAGCTGTTGCTGTGTGCATGCCCTGAAAGTGCCCTGAAGGACCTAGGGACCTTGAAGCAGCCCATCCGGGGCAGCTTTAGTTGGGTGTGGGTTTTATAAACAAGGGGCTTGGAGGAATCCTTTCCTACAGATCTGCCCCTCGGCCTCACTGCCCTTCTTTCCCTAACATCTCCGAGTGCAAAACAGTCTACAACCCTAAGAAAAATCTTCTCTAAATCACTATTAGCTGACATTTCTCCTTTTAAAGCAGCTGTAGTAGACTTTTCCTGCAAAAATCCTCAGAAGTAGAGCTTTGCTGTTTAAGGCTGTTTTATGGAGAGCAGGGATGAGGACGAAAGACAGGGCTGGCCCGGGATCGGGAAGCCTCAAGCTGACAAAGACATCTGGATGTGACACGTGAAGCCACCACCCTTTCTCAGGAGCTGAGAACGGTTCTTCCAGAACAGTAGATTACCTGAGGCTGAGGGCGTGAACCTGGGCGAATTTGCATTACAAGACGTGTTCTAGTGCATCCTGCCATCTGCTACTCAAAGGTGCTGAGTTTCAGTTGTTAGCTAGTGTGGTATTTGAACAGAGGGGGAGAGCAGTGAATCCTGCCTTCCTCAGTGGAGGTGGGGTCATCAGCCATCCCCCACGCTGACTTCTCCACGAGAGATAAGAAACCATCTCTCAGGTCCCTTTCCTCCCACTGGAAAGGGCCCAGGATTTGTGCTGTGGCACTGAGGCGCGTGGGTGCCTTGCAGTGTCCGAGCTCCACTTGACGGCAGTGCGAGGTGTTCGAGGATGGATGAGGTCTAGCCCAATCCAGGCACTCTGGGCAAAATCTCACCCTGTGTCCTTCCGGCTTGATTTCGGACACACCTCTGCCAGCCCTCCCATGACACCCCGGGGGCCGTGCAGCTCCCTCTGCACAGAGACGCTTCCCGCCCAGGATCCTGTGGTCTGGAAGGACGCGGTTGTACTTCCTCGCATCTGTGCAGGGTTGGCCAGCTTGAGGAAGAAGTTGTACTTGTGGCCTGTGGTGAGTGACAAGTGTGTATGTCACCACCATGGGGGTGAAGCAGAGGAGGGGGCGCTGGCCAGGTGTTTTGCTGTGACATCTTGGGAACTTGTCTCATCCGCGTGGATGTATAATTGGAGTATAGTTGATTTACAATATTGTGTTAGTTTCACGTGTACAGCAAAGTGATTCAGTTAAATATATATTTTTTCAGATTATTTTCCATTATAGGTCATTACAAGATATTGAATATTGTTCCCTGAGTTATATAGTAAATCCGTGTTGTTTATTTTATACATAGTAGTGTGCATCTGTTAATCCCCATTCCCAATTTATCCCCCCTTCCCCTTTGGTAACCATAAGTTTGTTTTCTATGACTGTGTGTTTCTGTTTGTAAATAAGTTCATTTGTACTATTTTTGGATTCCACATATAAGTGGTATCATATAATATTTGTCTTTGTCTGACTTACTTCACTTAATATGATAATCTCTAGGTCCATCCATGTTGCTGCAAATGGCATGATTTCATTCTTTTTTATGGCTAATATTCCATTGTATGTATGTACCACATCTTCTTTATCCATTCACCTTTCAAATTAGAGCTTTCACCTTTTCCGGATATATGTCCAGGAGTGGGATTGCTGGATCATATGGTAGCTCTATTTTTATTTTGTAAGGAACCTCCAAATTGTTTTCCATAGCGGCTGCAGCAATTTACATTTCCTGCTTGGTGAGTCCTTTGTTTTGTCTTTTGCCATTCAAGGGTGAAACAGCATTGAAAGAAGTCTGAAACTGATGGTTCCAGCAGAAGGAAACGGGACAAGTTCAGCCACACATAAAGCCTGGAGGGGGAGAACACTGCATTGCCAGCTCATCTGGATTTGGGAAACTGAAGTAAGAAAATTTACAATCCTCCCTTCACCCTCCGAAATGCTTTCAGAAAGGTGCTCAACTTCAGGCAACTTAAGGGCTTAGGGACGTGCCATTTATTACTGCCGAGCTGGTGAAAGCTAGTCACTTGATTTATGTTTATTACAGGAGCACAGGGTAACACAGTGAGGACACAGACTCGGAACAGTGGGCACTGAAGCACCTTAACCTTCACGCGTCTTCTGCTGTTCTTACGGGAATGTCTCGGTTGAGAAGAAAAACGTCCTTGGCATCGTGACAATGCAGACACGTTGGCCCCAGACCCAGACTCTGAGCTGCAGTGTGAGTCTCGGCCGGGCCCTTCCAGCTCTGAGCTCTCAGCCACAGTGGCCACTCCGGGACCCCGGGAGGGATGGTACATGGTCTGCCTCTCGCTCACGATTGTCCTGAAAGCTGTGATGTCCTGGGCTATCCAAGCCAAGTATATTAGTAGAATTTTTTTTTAATTACAAAAAATTTACTTGTCCTGTGCCTCATAAAATCTTTTTTTCCTAAAATTCTGGAAATGGTGCCAGAGCATTTGCTAATAGCTGTGGGACTACTGTTTAATAAATAGTCTCTCCACGGTCTGCAATAGCTCTCTGCTCATTTTTGGATAATACTATGAAGAACATTTCGTGTAGCTTTCTCCAAAGTTGAGAAACATTTTTTTCCTTCTCTGTTTATTCATGTTATCCTACTAACTAGCTGATAGGCACTAAGGATCTAAAATATACTTTAAATAGTTTTATCATATTTCATGTGTTATATACACTGATTTCAAATAATTAATCCTCATAAAATACAAAGGTAAATAGGTTTTTAAAAATCTGCTATTTTGCATATTCCAAGCCATTACCTGAAGCCCATTACTTGGATTATTGAGAGTTGATTTGAAATTACTTCTCTACCCCTGAAAATTAATTAAAAAAATTTTTTTCTTTGGGACTCCCCTGGCGGTCCAGTGGTTAAGACTCTGCACTTCCACTGCAGGGGACACGGGTTCAATCCCTGGTCGGGGAACTAAGATCCCACGTGCTGCATGGTGCAGCCAAAACACAATTTTTTTTCTTCTATAAAATTAGGATGAAGTCTGATAGTATGTAAGTGAACAAGGATTTTTTTTTTAAAGCCTTTAAGATAGGCTCAAAATGATCACGATGATTCCTAATGACATGTTTGTCATCAGACGTTAGAGTTTTATTCTTCTCTAAGAAGCATTTATGTGGAGTTTTGGGATTTATGAACTTGAAAGGGCTTGGTGACTGGGCAGGTTTTTCATCTGAAAGCTGGGAGGGAGAATGAAAGTGATGAGACATAACATGTGGTAGGAAGGGTGACTAGTTCAAGTCCTTTCTGCACCTGGGGGGGCCTGCACACGAACCTGAGCGAGGAACACACGCCAACTCCTGTTGGTGCACCTGGATGGTTGGCATCATCCGTTACTCCTGTGGCTGCTTATCTGCCATGAGTGATTAGAAAATTATCAGGTCTGGTTTTCCATGCCTTATCGTCTAAACCTACCTTAAATCGAGGCAGACAATCTTCTGCGGTTCTTCCAGAACGACCTCCCCATTCACTCAATAGGGGAAATTGCTTCAGAGATACCTTTGAATAACTCTCCAGTGACATTTTGAAGGCTACAAAATATTAACGGGGGCTTAGGCAAAGAAACCAGGTGATGCTGCACCTCTATGCAGATCCTGGGTCTTTTCATCTGGCTAAAGGGAAAGAACGCCAGAGGACCACCTGTGATTTCGGAGTCGGCTTTGTCCCAAGAGCTATTTTTTTCTGCCATAAATACTTTGACCTTCCCGCACCCATCTGGAAAGCTCAGTAGCTACACATCTTCTCCAGGGCATATCTTCTGGACCTGATGTTCAGAGAGAGAACAGGCAAAGGGTGAAAGCTTATAAATTTAGATCAGCCCATTAAAGTGGTTGCTGTCACCTCTGCTCAGACGGAGATTACTCATCTTTCTCTGGAGACTTCAGTGCTTTCTTGGGCCGCCCACTGGGCAACATTTACTTCCTGTCGTGACGGCAGACATGGAAATGTGGGCTATGATTTATGAGTCTCTTTGGGTTTCCAACCAAAATTCCATGCATGGTTATCTGTAACACACTCACAGCCTGTGGAGGCCAGCAGAGTTGTAGAGGTCTCTGTTATCATGTATTTAATTTTGAAATCGTTTTTTCCTGTGATGTAACATTTCTGGATTTTCAGTTCACTGTTTATTCTCAACTGGCTGCATTTGTTAATCTGGCAGAAAGAGGGAAAACTAGGAAGGTCTAGAAAACTGTTCACATCCTCTTGGACAAGCTCACAGATGAAACTTCAGAGCAGAAAGCATTTTGTACACTTGGACAAAGATTGCCAAGGCAAGTTACTCTGGGGGAAATCCTTGATTATCCCTCTGCAAAAGGGTGACAGAAAGCAAGGAGGGTAACCAGGACCATTGGAAATCCTTGATTGCCATTTGGGACTTATTCGTCCTGTCCTGCAATTAGACCACGGGTTCCAGAGTGGAGCGCACCCAAGAATGAGGAAACTGATTCAAAATGCACATTCCTGTACCCACCCTTGAAATTCTGAAACCTGACATCTGGGTGCCACCTGGGATTCTGCACGTTTTGTTTGTTTGTTTTCGCCATGCCACGTGGCTTGTGGGATCTTAGTTCCCCAACCAGGAATTGAACCCAGGCCACAGCAGTGAAAGTGCCAAGTCCTAACCACTGGACTCAAATTCCCACTGGAATTCCCTGGGATTTTGCATGTTTAACAAACACACCAGATGATTCTGTAGACCACCCTCTGGGAAACCTTGGTCTAGAGAACCGTGTACAAAATATCCTGATACAGAGCAGCGGCTCGTGATTTAAGAGTTTCCAGATTTTCTAGAGCAGCTTTTTTTTTAAATTTATTTTTTATTTTTTATAAATTTATTTATTTTATTATTTTATTTTATTGATTTATTTATTTATTTTTGGCTGCGTTGGGTCTTTGTTGCTGCGCGCGGGCTTTCTCTAGTTGTGGTAAGCAGGGGCTACTCTTCACTGTGGTGCGCGGGCTTCTCATTGCGGTGGCTTCTCTTGTTGCGGAGCACGGGCTCTAGGCACACGGGCTTCAGTAGTTGTGGCACATGGGCTCCGTAGTTGTGGCTCATGGGCTCTAGAGCACAGGCTCAGTAGTCGTGGCACACGGGCTTCAGTAGTTGTGACTCGCGGGCTCTAGAGCACAGGCTCAGTAGTTGTGGCTCACGGGCTTAGTTGCTCCGCGGCATGTGGGATATTCCTGGACCAGGGCTCGAACCCGTGTCCCCTGCACTGGCAGGTGGATTCTCAACCACTGCGCCACCAGGGAAGCCCCAGCTTTTATTTTTATTTTGTTTATTCATTTTTACCGAATCTTTTAAGTTAAACTGAACGAGATATTCAAATTCTCCACTCCTTCAATGTCGTAGGTAATCAGGAACATTTGTACGGTGTTGAGGGGAGCTCGGTCAGGTTCAAGGTCAGGGTGCTGGCTTTCACTTTGTGCTGCTTCCCTTACTCCACCACCCTCATCACCATTCGCCCAGCCTCGGGTTCATTCTAATTCCTCCGTTCCTATGCAAAACATCTGTTTTCAAATACTCACTGCTTCTCACGCTATTTTGTTTCACTTCTGCTGTGTGACAGTTGGCCTGGCCTTGGGACAGATTTACATCCTGCACACCTGTCCTCACAGCAAGCTACAAATTGCTTAATTGTCATCCCCAATTTATAGAGCAAGGCATTGAGGCTGAGGGGCTCCAGGTAACAGAGCTGGGGAGCAGGAGCGTGAGAATTCTCAGCCAGGTCTGGAGCTCAACCTCACACACGTTCCTTCTCCCAGGAAAGGTCACGTCAACATCTCGGGAGAGAACCTCTGAATTCCAGGGCCGGGAGACCCCGAGACCCTCAATCGAAGCCTTTTACTCCACATGGGAAAACTGAGGCACAGGTTGGTGAAACTACTTTCTAATCCACACAGATTTTGAATATTAGACTCAAAACCAAACTCCACATTTCCTTCTACAGTATTGCTTTGTTGTCTCTTAAACACTTCAGTGTTTATCCGTTAGGAACAGTAGAGTTGAGGGTAAGTAACAACTCGGGTTTACTTCATTTCTTCAACTCTCTGTATGTAGGGCCAAGGAGATAGGATAATTTTGTGGGTGATAAACGTTGTGTTCTATATCAAGATTGTCCAACATATGAAAATTAGCCTGTCAACAGCTTTAACCTAAAAGAGAAATTGGGGTTATTTCTATAATGGTAGAGACCAGGGCTAGATCAGGCGGGGAGCTGTTTACTTCCAACAGTTCTAAGGAGAAAATGTATCACGTCTCTGTCAAGAGCTCAATTTCCCTCCTACACACTTTACATTTCTGGTTGCACACCTCATTTTTTCTGTCTGAACCTGCGGTTTTGGTAGACCTGACACCTCTGAAGCCGGGCTCACTCCCATGAGTTGTAGTTAGATGCGCAAGTGGGGTTACGTACGGGGGCCTCCTTCATCTTCCGTGTGCAGGAAGCTCTGATGCTGGCAACTCCCACCTGGAAGCAAGGGATTTTTGGGGGGTAAGATTGGTCCTCCATTAAAAACAAAAGCAACATAAAATGAGAAAACCCTGAAAGCCCTATTAATCCTCCAGGGTCCAGCACATCCATCAGTGTAATGGAAAGTGGTTCAGCTGAAGGTGACGGGGGTGCCCTGCCCGCTGCTGTCTGCTGTCCCCTCCCCAACCCGACACCAAGGTCTGTGTGCACTTTGTCCCCGACGGTGCCGCCCTCCAGACCCAGAGCCTTAACAGCCTTCTCAAGCTGCTGTGATCGCCCAGTTTGGTTCTGGCCGCGAGGTGAGCCATGTATGCATGTGTGTGTGTGTTTACCCATGTGTGCGTGCATGTGCATATGTGCTTGTATATTTCTGTGTATGTATGCCCAAAGCCGCCCCTCCAAAAGCCAGGACACCTTCAAAATGTGGCATCTCCTGGGGGCTGTCGCTGATTGCCTTTCATGGTACTCGTGGACTTGCATCTGCCAGGGAGGCTGCGTTGGCTGATGATTGCGGGCTTGGGCTCCGGAGCCGGACCATCTGGAATCAGATATCTGCTCGCAACTTACTTGCGCTATGACCTTGGGAAAATGGCTTACCACTCACTTCCTCACTTTTCCCAGCTGTGAAGTGGCGGTGTTACAGTACCTCCCCAGTAGGGTTATTGTGAGGACGGATCGAATGAATCAGTGAATACTTATTAAGTATTGGGAACAGTGTGTGGCACATAGTAAGTTCTCAGAAATATACGCCGACAGTGTTATTTTTACTGAGGAATATCAGCCGTGGATGCGGGCAGCTAGGACGAGAGATAAAGCTCAGAGCAGACATTCAGCCTAACATCCAAGGGAAGTGTCATGTGTTCTCTTGGGCAGGCACCATCGTGAAATGTGACCGGGTAGCAGAAAACATCAACGTTGATGGAACTTCCCAAGGGCAAGGGAAGAAGGAGGAAGAGATGGTGGCTTTATACCGAGATGACATTGACAACGGCTGAAGAACTTCCCTTGTCTCCTTGTGGATGGAGTTGGTTATTTATGGTGGTTTTATTTCAAGTGTCAGCTAATGTAGTTGAAACGGGAGATTAACTATAAAAACTGGGGATGACCTATGGAACCCAAGGGCAGGAATCCAGCTGGGCCTCAGGAGAGGCTGGAACAGGGGGCGTGGGGGGCTCTTCCTCCATCTCCCGTCCGCTCCTTTCTCCGCTTTTGCTCAGGACGCTCGGTCTGCACAAGGACCTCTCCTGCTTCTCAGCTGACTTGTTGGGTGAAGGTGGCCACCAGAGGCTCCTGAGGCCATGTGTTACTCCTCTGCCCTTTGGCGAATCTCACATCCTCAGTCACAGGCACTCAACCGTCAGCAAGAGTGAGAGTCACCCGAGAGCAACACAGCGGCAAGGAACCAGACTCATGTCTTGGAGGAGATGTGCTGGGCAGAAAGGACCACCTCATGGAGCACCATTCACAGGGTCCATGATGGCCACCTGAATGGTAACACCCACTTCTTTACTTAGAGTCAGTATGCGTTTATATCAATATACAATTCACCATATTAAAAAGATCATTTACACTTTTGGGGGTAAAGTCGTTTGATTCAGCAGGTCAGTCCTATGGAAAATAAACGTCATTGTCTGGCCAGCATGTCTTTGTCTTTTCATCACTGTCCTGGAAGTGTGTATATATATTTTTTCCTTCTTTTTTATTTTAAGGTAGCAGATGTACTTTTCGGCTGTGGAAGCTCTCTGATCTCTAACACTGGATTCCTGTGAGTGTGTCTGCCATCCATCCTTCCTATAACTTGTGGTAAAGTGAATTGAGGCTCTCGCTTCTTGTTTGGGTGCCTTACTGTGTCTTAGACGTTATCCCACCTGATATTACAGTGTCCTCAGCTTATTGTCACTTGGGGACTTCAATTTTCAAGTGAATGAGATTTCTGGCAGAATGGCTCCATCATTCATGATCACTATGGCAACAGTGGGACTGCTTTTCATGGGTGGTTGCAGCTTCTATAAACAGCCAAGATGGTCCCCCACATTTTTGAAATATGTATCAAAAGGAAAGAGTAAGAAACTTTTTTTTTTTCTGACCATCTTTTTTTTTTTAACATCTTTATTGGAGTATAATTGCTTTACAATGGTGTGTTAGTTTCAAGAAACTTTAAAAATATATTTTCATCACCTCCCCTTCAGATGGGGATCATGTGATATGGCCAGGTGCTCAGATAAATTATGGTAATATCTGCATTCCTTTTCCAGATACAGCATAAGTCTCTTGCCAAATGTGCTAAGAACATATGGGTTGTAATGATAAAGTTTTAATGCTTAGATTGTTTAATTTTCTTACTAGGGTTACAGAAGAGAAATTTAGCAGCATTTAAAAATCACCGATAGATCCTTAAAGATTTAGAAATTTTGCCTTTTCGATGAGCTAGGAATCAGCAGTAAGGTGATGGTGTGACTAACTTTCCCACTCACATCCTTTTCTATATTTTGTATTCCCTTCCCTGTCACACCGACAACCAGCACAGTGACCGCTGGACGATAAGTTAACCAGCTTCTGTCAATACCTATTGGTATTTTGCCTCTAAATCTCCATCCTCTTGCTTGTCCTCATTGGTTACCCTCAGGGATTCACCTGGATGAAAAAGGAGAAACAAGGTCTGAGGTCGAAGCAGCAAAAGCAGAAAGGATGTGAAGCTTGAAGGAAAGAAGATGAACTCCTACCCGGTCAGTCCTCTGCGTGCCTTTCCCTGGGCTTCCGATTCTGTGCTGTGTGGATGTAGTAACAGCAATTCCCTAGGCTCTTTCCAAATCTCACTTTCAGAGTCTGTTTCAACATTTCCGCTAGTCCACAGGAGATGTAATTGCACTCATGATCAGTTACTCTGCGGGCCTATTTCAGCTTCTTTCCTGCCTCTATTTTATGTCTGGAACGTTGTTTTTCTTTCTCTTTTTGCCTCCTGTTTTGATTTATACTCTCTGGTTAGATTTTTTTTTTAGTTTCTTAGATGTTTTTATTCAGCAATATATCAACATTGCCTCTCACCTTATACTGTACATAACTGGTGGCAAATGGATAATAATAGAGTGCTACTTCACTTGTTAATCATCCAATAAAGAGAATGTGACTTAGTGATCAGTGGCAGTTACCTTAGAATTGCAACATATGGTAAATTGAATCTTTTTGTACAGTGGCATTTAGTTGTTTGGGACCGTGTACCAAATTAATGGGAACATCAGGTAAATTTAACATCTTTACTGCTTTAATTGATCCTAAAGTGGGTAATTATGTTATCTATGAAGTCAATTTGTCCTTTTCCATTATTTATGATGTGCAGTTGTACACCAGGCACACACCAATCACAATGCAATTGCAACATATATGTTTGGAGGCTGCTCCAAATGCGGGGCAAAACACGAAAGAGGAATAACCTTGGAGTTGTTGTATTGCACTGAAAGACTGTCTTATTATTTCTGCTTTAGTTGTCATACTGGTGAAGTAAACATATAGCATTGTATTAACCTTTAAAATTTCTAATAACTGGAGAATAACCTAAAGAGTTTTTCTTTTGGATTGATTTGTTTTAAAGTCATTCAGACTGTTCGGAGTCTTCAGTATCCCAAAGTCTACCTTGGTAAACTAAAAGCATTTGCATAATTAACAGTTGCTGAAGTTTTTTGATTACCCCTTGGAAGGAAAAGTAGGCTTTTCAATCGTCCCTTCATCAGCAGTTCTCAACTCTGGCAGCACATTTGGATTAACTTATATCTAACCCACGGATAGAGAGCCTCCCTGGCTGTGTGCCCTTGCAGAGCCTCTGGTCGTCCTTCACTCTGTATGACAGTCTCTATGTCCATCCACATCTCTACAGATGACCCAATTTCATTCCCTTTTATGAGTAATATTCCATTGTATATATGTACCACATCTTCTTTATCCATTCTTCTGTCGATGGGCATTTAGGGTGCTTCCATGACCTGGCTATTGTAAATAGTGCTGCAATGAACATTGGGGTGCATGTGTCTTTTTGAATTATGGTTTTCTCAGCAAGCCCAATAGTGGGATTGCTGGGTCATATGGTAATTCTATTTTTAGTTTTTTGTGGAGCCTCTATACTGTTCTCCATAGTGGCTGTATCAATTTACATTCCCACCAACAGTGCAAGAGGGTCCCCTTTTCTCCACACCGTCTCCAGCATTTGTTGTTTGTAGATTTTCTGATGATGCCCATTCTAACTGGTGTGAGGTGATACCTCATTGTAGTTTTGATTTGCATTTCTCTAATAATTAGTGATGTTGAGCAGCTTTTCATGTGCCTCTTGGCCATCTGTATGTCTTCTTTGGAGAAATGTCTATTTTGGTCTTCTGCCCATTTTTGGATTGGGTTGTTTGTTTTTTAATATTGAGCTGCATGAGCTGTTTATATATCTTGGAGATTAATCCTTTCTCTGTGATTTGTTTGCAAATATTTTCTCCCATTCTGAGGGTTGTCTTTTCGTCTTGTTTATGGTTTCCTTTGCTGTGCAAAAGCTTTTAAGTTTCATTAGGTCCCATTTGTTTATTTTTGTTTTTATTTCCATTACTCTAGGAGGTGGGTCAAAAAAGATCTTGCTGTGATTTATGTCATAGAGTGTTCTGCCTATGTTTTCCTCTAAGAGTTTTATAGTGTCCGGTCTTACATTTAGGTCTTTAATCCATTTGGAGTTTATTTTTGTGTATGGTATTAGGGAGTGTTCTAATTTCATTCTTTTACATGTAGCTGTCCAGTTTTCCCAGCCCCACTTATTGAAGAGACTGTCTTTTCTCCATTGTATATCCGTGCCTCCTTTGTTATAGATTAGTTGACCATATGTGCGTGGGTTTCTTTCTGGGCTTTCTATCCTGTTCCATTGATCTATATTTCTGTTTTTGTGCCAGTACCATATTGTCTTGATTACTGTAGCTTTGTAGTACAGTCTGAAGTCAGGGAGTCTGATTCCTCCAGCTCCGTTTTTTTCCCTCAAGACTGCTTTGGCTATTCAGGGTCTTTTGTGTCTCCATACAAATTTTAAGATTTTTTGTTCTAGTTCTATAAAAAATGCCATTGGTAATTTGATAGGGATTGCATTGAATCTGTAGATTGCTTTGGGTAGTATAGTCATTTTCACAATGTTGATTCTTCCAATCTAAGAACATGGTATATCTCTCCATCTGTTTGTGTCATCTTTGATTTCTTTCATCAGGGTCTTATAGTTTTCTGAGTACAAGTCTTTTACCTCCTTAGGTAAGTTTATTCCTAGGTATTTTATTCTTCTTGTTGCAGTGATGAAGGGGATTGTTGCCTTAATTACTCTTTCTGATCTTTTGTTGTTAGTGTATAGGAATGCAAGAGATTTCTGTGCATTAATTTTGTATCCTGCAACTTTACCAAATTCATTGATTAGCTCTAGCAGTTTTCTGGTGGCATCTTTAGGATTCTCTATGTATAGTATCATGTCATCTGCAAACATGACAGTTTAACTTCTTCTTTTCCAATTTGTATTCCTTTTATTTCTTTTTCTTCTCTGATTGCCGTGGCTAGGACTTCCAAAACTATGTTGAATAATAGTGGCGAGAGTGGACATCCTTGTCTTGTTCCTGATCTTAGAGGAAATGCTTCAGTTTTTCACCATTGAGAATGATGTTGGCTGTGGGTTTGTCATATATGGCCTTTATTATGTTGAGGTAGGTTCCCTCTATGCCCACTTTCTGGAGAGTTTTTTATCATAAATGGGTGTTGAATTTTGTCAAAAGTTTTTCTGCATCTATTGAGATAATCACATGATTTTTATCTTTCAATTTGTTAATATGGTGTATCACATTGATTGATTTGCATATACTGAAGAATGCTTGCATCCCTGGGATAAATCCCACTTGATCATGGTGTATGATCCTGTGTTGTTGGATTCTGTTTGCTAGTATCTTGCTGAGGATTTTTGCATCTATATTCATCAGTGATGTTGGTCTGTAATTTTCTTTTTTTGTAGTATCTTTGTCTTGTTTTGGTATCAAGGTGATGGTGGCCTTGTAGCATGAGTTTGGGAGTGTTCCTTCCTCTGCAATTTTTTGGAAGAGTTTGAGAAGGATGGGTGTTAGCTCTTCTCTAAATGTTTGATAGAATTCACCTGTGAAGCCATCTGGTCCTGGACTTTTGTTTGTGGGAAGATTTTTACTCACAGTTTCAATTTCATTACTTGTGATTGGTCTGTTCATATTTTCTGTTTCTTCCTGGTTCAGTCTTGGAAAGTTATACCTTTCTAAGAATTTGTCCATTTCTTCCAGGTTGTCCATTTTATTGGCATAGAGTTGCTTGTAGTAGTCTCTTAGGATGCTTTGTATTTCTGCGATGTCCGTTGTAACTTCTCCTTTTTCTTTTTTTTTTTTTTTTATTTTTTTTTAAACATCTTTATTGAAATATAATTGCTTTACAATGGCGTGTTACTTTCTACTTTATAACAAAGTGAATCAGTTATACATATACATATGTTCCCATATCTCTTCCCTCTTCTTCTCCTTTTTCATTTCTAATTTTATTGATTTGAGTCCTCTCCCTCTTTTTCTTGATGAGTCTGGCTAAATGTTTATCAATTTCATTTATCGTCTCAAAGAAACGGCTTTTAGTTTTATTGATCTTTTCTATTGTTTTCTTTGTTTCTATTTCATTTATTTCTGCTGTGATCTTTAAGATTTCTTTCTTTCTACTAACTTTGGGTTTTGTTTCTTCTTCTTTCTTTAGTTCCTTAGGTGTAAAGTTAGATTGTTTATTTGAGATTTTTCTTGTTTCTTGAGGTAGCATTGTATTGCCATAAACTTCCCTCTTGGAACTGCTTTTGCTGCATCCCATAAGTTTTGGATCATCATGTTTTCGTTGTCATTTGTTTCTAGGTATTTTTTTATTTCCTCTTTGATTTCTTCTGTGATCTCTTGGTTATTTAGCAATGCATTGTTTAGCTTCCATGTGTTTGTGTTTTTTATGGTTTTTTTCCCTGTAATTTGTTTCTAATCTCATAGCGTTGTGGTCGGTAAAGATGCTTGATACGATTTCAATTTTCTTAAATTTACTGAGGCTTGATTTGTGACCCAAGATGTGATCTATCCTGGAGAATGTTCCGTGTACACTTGAGAAGAAAATGTAATCTGCTGTTCAGATGGAATGTCCTATAAATATCAATTAAATCTATCTGGTCTATTGTGTCATTTAAAGCTTGTGTTTCCTTATTAATTTTCTGTCTGGATGATCTGTCCATTGGTGTAAGTGAGGTGTTAAAGTCCCCCACTGTTATTGTGCTACTATTTCCTCTTTTATAGCTGTTAGTAATTGCCTTATGTATTGAGGTGCTCCTATGTTGGGTGCATATATACTTATAATTGTTATATCTTCTTCTTGGATTGATCCCTTGATCATTATGTAATGTCCTTCCTTGTCTCTTGTAGCATTCTTTATTTTAAAGTCTATTTTATCTGATATGAGTATTGCTACTCCAGCTTTCTTTTGATTTCCATTTGCATGGAATATCTTTTTCCATCCCCTCACTTTCAGTCTGTATGTGTCCCTAGGTCTGAAATGGGTCTCTTGTAGACAGCATATATATGGATCTTGTTTTTGTATCCATTCAGCAAGCCTGTGTCTTTTGGTTGGAGCATTTAATCCATTCACGTTTAAGGTAATTATCGATATGTATGTTCCTATTACCATTTTGTGAATTGTTTTGGGTTTGTTTTTGTAGGTCCATTTCTTCTCTTGTGTTTCCCACTTAGAGAAGTTCCTTTAGCATTTGTTGTAGAGCTGGTTTGGTGGTGCTGAATTCTCTTAGCTTTTGCTTGTCTGTAAAGCTTTTGATTTCTCTGTCAAATCTGAATGAGATCCTTGCTGGGTAGAGTAATCTTGACTGTAGGTTCTTCCCTTTCATCACTGCAAATATATCATGCCACTCCCTTCTGTCTTGTAGAGTTTCTGCTGAGAAATCAGCTGTTAACCTTATGGGAGTTCCCTTGTATGTTATTTGTCGTTTTTCCCTTGCTGCTTTTAATAATTTTTCTTTGTCTTTAATTTTTGCCAGTTTGATTACTATGTGTCTCGGCATGTTTCTTCTTGGGTTTATCCTGCCTGGGATTCTCTGAGTTTCCTGGACTTGGGTGGCTATTTCCTTTCCCATGTTAGGGAACTTTTCAACTATAATCTCTTCAAATATTTTCTCGGGTCCTTTCTCTCTCTTTTCTCTGTCTGGGACCCCTATAAAGTGAATGTTGGTGCATTTAGTGTGTCCCAGAGGTCTCTTAGGCTGTCTTCATTTCTTTTCATTCTTTTTTCTTTATTCTGTTCTGTGGCAGTGAATTCCACCATTCTGTCTTCCAGGTCACTTATCCGTTCTTCTTCCTCAGTTATTCTGCTTTTGATTCCTTCTAGTGTATTTTTCATTTCAGCTATTGTATTATTCATCTCTGTTTGTTTGTTCTTTAATTCTTCTAGGTGTTTGTTCTTCAGTTCTTCTAGGTCTTTGTTAAACATTTCTTGCATCTTCTTGATCTTTGCCTCCATTCTTTTTTCCAAGGTCCTGGATCATTTTCACTATCATTATTCTGAATTCTTTTTCTGGAAGGTTGCCTATCTCCACTTCATTTAGTTGTTTTCTGGGGTTTTATCTTTTCCTTCATCTGGTGCATAGTCCTCTGCCTTTTCATCTTGTCTATTTTTCTGTGAATGTGGTTTTCATTCCACAGGCTGCAGGATTGTAGTTCTTGCTTCTGCTGTCTGGCCTCTGGTGGATGAGGCTATCTAAGAGGTTTATGCAAGCTTCCTAATGGGAGGGACTCGTGGTGGGTAGAGCTGGGTGTTGCTCTGGTGAGCAGAGCTCAGTAAAACTTTAATCTGCTTGTCTGCTGAAGGGTGGGGCTGAGTTCCCTCCCTGGTGGTTGTTTGGCCTGAGGCGACCCACCACTGGAGGCTAGATGCTCTTCAGTGGGGCTAATGGCAGACTCCGGGAGGGCTCACGCCGAGGAGTACTTCCCAGAACTTCTGCTGGCAGTGTCCTTGTCCCCATGGTGAGCCACAGCCACCTCCCGGCTCTGCAGGAGACCCTCCAGCACTGGCAGGTAGGTCTGGTTCAGTCTCCTATGGGGTCACTGCTCCTTCCCCCTGGGTCCTGATGTGCACCCTACTTTGTGTGTGCCCTCCAAGAGTGGAGTCTCTGTTTCCCCCAGTCCTGTCGAAGTCCTGCAATCAAATCCCAGCCTTCAAAGTCTGATTCTCTGGGAATTCCTCCTCCTGTTGCTGGACCCCCAGGTTGGGAAGCCTGACGTGGGGCTCAGAACCTTCACTCCAGTGGGTGGACTTCTGTGGTATAAGTGTTCTCCAGTGTGTGAGTCGCCCACCCACCAGTTATGGGATTTGATTTTATTGTGATTGCGCCCCTCCTGCCATCTCCTTGCAGCTTCTCCTTTGTCTTTGGATGTGGGAGATCTTTTTTGGTGAGTTCCAGTGTCTTCCTGTCGATGATGGTTCAGCAGTTAGTTGTGATTCCAGTGCTCTCACAAGAGGGAGTTATCTGGTTAGATTTTATGCTTCCTTTTAAGTCATCTCAAATCCTTTCTGGCAAGGGATAATTTTTAAAATATATGTAGAGATCACCGTGTCCTGAATCATCACCTAATCTCTCTGTACTTGAATATCTTCTATTTCTTCTGTTTCTGAAGCTAATTTTATTGTCACACACTGTTGTTGCCATGGATATGTGTATCCCTCAGAGAGGGATTTCTGGTTTTACGAAGGCTCTTTCTAAGTTTCTTGGGGGGAAAAAAGATATTTCACTTGAGAAAAAGCTTGCTTCGTGAAGACCATTTTTCCTTCGAGGTATACAGTATTTTAAAACACCTTACTCTAAACATATAATTTCTTTAGCTTCATCTTTTTTGACAGAAGCTATTGGCCATTCTCTTCCCCTGTTTATTGTCTGCTTGTAAGTTTTAAAAGTTTTTATTTGCAAAGCAGTTACCAGAGTAATTAGAATGCAGTGAACCCTTGGGCTTGAACACGTTTGAAGAGCTAAATGCTTTTTGAATGATTTTTTTTCCCCATGAGCCTTTTAAAATGTAACTTCAAGTACCGCTGACTTGGAATGTCAGCCGGTGGAGCTGATGGGCTCTAACATTTTTACTGCTGTCAGGAAGCTGTGAGCTTCATCGGGAGAAAAGCATTTTCTGGATGGAGAAGTTAATTGGGGAGTTAGCAGTTTAACAGGGATAAAAATAAGTTGTCATTCACAACTGACTGATTTTGGCTCTGAGTTACTTCCTGGAATCAATTTCCATCGGCCAGAAAAGTATGAACGCTGCCCTGGACGTGGGAGCAGGGCCCCAGGGCACCGATGGTCTTCCATGAATATGGACAGTCTGCCTCCGGATGCCTAATCAGGTAAACCCGAAGTCAGAAAACACTCTCTCAGGAGGAGTGATTTTGTAAGTTCCTGTCACATATTTGAGAAAAATAAAGTAATATTGTGCTCCGTTGGAAGGAAAGGAAATCTGTAGAAATAAGTAACAACCCTCAGAAATTTCCCTGAGTCCAAGCTCCCCGACCCGAGGCTTGGGTGAGCCTTGGGAAGAAGCAACCACAAGGCCAGAGGGGCTTCAGATGTTGGCTTGTCCGCCCAGGACCAGGGGGGTGAGTGAGGCACTTACCTTGAGAGCAAAACCTAAGGAGACACCCCCCACCCCAAATGCTGTCATCAAGATAAATCCTATTTTAATGCAGTATTTAAAAAATCAAGTCAATGCAAAGAAACAGGACATTGAGTGTGCCAGTGGGGACTTACATGGACAAATGAATTGGTGAGGCCCCCCTGAGGTGGGCTGCCACCTCATCACCCCCTGACTCGAGCCGGCAGAAGGATGAGAGAAAATCCCCCACGTGACTGAGGTTTGTTTCTTTTGCCTATTTTGTAGGGATGGGGGTCAAAATGGAAATTAAATGCATTTATTGCAAAATGAATTTGTGTAATGTTTCCCACACACTTTAGTTTGTAAACTAAGGGTCTTAGTCATTAGGTTGCATAACTGTTATTTTGCCAATATAGAGTTTTACATAATTGTCCGTATTCTTTTTAAAAAAAATTTATTTTGTTGAAGAATAGTTGATTTACAATGTTGTGTTAATTTCTGCTGGACAGCAAAGTGATTCAGTTATACATATATATATATTCTTTTTCATATTCTTTTTCATTATGGTTTATTAGAGGATATTGAATATAGTCCCCTGTGCTATACAGTAGGACCTTGTTGTTTATCCATTCTATATATACTAGTTTGCATCTCCTTAATTGTCTGTATTCTTATCACCAGAATACATACTGTAGGTGGGCAGGGCTTTGTAGGTCTATGCACTACTGTTCCCTCTTGCATCGAGTACCTGCTTAATCAATGACGAGAAAAACAAATAACTCTATGTAAGGTAGAGGTTTAGACTCTTCTAAATAGCAGAAGAGATGGCAAGCTTCTGGTTTACATTTTTAAGAATTAAATAATGTCTAATATCAATATATTCCTCTATGTGTGCATATACCATAATTACAGTAATAATAGTATTTGCTATAATTTATTCAATGAGACAAGTTGCTGTGGACTGAATGTTCGTGTTCCCCCAAATTCATATGTTGAAGCCCCAATGTGGTGGTGTTTGGAGGAGGGTGACAGGTCATGAGAATAGAGCCCCCGAGACGGGATTAGCATCCTTACAAGAAAAGGACAGGGGTGAGCCCTTTCTCTCTCTCTGGGCCATGTGAGGTGTCGGGCTGCACCCTGCAGGCCTGCAAGCCCTGTACTTGCCCAGCCCCAAGACAAAAGAAAGAGCCCAGAGTCAGTGACAGAGACATCAGTGGTTTAATGGGTGGGGGAACTTACGTGTCTGAAACAAGGTCCTGGAGCGACACCCCATCGTGTGCGGCAGACAGCCGGCAGGACTTGGTGGCATACTTAGCTCCTGGGGGAAGGGGAAGTTTACCAGTTATAGGGGGAATTAACCTCAGGTTAGCCCATCGATTACCAGGGAAACTAGCAGGGGGGTCTGCCCCTCACCGCCCCTTTGATAAGCTATCATGGTGGAGATGTTCTGATCTAAAGAGTAGAACAGTCACTAGCTGGGCCGGAAGCAAGTATGTAGAAGGTCGGTCATGTGAGTGGGGTTTAGGTGATGCAGGCACTGGTCCAGCAGGGGGTGGACAGAGAGCAAGAGAACAGCCATCTTGGGGGGCCTGACCATACATGAGGACACAGCCAGAAGGTGGCTGTCTGCAAGCCGGGAAGCAGGTCCTCATCAGACACCAGGTCTGCTGGTGCCTTGACCCTGGACTTCCCAGTTTCCAGAATTGTGAGGAATAAACTAAAGGTCTGTTGTTTAAATCACTGAGTCTATGGTATTTTGTTACATCAGCGTGGACTGACTAAGACACAGTACTTTACAGCTACGAAGTCCTTACATGAGTCAGGTGTCTATAACTTATTAAATTAGCAAAATGTATCCTCGACAGTCTCCAAGGTTTATCAACAAGGTGTCCTGCAGTAAATTTGCCTGCATCTGGAGAAAACCTGGGCTCCAGGAGGAGTGGATGCGTCTTCGGGAACACTGACGATTGTGCAAAGGTAGGGTAACTTCCGTGGGCTTGAAAAATAGGTGATGGAGGTGGGGCAAGGGGTAAGTTGACCTGGGAAAGAATGCTTGGGATTAGGAGGACTTTGTTAGCTCTGTCCACTCAAGCTGACCTAAACCCCCGGGGACATGGCCTGAGTTCCAGAAGGTGTCCAGATAATGCATGTTGTCACACTTGCTCTTTTTTCCTACGTGGGCACAGTGGTCCTGCTGGGTCACTGTCATCATTTCCTGAACCTCAAATTGGGGCCGAGACGCCTGGTGGTCTCATCAGTCACCAAATTCCATGGTCCACACGTTCATGAGGAGTTAGGAGCACGCAGTCACCGGCTGCAGTTTACAGCAGCAACTCAAGGGCACCTGAAATTTTATGTCATTGTGGAAGAAGATGAGTTTGCCTACCTGCCTGATGGAAATGTGGTGAGCATTAATGAGATGAGCTCTTGGGAAGAAGAGTTCTGTATAAACACAAATCAGGGCTGGGAGAACCATTCTTTCTCCAAACTGCCTTAGTGGTTACATGGTGCCCAGTAAATCAGTGTGACAGTGTGACTTTGTCTACAGCAGTTTCCCAAGCCTGCTGTGTTGAACCCCCTTCATGATTTTGGCTATAACTGGATACCATGTGTACTATTATTATCAAATAGTTTAAAAATGGACCCAGATTGTTTTAAATTTTTTCATCATAGAAAATGAAATATATATATATAAAAGAAAAAAATAGCATAATGAACCCTTATGTACCTGGAAATGAGCTTCAACAACCAGTAACGTGTGGTCAATCCTGTTTCTTTCATAGCCTCATCCACTTCTACCCTCATACCCCTCCTTCCTCTGTGTGCTTCTGAAATAAATCCTAGCCATCATATCATTTCATCCACAATAATTCAGGGTATATCTCCAAAAGAAGAGGGCTCTTCAAAAATTCATACTCATAATCTCATTACCACACATAACACTTAACAGCAATTTCTTAATATTCTATTTTATCAAATAGTCAATCACTGTTCAAATATTCATAATAGTTTCTACAGACTGTTTGAATCCAAATCCAGATAAGTCTATACATCATAACTGGTTGATGTGACGCATACGTTTCTTTATTCTGTAGGTTCCCCCTTCCTTTCTTTTTCCTCACAATTTATATATTGCAAACACTTCATCATTTATGCTGTAAAGATTCCCTCAGTCTGAATTTTGCTGATTGCATCCCCAAATAAAGATGCTTTTTTAGTCTCCTGTACCTATAATTACTAATTTATCTCCCAGCCGACCCCAACACACTCCGACACACACCACAGCGCAGGAATCCTTCCTAGGTGATGTGCTTTGATCCAGTAGAAGAATGAATTTTTATTAGTATCATTATCAATTCATGGATCTAAAGATTTTGATGTGTTTCCATCCATTGAAATCACCATCATCCTCATGAAGGCTCAGATTGCCTCATCTTTGACCAGTTAGAGCCACTTCTGAGTCCTTTTGTCATGACCCCAGTCATCCTTCATAGCTTCCTTGCCTTCTGGTGGGAAGCTATTCCAGCTTTACCGCATATATTTAGATTTACCATGGATATAAATATATATATTTACCACACATATTACTGTGCTCCGCTTATAGAAGGAGCTTTGGTTCCTTAGTGTGGGAAATGGTATTTAGAAAGCACATTCTAGAGGTGATCGTTGCTACCGACTTGTTCATTGTTTCTATGCCTTTATTGGATATAATATCAATAAAATTTTTCTTGAGTTTATACTGATATTTCCAACTCAGATTTAGAACTACACATTTTTATTCAACCTCATTGATCTTCAGTGTCTGTTTCTCTTCGCCTGTACCAAAAATGTCAATTCCCAATGACACTAATGGAATAGCACATTCGCTTTTTCTCACAATACACACAACACTGTCTCAGAAAAAGAATAACTTTATCACCAGCCATATGATTATCAGAAACAGTTGAAGATTTTGTTTGGCTAATCTTTTTTCTTTAGGATGTAGCCTAAGGATAATGACTGTAAAGTCCCTTGAAATAAAATCTCTACGTGTGATTATGCCACTTACTTGCTACACAACTAGGTTCATTTATTTCATTTTGTTTAAGTTTTTAGGAATCCTCTTTTCCCCTCTAATTAAAAAAATCTTTTTATTTTGACATAATTATAGATTCACAGGAATTTACAAATATAGTGTAAGGAGGTTGCATATACCCGTTACCCAGTTTCCTCCAGTGGTTTCATCTTACATAATCATTGTACAATATCAAAGCCAAGAATATGACACTGGTAAAAAGTATGCATATAGGTTTATGTTATTCTATCTCATGGGTAGGTTTGTGTAACCATCACCACAATCAAAATATAGAACTAGTCCATCCATAAAGATCTCCCTCACCCTACTCCTTTATAATTATACCCCTCCCCCTCCCCCTCCCACCATCCCCGGCAACCACTAATCTGCTTTCTACCTCTAGAAATTTTTTATTTTGAGCATGTTGTACAAATGGAATTAATTATACCTCTTATGACCTTTTGGATTAGCCTTTTTTCTTTAGCAACATAATGTTCTTGAAATACATCCAAATTGGGTATATCAATAGTTGGTTTCTTTTTATTCCATGGTATGGATATTCCTCAGTTTGTTTAACCATCCATTTACTGAGGGACATTTTGGTTATTTTCAGGTTTTGGTCACTACTAATAAAGCTGCTATAAACAATTATGTACAGGTTTGTGTGGATCCGTTTCTCTGGGATAGATAACCAGGAGTGCAACTGACAGGTTATCTGGTAAGCGTATTTTTAGTTTTTTAAGAAAGCAAAGTTGTTTTCCAGAATGTCTGTACCACTTTACATTGCCACCAGCAATTTGTGAGAAATCCAGTTTCTCTGCATCCTCCAGCATTTGGTATTGTCACCGCTTTTTATTTAACTGTTCTAATAAATGTGTAGTGATAGTTCACTGTGGTCTTAATTTTCATTTCCCTAAGGGCTAGTGATGTTGAACATCTTTTTATGTGCCTATTTGCCATTTGTATACCATCTTTGATGAGATGTCTTTTGCCCATTTTCTAATTGGATTGTGGCTTTACTGTTGAGGTTTGAGGGTTCTAGATATGAGTCCTTTGTCAGCTACATGGTTTTCAAATATTTTTTCGCAGTATCTAGCTTGTCTTTTCATGTCGTAACAGAATATTTCATAGAACAAATGTTTTTCAAGTCCAATTTACCAAGCTTTTGTTTTAGGGATCATGCTTTTGGTGTTATGTCTAAAAAACTCTTAACAAAGATCTAGGTCCTGAAGATTTTCTCCTATATTATCTTCTAAAATTTTTATAGTTTTATATACATTTAAATTTATGAACAATTTTGAGTTAATTTTTGTGTAAACTGTGAAGTGTAGTTTGAAGTTCTTTTTTTTTTTTTTTTTTTTTTGGTCTGTGGGTATCTAGTTGCTCTAGCTCTGTTGGTTGAAAAGACTATCTTCTTCCATTGAATTGCTTTTACATCTTTGTCAAAAATTAGTCGGTTGTATTTGTGTGGCTTTCTCTCTGGGTTTTCTTTTCTATTCCGTTGATCTTTGTGTCTCCCCCTCAGCCAGAACTACACTGTTTAATTTCCATGGCTATACAAGTCTTGAAATCAAGTGAAATCAAGGAGAGTGATTCCTCCCACTTTGTTTTCCAATTTTCAGAATTGTTTGAACGATTCTAGTTCAGTTGCCTTTCCATATAAGTTTGTCTACATCTCCATAAAAATCTTCCTGGCATTCTGAAGGAAAGGATGTTAAACCAGGATATCAATTTGGGGAAAATCGACATCTTTACTTTGTTGAGTCCTTCAATTAATCAATCTGGTAGCTCTCTCCATTTATTTAGATGTTCTCTTTCATTAGTTTTCAGCATAAAATCCCTGTTCGTGTTTTACTAGATTTCATTTTTCTTGAGCTATTATGAATGGTATTGTGCTTTTAATTTCCGTTTCCATATGGTCACTGATGGTGCATAGAGGTACAGTTGCTTTCAGTATATTGATGTTGTGTCCTCTGACACCGCCCTGCCTGGAGAGGGTGGGGAACCTCGTTCTCACTGGTGTGGCTTGAAGTCCAGGCTCCCCACCTGTCCTTCTCTAACGCCACCTGGAGGAGGGGGGACACGGGGCACTTTGCCTGCACTCAGCCTTGGCTGGGGGTGTGGGAGACAGGTGGGTCTGCAGCTGTCCGTGGTGTCTGGCTGGAGTAGGGTGGTTATTGTCAAAACATCCTCTTTCTTGTTAGGCTGTCCCTTTCCTGGTCCTCTGAGTTGAGAGAGCAGGTTTCTCTCGGGGATTTTTTTTTTGTCTGTGTCCATTGGCATTTCCGAGTAACCAGCTTTTCCAGTATTCACTCAGGGCATTTGAGGCAAAGAAGAAAACTCACCTTGTCATTCCTAAGGTCCTGAGGTCTCTTTCTAGTCTGTGTGCCTCTCTCTGTCTTTCAGAGTCTTTGTATGTTTGTTTTACATATACTGTCCGGGGTTTTCAGTTGCAGTTAGCAGGAGGAGTAGGGAAAAGCAGGTTTACTCTGTTTTCTTGGAAACAGAATTCACTAATTCTGTTTTATAACTACATAAAACATTTACATATTTCTGAAGTCCAATCTTCAAAATATATTCAGATATGTCTAGCCTTCATCCTAATTCTTTCATCCTCATGTCTCCTTCCCCTTTAGACAATATGTTTTCAGTTTCTGGTTTATATTTTTATTTTTAATGTAGGCAAATATAAATACATATTTTTCAAATATATACACATGCATATATAAACACGTAAAGTATATATATTCATTGAGAGTGGAGATATATATATCTTCTGTTTCTTAGAAAGTGATAGCTTACCATATGCACTTTTCTTCACCTTGCTTTTTTTCACCTCGTACACCCTGGGGGAAGCTTTATTTGAGTATATAGGGATAGTCTTCATTCTTTTACAGCTGCCTGGTGTACTCTGTATGGATGTGTAGAGTTTATTCAACTAGTCTCCTACTGATGGACTTTTGTGTGGTTTGCTGTCTTTTGCTAGTTTGGCACTTTTCCAAACTCAATAAATTGATTTAAAGGGAAAATAACATCACTATTATAAAATGGAAAACAAAATATTCTTAATATGCAAATAAAGTAAATATATAAATGAAGGGGATAAAAACATAACATTTAAACTAAATTCTCTCCTGTTACTATTACCTGTTAATACTTTCAGATATAGCTTGATCTTTGTTAAAAAAGAGACCAACAAGTGACCGTGTTAAAAGTGAATGGTAACATTCTTTTTGGTCTGATTATATGGATGAAAAGATCGTTAAAAGGGGACTAGCTCTTGCAGTTGTGATTCAGTGTTACTAACGCTTGTCTTTGTACCATCAACATCCAACTTGTGTGCCACTAGTGTCCCGAGCTTCCAATTTTGGGAGGCTCTGTTTTGCAGCAAAAAGAGTATATAAAATATTCGGTTACGTATATTGAGTCCCTTACTCTGTGCTTGGATGCTAGTGTATTATCTCTATGATGCTCCAAACAGTCCTGTAAGGTGGGTGCTTCTGTTTTTCTCATTTCACAGATGAGGAGTCTTAAGACTTATTGCTCTAGATCCCATCACTCATAAGTAGGGATTTGGGTCTTGATCAGAGTTTGTGCTGACACCAAAGTCCATCCGCATCACCACTCTGCTGCATGGCCTCTCTGAGCCAGGCTTTCTGATCTCTCTGTCTGCAATGCAGAACAATGGGATGCAGGGCAGACAGAACTGATTCTGGGGATAAAAGACCTGGTGTGACTCTCAAACCTACCAGTTACTAGCTGTTCTTAGCTGTGTTGGCTTTTGAGGCTTGGTTTGCCTCACCTGCAAAATTGGGGTGGCACTCCTTCTTTGTATATCCCAGGTGAGTTTTGAGAATTTCTATATTATATATTCCCACATAACTTTATCTTGCAAGCACTTTCTTATTCCTTCGTTGATCCAGTCAGACAGTATTCAGCTCCACTATTTGCTGGATGCAGTACGCGTGGGTTGTGATACAAAGGTGGATCGCGCAGTTGCCCTACTTAAAGAGGCTTTCATCCGAGCTGTGATGAAAAAGTGTGAACTCTGGAATCAGAAAAGCATGAGTTCAAATCCGCATTCTACCACTTCTGGTGTTCGAACTTGGGGAAGTTCTCTAATCTCACTTGCCTTCCTTTTTATTTTCCATCTATAAAATGCAGATAATGACACTTAATCCTATAAGTGGTATTGCATGGTGATTAAGTGAAATAATGAATGTAGAACCTAACCAATAATAGTATAGTTACGTAGGGAGCAGATGAGACATAAACAGCAGCAAAAGGGAGCAGGGATGTTTACGGAAATGTCTGCTACAGTCTTGAGGTGATGAATTTTAAGAAATCAGTATATGTACAACTGCCAAGTTAAGATTCATGGTAATTATAAATGCATTAGAAGTTTATAATTAAACAAACTCAGGAGAAATTAAGCATCATGAAACTCACCCTGAATGATTAAGTGATAAACCCATCCAAAATTTAATTTGATGTTTCTGTAATAATCTGACTTCATGGAACAAATTCTTAATTTGTTAAAGCCCAGAATAATTTGTAAATGTCCTCCTAAGAAGCAGACCTCCATAACATTCTTAATTAAATTCATTAAGTGATATATCTGAGAGGAAAAACACAGTCCTTACCCATATAATTAACAGTTCTTCATTAAATGTTGAACAATGAACTCTAGAAAGAAATAGGTGTAAATGGAGTAAAAGTAGAATATTTCCTATTCTAGAGGTCCAATATTATGGTAAAATAGTCAGTCTGTATAAGTAAATTTCTGACTCAAAGAAAATAGCTCTTTCGAAGTAAGCAGGCAGAATGAGTTTCATAACTTCAGAGCCCCAGGAAACCTTGTAATTTATATCCTCTCACAGAGTAGTTGACTTAAAAACTAGTTACTCGGGCTTCCCTGGTGGCGCAGTGGTTGAGAATCTGCCTGCTGATGCAGGGCACACAGGTTTGAGCCCTGGTCTGGGAGGATCCCACATGCCACGGAGCAACTAGGCCCGTGAGCCACAACTACTGAACCTGCGCGTCTGGAGCCCGTGCTCCGCAACAAGAGAGGCCGCGATAGTGAGAGGCCCGCGCACCGCGATGAAGAGTGGCCCCCGCTTGCCGCAACTAGAGAAAGCCCTTGCACAGAAACGAAGACCCAACACAGCCAAAAATAAATAAATTAATTAATAAATTAAAAAAAAAAGATACAGAGAAATCCTTTAAAAAAAACAAAAAAAACTAGTTACTCACTGAGAGAATAGCTACATTTTTAGAGAAGAAGCATGACTTGGTAGACTTGTTTTCAAAGGTGAGTTTTGATTATATCTATACATTTGCTGGAATAATAAGGCACATGTCTTTATTACTGCATCAGATTCTAATCCTAGAAGATGGGCAAAATATTGCAGAGCTTAGAAACATTCTGAGAAAGTCTGATCATAAATTACTTTACTAAATAGAAAAGCTTGACGTCCATGTAAATGTAAGTACTTTTTACAAACTGGTTGCAGAAGGTTCCAGTAAGAAAGATGGGAAGGCAGATTTATGATATGAGATTAAATGAGCTAACATAGTTAAAGCTCATACATAGCACAGTCACACAGCAAGTGGCAATAAATATTAGAGATGATCATGGTGTTCCCAGCGGTTCCATTCCTGGCTCGAAGCTCTCCTACTCACACAAACTCTCTTGGGATAATTCCAGTTGTTCTCTTGGCTTGGAATTTCCTCTCACAAGTGAATGATTTCAAATCAGCCTGTTTCCCCAGGCCTAGTTCATATGTGTTCTGACTGCTGGATATCCCTTCCTGGCCATGAAGGATAACCCTCAAGTTCAACATGTCCACAAGTCCCCTAAACTAGCTCCTTTTGTATTCTAGCTCTCAGATGGGTGGTTCCATCCTCTGTCTAGACAAGCCAACTAACAGCGTGGGGAATAGATTTGACGTTTTCTTATAACAGTAATCAGTCGCTCAGTGCTGTTTACTTCATCTCTTAAATACATCTCAAAATTGTCCACTTTTCTCTGTCTTCAGTACCAGTGTTTCTTATTTTGTCTGCCATCAGAGCAAATAACTGAAAACAAAAGTTAGCTTGTCACCATCCTACTTAAAACCTCTTTAGTGTTAAGTCTTGTTTCTCAAGCATCGTATACAAGACTTTGCATGACCTGGTGGCTGCTTCATGTCTGTAACTCCATGCTGGACATTTATGTTTATTTATTTATTTATTATTGAACTACAGTTGATTTACAATGTTGTGTTAGTTTCAGGTATACAGCAAAGTGATTCAGTTATATCTATATCTATATCTATCTATCTACCTATCTATCTATATATTATTTTCCATATTATTTTCCATTACAGGCTGTTACAAGATACTGAATAGGGTTTCCTGTGCTATACAGTAAATCCTTACTTATCTATTTCATATATAGTAGTGTGTATCTGTTAATCCCATACTCCTAATTTATTCCCTCTCCCCCCTTCCCCTTTGATAACCATAAGTTTGGTTTCTATGTCTGTGAGTCTGTTTCTGTTTTGTAAATAAGTTCATTTGTATTATTTTTTAGATTGCACGTATTAGTGATACCATGTAGTATTTCTTTCTCTGTCTGACTTGCTTCACTTAGTATGATAATCTCTAGGTCCATCCATGTCATTGCAAATGGCAAAATTTTCATCCTTTTTCATGGCTGAGTAATATTCCATTGTATATATATGTACCACATCTTCTTTATCCATTCATCTATTGATGGACACTTAGGTTGCTTCCATGTCTTGGCTATTGTGAATAGCGCTGCTATGAACATTGGGGTGCATGTAACTTTTCAAATTAGAGTTTTCTTCTTTTTGGATATATGTTCAGGGGAGGGACTGCTGGATCATATGGTAACTCTAGTTTTAGTTTTTTAAGGAGCCTCCATGCTGTTTTCCATAGTGGTCACATCCGTTTACATTCACGTTGGACATTTATTGCTTCCCAAATGTAGGTAACGCTTTTAGTCCCAGATATTCTCCAGGCTGATTTTCTTGTTCCTACCTCTGCTTATGCTCTTTCTACCTAAAATGGGCTCCTCACTCCCTCCCACCTCCACTGCTAACACAACGTAATACTCTCTCCAGACCCATCTCAGCGTAGACCTTCCCTAGATACTCCTACAGGTGACGGTATAGACACTGGAACAAGTAGGACCAAGTGTTGCAAAGGATTAAACAGTGGTGGGTGGTTTAGGGGCCACTGCAGGTGGGATGAAGAGAAGGCTTCTCTGAGAAATGGACATTTGAGCTAAGATTTGAACAATGAAAGGGGCAGAGTCAGGGGAAGAGTGTTCCAGGCAGAAGAAAATCAGATGCAAAAAAAAAAGTGAGAATAAATTTGATCTATTGAATAATAGGAAGAAGACTCTTTCGTGGTTACAAAAGAGTGAACAAAGGGGAGCGTGGTGGGAGATGAGCTTTGAGGACCAGAGTATGCAGTGCTTTATGGGCCAAGTGAAAGAGATCGGATTTTATTCTGAGTGTGATGGGCTATCACTGTAGAGTTTGTAAAACAGCCTTATTGAGGTATACTTGACATAAACAAACTGTACATTTTTAGAGTTTACGAGGTGATATACCTTAACATGTGTATACACCTGTTACACCATCACCTTGATGCACAATCAAGATAGTGAACAAACCTACCACCCCCTCTGTAATCTCTTCCTCACCTGATTAGGTCAGGCCCACGCAGGATAATCTCCCCTTTTGGTAACTTATTCAACTGATCAGTGATTTTAAATATATCTGTGAAATCCCTTCACCTTTCCCATGCTCTATTTTTTTTTTTAAATTAATTAATTAATTTATTTTTGGCTGTGTTGGGTCTTCGTTTCTGTGCGAGGGCTTTCTCTAGTTGCGGCAAGCAGGGGCCACTCTTCATCGCGGTGCGCGGGCCTCTCACTATCGCGGCCTCTCTTGTTGTGGAGCGCAGGCTCAGTAGTTGTGGCGTACGGGCTTAGTTGCTCCGCAGCATGTGGGATCTTCCCAGACCAGGGCTCGAACCCGTGTCCCCTGCATTGGCAAGCAGATTCTCAACCACTGCGCCACCAGGGAAGCCCCCGCACCCATGCTCTATTTGTTAGAAGCAAGCTAAAGGCCCACCCCCTCAACAACCTTAGATCTTTCTTGTGTGGAGTTCTCTGTGGATCAAAGGAACTTGGTTGTTCTCCATGTGGTGTTACACTGTAATCTTTTGTATTCTCTGCCAGTTCTCTTATGGATCAATGACTCTACAAAGTATTGTCTTTCATGCCCAGACAGTTTAAAGCCTTTAGTCAAAACTTTTTCAGCTTTTTTTTCTACTTTAGAAATGGACAGTGTATGTATATTTCTGTCTTACTTCTCTTGCTTTTTCTCTGTTCATGTTGGTCTCAGGAGAATGACTTCATATGATACATTATCCAGAAGGCTTTGAGTTCATGAACTGATTGTAAAACAAATGATTAATCTACTCTCTAATTACCTGGGCTTTCATCTTCACATCCGCCCAGTCGATTAACTCTATGCTATCAATTCAGAAGGATACATGATATCAAGAAGAAAGAAGTGTTTTATAATCAAATCAGATATTTCACTGGCGAAGGAGATTGTCCTAAGGAGGGTATCTGTATGTACAGACAAGGTGTATTTGAAGACTTGATAAATTGTGATGGACAAAGTGATGGGGAAAGATAAAACTACTCAGTAAGTGAAATATCGGAGAGACGATCTTTTGAACCATTTCATCAAGCAAATGCAAAATTTCAGAGGTAGCCAAGTTTGAGCTGTTAAAAGCACAAATTGAATCTTGCAGTTTTCCCTAAATTACCTTATATCACCTGTTTGTAAAGTTGACTTTATGAATTATTTGATTTTGATGGAAGGACGGTCATCTACAAATCATCAAAGACCTCTATCTTAAATTGGAAGAAGATAAGAAAAATAAGTTACTGATGCCATGAAAATTCTCCCCAGATCTGTGCAGTGTGTTCTAGAGATGAAATCAGTAGCGAGGATGCTGCACTGTGGCAGAATTGTCACAGCACAGAGCGGACAACTCATTAGCAGGTGAAGACATCTTTGGATGTCTCTCCGGGGTCTGGGGAGGGGAAAGCTGCCCTGAGTCTCTCAGTGTCTGGGCTGAACATTCCCGCTTGGTTACACAGATCCTCTAGCTGCACCAGAGCTACTGTTGTGATTACTGCAAAGTTCACGAGAAGGTCAAGAGACCGTGCACTTCGGGGAATTCGCTCAAGATACTGTGGCAGGGGTGAGGCGGCAAAACGAGTAATGGGAGGGCAATGCCTTTTATTTTATTTTTGTTTGAAAATAGTCAATACATTACTATACAGCTATTAAAAGAAAAGAATGATTTAAAGAGATATCAAGAATGTACCATTAAGCATGAAAAACATAGCAGGGTAATCCATTTATCATCATCTCTTTTTCTTTTTTCATAAAAGCAAATATCAAAAACAAAGCTTCCCTAAAATGTGACTCTAGGTGTGCATTGTTTGTGTAAACATGGACAAAGGCATGGAAGGGCTCCCACCTGACTGTGTATTGTCACCTGGCTGGGGACATTGGGAACGGTGCTGTGTACCACAGGTGTTGTACTAACCAGCAAGCATGTTCTATTCCCATAAGTTTTGAAGAAAAATGTAAAAAAGAAGAAAATTAAAAAGAAAAACCATTTATTGCTCAAATAGTACCAAAGCAACAGTCATGGACAATTTAAAAGAGCAAACAGGGGCTTCCCTGGTGGCGCAGTGGTTAAGAATCCTCCTGCCAATGCAGGGGACACAACTACTGAAGCCCACACACCTAGAGCCTGTGCTCCGCAACGAGAGAAGCCACCGCAATGAGAAGCCCGCACACCGCAACGAAGAGAAGCCCCCGCTCGCCGCAACTAGAGAAAGCCCACGCGCAGCAACGAAGACCCAACGCAGCCAAAAATAAATATATAAATTTATATATTAAAAAAAAAAGAGCAAACAGCATCATCAGAGTATCAGCCCCAGCCCTGTAACCCATAGCCTCCTAGTTTTCTGTTTCTTCGCTACTTCTTGTCCTAATGGATATGTTATTTTTCATACTTAAAATCATAGTAGAAGTAAAACTTTTATTCTGTTTTCCTGACTTACCTTTGTATTAGGCATATCATTACGTTTCTGTATTCTTCATGCTTATAATTCTTGACATATTAATTAAAAAACCAGAGAGAGGCTACACCATAATTTACTTGGTCATCATTCAATTATGGGACATTTTTTTGCAATTTTTCTTGTTAAAAATATTAAAATAATATATAGGTATCTGTATAACACTTTTTCCACTTTTAAAATTAAGTAATCCCTTAAATTAAATCCCCAGATTTAGAGTTTTAGAAATGGATAAAAAATTATGAATACCTTCACTGTAATACACTCTAAGGATTTCCTAATAATTTCTTTTTTTTGTAAATTTATTTATTTATTTATTTTTGGCTGCATTGAGTCTTCATTGCTGTGTGCGGGCTTTCTCTAGTTGCGGCGAGCGGGGGCTACTCTTCGTTGCGACGCGCAGCCTTCTCATTGCGGTGGCTTCTCTTGTTGCGGAGCACGGGCTCTAGGCGCACGGGCTTCAGTAGTTGTGGCACGCGGGCTCAGTAGTTGTGGCTCGCAGGCTCTAGAGCGCAGGCTCAGTAGTTGTGGTGCACGGGCTTAGTTGCTCCGCGGCATGTGGGATCTTCCCGGACCAGGGCTCGAACCCGTGTCCCCTGCATTGGCAGGCAGATTCTCAACCACTGCGCCACCAGGGAAGCCCCCTAATAATTTCTTACATTTCACATTCTCTGAAGCATTTGGCAAACTGTCTGGCAAGAAGATGCCACAGAGAAGTGCAGAGGCATCTCTTGGAAAAGTGTCTATTTATGGTGGAGTTAGTGGGCCCAGAGCCTTGACACTCCCAACTTGGGGAAGAATAATGGCAAATCACAGCCTCCCAGCACTTTGAGATACGGCCTAACAGTCATTGATTTTGCTTCCTGATGATGAATTAGCCCTTGAAATTCTGAGATCCAAACCTGTGAATGCAGTAGAAACAAATGTAGCTATTAAGAAATTGTCCTCAACTATGCATTAATTTTGGTACAAGCCGTATTGTAACAAAAGACACATGAAAAAGTTGTTTCAATAATCTAGGAGTTTATTTCTCACTCACATCCTAGTCCAGACCTAGCCAGACGGCCCTGCGAAAATGAAGTGGCGTTGCTCCAGGAGGCCGTCTTGGTAGGCAGGCTCCTTAGGTAGCTCTGGCTTTTTTTATAAAAAAGCGGCGGTGATGAATTCAGTGACGTCTGGTAGAGTTTGGTGTCGCTGCCTTGATTCATGCTAAGCACCAGCAATTTTACCCAGCATCACTTTGCCCCATCACTGCGAATGTCCCTGCGGTGGGAAAGGTCTAAATGTTATCACGAAACATCTTGACCTTGTGCACACCTGGAAGGGCTCTGGGACCACTAAGTGTTTGTGAAGCATCTTTGAGAACCTCCACCCAGAGGAAGGGGTCATGGGGGCAAGGAGCTGTGGGGAAGGTCAAGAGGAGGGCTCTGAGCGCTGACCCAAGCCCAGGCACTGAACACACAAGCAGGCCGTGTGGTCCAGAGCCAGTGATACAGCTGAGGGGGGCCCCTGACAAGCTGATGCAAGAGGTTCCGGGAGAAAACGGGAGGGTGTCAAGGAGGACAGAGGCCAGCGAGGAAGAGCTGGGTGGAGGCAGGCAGGATTAATTATGAAGCTGGCAAACGTCTGGCTTTACCAGGCTTAATTCAGATTGTGGACGGAGTGAGCCCGCGGCTAGAAGCAACAGGTCTGTACTGTGTTCTTGTTGATCTGTTGACCTCGATGCTCTTCCCTCCAACTGGTAGCTTCTGGAGGGCAGGACCCATATCTACCCCGAGCCTGGCCCAAAGCAACTGCTTGATCAATATTTTCAGAATGGATCAAGATAAATACAACATGGTTTATTATAAAACGTGGCAAGACCAGAGTCCCGGGACTGGATATTAAAGAATAACGACATAGAGTAGGTTCAGGCAGAGGTCAGAAACGTGACAACCTGCAAGGAGGTTGAGCAGAGCAGACTCCGTGTTCCTTTCCTCGGCCCTTTCCTTGGGCACCACCCTTAGTTTTCTCACCCTTTAGCTGACTTGGTATTTTACGTGTGACCTTGGCAGTGAAAGGAGACTGTCAATACCAAATGAGGAGGCTGAGCTGATCCCTGTGGAACCAGAGGATGCTAGAAGACTTCGTGTTTGTGCTTCACATAGAAATCGGAAACTGAAAAATCCCATCGGCTCGCTTGGACAGGAGAACGGCATAGCCTCCGTGCAGGAACGTGTGTCTGTAATCATACATTCAATCTCACAATCCGTTAGCCAAGGTAACGTTTATCGATAACCTATATGTGGCCTTTAGACATATCAGTATTATCTCATAAATGCGCAGTATCCTGGTAAGATTGTTTTATTGATAAGAATAGAGGCTCAGAGAAGCTAGGAAGATCAAAGACTTAAAAAGGCAAGCCCAGATGTTCTGAAAGTGCTGTGTGGGGAAGGAGATAAGGGAATTTGGGGGGACTACTTTAATTTGAAGTATTATCTTTGACACTGAAGAACGGCAAGTTGTATTTAATTGCTGGGAAAGGTAAGGATTTCTCTCTGTAAATAATACTTAGCAATAACCTTAGGGCTTGTTTCATGAGTCAATTGGGAATAAACTAGCTACCTTTTAGAGGTGGATGAGTAGTCACAGAATATTAGGCTACTACTTAGCTGATTGCTTTTCTGATGTATTAAATGACAATTGATTCCCAAAGATGAGCAGCTCATTTTCTACAGACCAGTCAGATCAAACACGATATCTGTGATGATAATTACTATTAAATGTATAGTCCTACTGGCGGGGGCTTGTCCTACTAGGAGGGTGAAAGGCAAGCGAGAATCACGAATAAGAGTGAACATCAGTCCTTTAGGAGACCCAGTGATTACATAGCAGAGGTAAGGGAGTTACTTAATGGATATTTTAATTTTTACAAGTTATGAGCTTGTAGCCTGAAAAATTATCTCCTGAATTAATAATGTGCACAGAATTGATGTGCTGAGTTACCATAGAAATCACCTTTAGTACGATTAACACTGCTAATTATGTCACATCACCTTTAATGTGTTTCATAAGTAGAAATATTTCCGAGCAGCTACATTAATCCATGTTGCTTCATAATTTGACTCTTTTTCTTCTTCCCGTGTTTGATAAAGTAAATTCTCTGAAAGACACTCAGCTTATACATTTAAGTGAACATAAAACAAAGCAGAACTCATGTTTCCTGGTAGCAAATTTCAGATCAGAATTCTATTACTTGGGATCCATTTTTCATGTTTCTATCTTTTCCCTCACATTTCTGAGACTGCTTGAAGCCATCTGTTCGTCCATCCATCCATCCATCCATCCATCCATCCATCCATCCATCCATCCATTCTTTAACGCATTACATGAATTAAGCACCAACTACACACAAGGCTTTGTGCTAGATGGACGCTATAAGAGCTTATAAAAATAAATTACACACCGTACCTCCTGTCATCAAGTTTGCAATCTACCAGTAAGAAGGCGATCACACATATACATTAAGTATATATGAAAGTTTTTGGTAACTACCAGAAGGGTATGTGTATAAAATGTTATTGAGAGAAAGAAGTCACTTCCTGACAGAGGCCAGCAAGGCCAGCTGGATGTTTCATACTCAGTAGGCAACAGTTTAAAGATATCTCGTTATATATTGTTAAAGCCGTCACAGCTGTCCTGCACTTAGTAACACGAGATAGCACTTTAGCAGGACACTTGGGGGACCATTTGAAACAGTGAAATCACCAACAAGAAACACAAAAATTTGAAAATATGGTACCAGACAGAGTGTGGAAAGGACACTTTTTACAGTGTGAGAGCTGAAATAGCAAGGCAGTGTTGCCTTGCTCATCCTCAGCTGGGTCCCCGTACTTGCGGTGACACATTTTTCACCTCTCTGGGCGTGTCTGCAAACCACTGTGAAGGCTCTGGGAGCACTGATGTTGGAGGGACAAATAAATGTTAGCAAGAAGGTGAATTTGCACATCCGGAATCCCTGAGTCTTGAGGGTCGACCATATCTTGTAACTGTTTATGATGACTCCAAGTGTAGGTGGTAAATTTCGTGAAGCTATGTAGTCCAAAGCAGTCAAAATCTAATTAGAGCTGTGTGGCTCCTCGTATAAGCCCTTGACTGTGATTCAGAGTCTAACCAAGTTCTGAGGCATTTCCAGCTTAAGTTAATATATATTTGTAGGAGGTAGTGAAGGACTCTGAAGGTGACAGTTAACTAAACAAACTGAGGCATGGCGAGGTCGACCAGCTGTTGGTCAACTTATGTCATCTTGCACAGTAAGAGCAGGAGAAACATCCTGGGTTTCAAACCAACTCTGTCTCTTAATAGCTGTGTGACCTTTGGTGGAGAGATTAACCTCTCTGTGCATCAATTCACTTATCTGTAAAATTGGGACAGTAATAATACTAACATTATAGAGTCCTTGTAATAATTAAATGAATTACATATGTGAAGTACGTCTAAGTAATATAGTACAGACTATTAGTGTTGTTAATATTACATGTGCAGTAACTTAATACATGAGTGCCAGAGACGTTTCTTGAGGAAATATGTATTCAGTGCTCATGTTCAGAGTCATGGAGTAGAAAACTTAGAAACTAACAGTTGAACTTTTTGTACAGGCTATAGCAGCTCTGCGCAGTAGAACTTTCAGCTCTGATGGAAATGTTCTACATGTACACCGTCCAGTATGGTAGCCGCTGGCCACATGCGGTCACTGAGCACTTGAAATGTGGCGAGTTGTGACTGAGGAACTGACTTTTAAATTTTACTTAATTTTAATTGAGTTAAATTTCCTGTGATAGGAAAGGTGGGCAGATACAGAATTTGCTCACCGTGTGCTGTTCGTTGGGGATTTTCTAGCTAGAGGACTTAATCTCTATGTCCTCAGCAGACATGGCCATGTAATGAGTACGAGTGCATGAAGCAGTCAGAGCTGAGGACCATTCCAGCAGGCTCCTGTGATGTTCCTCTGTTCTGACTTTTAACGCCCTACAGGTCCTTCTCGTGGCCACTTTGACTCTTCATGGAGCTTGACCGCAAGGCGAGCGTGCCCAGCAGGGGCTGACCTCTACGTGTCCCAGGGCCTCTCCTGGTTTCTGTACACCAGGCTGTCTGAGCCCAGCCAGCAGGGTCTGCTCCCGAGAGGGCTGCCCAGCCAGATTCTCAAGGTGACCAGGTGGGCAAGCCCTAGAACGTGTCTTGTGAAGGGGTCTGTCCCCTAGTCGCTCCTCTGGGGTAGGTAATGGGGGCCTCAGGACAGCCCGGCTCCCTCCACTGGTGAGGGGCTTTGTCACCACCCCCCAAGGAAGCCAAAACCCTGGGAGGCTAAGGGACTTGTCCAAGCTGACATCATAGTAAGTGTCTGAGCTGGGACCAGACCCTCATCTTTTGCGTTTTAACCCCATTGCTCATGAACTATATCTCATCTGTTATGATGGCTGAATTGTGTCCCCCATCCCCCAAATCCATGTTGAATCCCTAATCCCCAGTACCTCGGAATGTGGCTGTATTTGAAGATAGGATCTTTAAAGAGGTAGTTAAGTTAAAATGAGGTCATGAGGGTGGACCCTAATCCATTAGGACTGGTGTCCTTATAAGGGGAGGAATTAGGACACAGATACACACAGAGGGAAGACCACATGGGGACACAGGGAGAAGATGGCCATCTTCAAGCCAAAGGGAGATGCCTCGGAAGAAACCAAGCCTGCCCACTCTTGACCTCTGACTTCTAGCCTCCAGACTTGTGAGAAAATAAATATCTGCTGTTTAAACCACCCAGCCTGAGGTACTTAGTTATGGCAGCCCTGAGAAACCAATACGACTTCCAACCTCCAAAAGGAATTGTAAGCTAAAGGAAATACTAAAATAATTCTGCTAAGTTGCTTATGGTTTTAATCGAATAGGTAGCGGGTGACATTTCAGTAGCGTGTATGGTGCTTACCAACGCTATGGAACAGATGTGAAGATTGATAACACTTGTGGATCCATCTGAAATATTTTTGCTTGAGAACGACAAGGAGTGACGAGGTGACGTCAGTGACCCTTCAAGAAACAGCAACGCTTTCAGATAAGCGAAGACCCGAAACATCGTTTTTGAGAGGGAAAGAAGGAAAATGACATAGATGGATGCATCCCAGTATTTGAAGTGATAGCCAAGTTTAGTCCTTTTTACAAATTGTACTTTAGAGTATAGTGGTGTTATAACAATAAATTTGCAAAACCTATTGCATTTAAACTTGTGCTCTATTTTGCTAAGTCCTGGATTTCTTCATTCAAGTCTTCTTGAATGTAATAAGTTGGAATTTCTAAAAATCCCATCAACTTGGTCACTTTCTAATTCTCTCTCCAGCAAACCCACCATGGTCCAAAGGACACAGAGGGGGTGATGGTGAGGTGATGCCCTTTATTCTAATCTGAGACTACACAGATTTTGACAGTGTTTGGTCGGATTTTAGAATCAACAGATCACAGAGACAAATAGGAAACATCCTAAATGTAAATCAATAGAGGACTGGTTAAATAAATAATAATTGACCTATACAAGGAAATGCTATGTGGCTGTTAAAAGTGATGGTGTAAATTTATATTTACAGACCAATAAAGATGAAAGATGTCTGGGATACGGCTTTATTTAAAAGAAGACAGGCTAGCAAACAGCACAATAATTTTAAAAAGTCTTTTATGTATGTATATTATATTTACACACCCACATGTGTATACACGCACATAGGAAATATGCAACAGGATATATCAATATATCAAAAGATAACAGTGCTTATTTGTACGTGTGGGGAATTTTGCAGGTGCTTTTCACTTTATATCTTTATGTATCTTTATGCATTATCTATAGCTTTGTCAAGATTCTGTTCTGCTTTCATTTCTAAAAAGAGAAGAGTCTAGGTGAGACCAGGAGCTGTCTTCCTGTTCTGTGGAGAGCGTGTGGGAATTGAGTCTCTGAGGGGGAGACCAGACAAGGTGAGAACAAAGTTCTGCTGTTGTGATGAAAGGTTTAGCTCGAGGTTCCAACCTTAGGTTTCCCAGTTCAGACTCAATTTTGAACAAAGGGCAGAGTTTTGTGACTAGAGACTATTTATCCCCTTTAGTATTCGTCAGTATGTCTGGAAACCTCGGAGCTCCCAGCCTCAAGCTTTGAGGTCAGGGCGATATTAGTTGAGGCTGAAACGTCGTTTGAGGCAGTTCTTGACATCCAGGGTTGGCAAAATTTTTCTGCTGATAAAAGGCATCATATGGCTTGTACGTTGTTAACCAATGAGCACAGAAGAGAGGGGAGAGAAACTGTGGGTGAATTTGACATTGGAGAAGGCTTCCACCAGGGTATATGAAGTCATTTTACCCCAGATGAGTTGGAACCAGTTGCTTTTTCCTTTTAATCTTAAGAGAACAATTTTCTTTGTGTCCTTGTCATGGCAGTCAAATCCTGAACTGCCAACTTTCAGTAGCTTTGTCTTAAGAATGAATATAAAGTAATCTATCTATATATCTATATCTATCTATCATCTATCTATCTATCAATCTATCATCTATCTATCTATCAATCATCTCTTATCTATCTATCTATCATCTATCTACACTTACGGATTTTTAACTTCTACCACCTACATAGTTTTACATTTTTATTTTAATTTAATGATAAACGATACATGCCTATGTAAAAAACTCAGACAATATAGTGTAATTCAAGTAAGGAGTAAAAGTTTTCTATTTTAATTTCACTTCCAACCTTTCACTCCCTGCAGGAAATCACAGTGAACTCATCTGTGTCTCTCCAGACACATATACCTACAGCAGAATTTTTCTCCCACAAGATATTCAACATGATTAAAATAAAATCTCAATATTATAGATATTCATGGCTGCGTGAGATGGCCTAATGTGGGCACACCATCATTTATTTAGCCA